>NW_006408697.1:3857146-3859402 GCF_000296735.1 Chrysochloris asiatica | reverse complement strand
CTACAAAAACATCACCTATCAGGGAAACTGAGGCTATGAAAAACAACTTCTCTATTTTACTGATCATTAATTTAAGAATGTCTAAGTCAGACTTTTTATTTAGTATCTGTATATACCCATAGCCTTTATCTATAGTCTAATTGTTTTTAGGAATTCTTGTACCCACAGCCCTTATTTATAGCCTTTATCTATAGTCTAATTGTTTTTAGGAATTCTTGTACCCAAAGCCTAGTTGCTTTTAGGGATTCTTTATTGTCTTAAACTAAGGCTACAAGGAAGAATCTTTATAATCACTAAGCCTAAGCTGTAAAGCAATAAAGGGAAAGTGTTGTTGTTGTGGTGGTGGTGGTTGTTATGTGCTATCGAGTCAGTTCCAACCCATAGCAACACTGTATAGGGTTTCCGAGAAGCAGCTGGTGAGCTTGAACCACCAGCTTTGCAGTTCAAATGGTTTTGCAGTCTGGCGCATCAACAAACAACATCATGATAAATGGAGAAAGGATTGAAGTTGTTAATGATTTAATTTTGCTTACATCCACAATCAACACTCATGAAAGCAGGAGTCAAGAAATCAAATGACATATTGTATTAGGCAATCTGTTGGACAAGAACTCTTTAAAATATTCAAGAGAAAAGACATCAGTTTGAGGACTAAGGGAAACTTGCCCTAAGCCATGGTATTTTCAATTGCCTCTTATGTATGTGAAAGTTGGACATCGAATAAGGAAGATTGTAGAATTGATACGTTTGAGTTTTAGTGTTGGTGAAGAATATGAAAGTACTGTGGACTGCGAGAAGAACCAATAGATCTGTGTTGAAAGAAGTATAGCCAGAGTGCTCCTTCAGAGCCAAGATGGCCAGACTTCATTTCTCTTACTTCAGACATGTTATCAGGAGGGATAACATGAGAAGGAAGGACATCATGCTTGCTAAAGTGGAGGAGGGTCAGTGTAAAAAAGAAAGACCCTCAGTGAGATGGACTGGCACAGTGGCAGCAACAATGGGCTCAGGGGTAACAATAACACCAATTATGAGGATGGCCCAGATCAGTAGGGGTTCTTTCTGTTGTGGATAGGGTCACACTCAGCTTGAGCCAACCTGACAGCACCTGACAAGAACAATAATTCCACCCTTACCGCTCTTCCTGGTTTATCACATCAGATCAGATCATGGGGAACCATCTCATAATTGCCAAACCACTGAGAATCATGGTTCAGCCAAGCTGACACAGATTTTGGGGGAATAATTCAATTGTCCCTAAAGAGATGGATTGACAGAGATAGCAATACTGATGAACCTAAATATAACAACAATTGTGAGGTTGGTGCAGCACCAGCCAGTGTTTCATTCTGTTGTGCACAGGGTCACTATGAGTTGGAACAGGCTCGATGGCACTTAACAACAGCAACCTTAAGGCAGGAGTCTTTTTGTGGTGCAAATAGTTAACATGCTCAATCATAACCAAAAGTTTGGTGGTTTGAGTCCCCCCACCCCAGAGATGACTTGTAAGAATTACTTCTGAAAAATCAGCCATTGGAGATCCCCTGGAGCACAGTTCTACTATGATAGAAAGTTGCCACGAGTCACAATTGATTCAACAGCAACAGGTTTAATGAACCTTACTGCAGGGTATGGGGCCAGATGCCGCTGTAAGGGCCATGTTTATGTTTGGGAGGGAGTGATTTACTGTTAGGTCAGTCATTCCCAAACTTGGTTCAGCCTGGGGAGCTTTTGAAAAATTCAGATTCCAGTACCTCTCTGTTAGAGATTCTGATTCAGCAGGTCTCAAACAAACAAGCAAGTAAACAAATTTCCCAAGTGATTTTGATGTGCTGGTTGGTTAAAGTCTGGTGCTGTTTAATACAGAGCCAACCAAAGACTTCAGTTTAAATCTGAGGTAATTTTCTGGGAAGCCATCAAGGCAAGCAAGCAAGTTGCCTCAGGACAAACCCCCCTTTTAGACTGAAATTCAAAGGGAACACTAAGAACAGGAATGTAAGCTTGCTAATGACCACATTGGTCTACTGGTGAGTGGAAGAGGGAGAAAGGCAGCAACGATGATATGGGCTGAGTTTAACCATGGTCCATAGATTCCCACTGACCTAGAGATGAAAGAGAGAAGAGGAAGGGCTAGTTGGTCCAAAGTGTGGTGAGACCTGGGGACACCTAAGCCCATGGACAAGGACATAGCCACAGAGGGCTAGAAGTGAGAGTGAAGCATCCAGCTGATATGAAGTGAGGGGAGATGCACAAGAA
>NW_006408697.1:3854713-3856410 GCF_000296735.1 Chrysochloris asiatica | reverse complement strand
TTATAATCATTGTAATGAAACAAGGTATATGAATTGTTGAATGTAAAACTGATGACCTTCCCCATAAACTTTCACTCAACTCACAATAAAAACTTGAAAAAAAAAATGAACAAATAAAAAACAAAACCAAATGTGAGGTAATGCAGTTTGGAGACACTATGCTTAACCCTTATAGCTCTGAGCTAAAGCTGATATCAGAACACAATGTCAGGGTGTGCTGATCTAGAAGATGAGTTCCTCATAATGAAATGAATGCTATTGGCATAAATAAAATAGTGATTTACACAAACACTCCCATGCTCAGTCAAAAGTGTTTCATTACAAAGGACAGAGAGTTGCCCTGAGTAGGAGACTAAGAATCCATCTAGGGAATGAGGGAGTTGCTGGAATATATTCAGTGTTCCATTTGGGGTGGGGTGTGGGGACTGTAGCTGCATAGTCCATAGCCAGATAATTGGTCAAAATGGACCCCACTGTGTAGGGAAATTATCGGGGCACAGGGATACTGGCAGTATAAGGGACACCAAAGAAGAACCAAAGAATGATTTAGGGGAGACTTCTTTTACCAGGAAATTATAAGCCAGATCTGATGGTTTTATAGCAGGAGTCATGGAGTCAAAGGCAGGGTCAGATAAGTGAGCCACAACAACGCACCTGGATGGAAACCAGCGAGAACTGAAAGAAGGGGTGAGCGGGCAGGCTGGGTGTTTGGGGACGGACAGAAGAAGAATGGTGACTTAGAGTCAGACTGGGCTGGGTGTGATAGGAATGCATGGAGAATACCTGTAATAACCAAGATTTTCAGCGTAAGAGACAAGAGATTTAAATACTACTAAAGAAATTAAGTAAACACTTGAATCCAATGTTTAATGTGGAGTATTCCATATGAACTCCTGGTATATTTTCTCATAAAAAAATGCAGTTCTTAGCTTCGTTTGCTAAAAATGAGCATCTGAAACACCTACCAGTATCATAATATTTGAAGGAGCTCTGCCGATGCTGTGGGTTAGGCATTCAGCTGCTAACCAAAAGAATGGCAGTTCAAACCTACCAGCTGCTTCATGGGAGACAGATGAGGTTGTCTACTCCCATAAAGATTAACCTTCTCAGAAAACCAACGACGCACTACTATTCTGCTACTAGGAGTCCGAATCTACTAGATGACAGCTATTTAAAAATTAGCACAATGAGAAGCAGGGCTTGATGGTGGCTAGGGTGGAGGTGCAGTGAAGTTCACCTACAATGATACCACAGAATACCAGTCAAAGCAGATTCAAGGCAGAGCTCTAAAACTTGGAACCACAGAGATAGGAATATTTAAAAGGTTTGAAGGCTTAGAGCTAATAGAACTTGTAGCGGAAGTAAGAAATCAAATACTTTTGGTGGCCCCAAGCTAACAACTTGGGCAAAAACAAATGGCAAGACCAAGCGGGGGAGCAGACAGACCACAAAAAAACGCAGCAGGAACCTCGGAGCAAAGTTGGACAATACACTTTGTTGGTTTAGCTTTGTTCTAATTTTCTTTTTTGGAGGGGTATCTGTTCATTGCCCCCCACACACACTGTTTGTGTACCTCCGTTCTGGTGACTAGAGGGGATGCCTGAGCAAATGGACACCTGCTACGCTCACCATTGGTGGGTTCTTCTGCCACACATGCACACAGATACTCTCAGCCCAAGAGCTGGCCCTGAACTGGG
>NW_006408697.1:3838197-3846465 GCF_000296735.1 Chrysochloris asiatica | reverse complement strand
TTGTAGGTAGTTGTTTGATGATGCATGGAGGGGTTGTAACCATGGCAATGAAAGGATATACGATAGGATGAATGTAAAACTAATGTTCTACCATGTAAACTATGACATAATTTACAATAAAACATTTTAAAAATTTGCATAACATATGGAAGGGCCCTGGTGGTATCGTGGTTAAAGTACTCAGCTGCTAACCAAAAAGTTGGTAGTACAAACCCACTAGCTGTTGTGCTGTAGAGAAATGTGACCGTTTGCTTCTGTAATGGTTACAGTTTTAGAATCCCTGAAGGGCGGTTCTAATCTGATCTCACTGTGAGCTGGTATAGACTTGGCAATGGGTTTGGATTTGGGGGGAGGGTACGGCACTGTGGGCTAATGTGCGGGACTGCAAAATCGGTTTGAATATCACAGTCACTGGTTCAGGCTCACCAGCTATTCCTTGGAACCAATATACAGGATTGCTATGGGTCTTAACCAGCTCGATGGCACACAACAACAATCTTAACATATAATATAATGTGATAGTTTATATAGTATGCAGCACAAAACAATAAAATACAACAATTAAAAGAATGACTGGAAGAATTATAGCAGTGGTGATACTGGTAGTACTTTTAGTGGTTAAGTGCCATCGAGTCAGTTCCGACTCATAGTGACCTGTGTAGGGTTTCTGGGGAGGGGCTGGTGAGCTTGAATTGCCAACCTCATGGTTCAAACCAACCTTGCAGTCCAGCGAATTAACCCACAGAGCCACACCAGGACTCCAGTACTTGTAGTGGTAGACATTTAATAGTGCCAATTATAATAAAACCAAAAACCATGTCCAGTGCCATCAAGCTGATTGTGACTCACAGGGACCTATATGACAGAGCAGAGCTACTCCATAGGGTTTCTGAGACTGTAAATCTTTACAGGAGCAGATAAACACCTTTGGAGTAGCTGGTGGGTTTGAACTGCCTATCTTGTGATTAGCAGCCCAACACTTAATGCACAATGCCTCCAGGGATCCTTGCCAATTATAACACCAAATCAAAATCCACTACCATCAAGTTGATTCTGACTTACTGTGACCCTGTTTAGGATTTCTAAGGCTGTAAATTTTTCTGGGGGCAACTGGTAGATTTGAACTGCCAACTCCGCAGTTAGCAGTCCAGTACTTAACTTACAGCCCCAATTATAATGTTGTTGTTGCTGTCAAGTGCTGTTGAGTGGGTTCCAACCCATGTGACCCTGAATAGAAGGGCTGATGAGTTTGAACCATCAACCTTCTGATTAGCAGTCCAGTGCTTATCCTACAGCAACACACCAGGACTCCCTAATTATAATGATATTGTTGTTATTGTATTCTGTTGTTAAGTTCTGTAAAGCCAGTTCTGGCCCATAGCAATCCTTTATAGGGTTTCTGAGGAGAAGCTTGTGGATTTGAACTGCTGATCTTGTATTTAGCAGTCCAGTTCTTATTCTACAGTGCCACACCAGAACTCCAGTGCCAGTAAATTTAACTACGTTCAAATTTTTGGAGTCCTGGTGTGGTCCAGGGTTGGAAGCTGGTTGGAGCAGAACAGGGTGGAAAGCAAGGGTGGACTCCCAGGGAGAGGGGCCTAGATCATTGCTGAACATTTGTGGGAGCATGCTCAGTGTGGCTGGTCTGTAAGAAGAATAAAAATGTATTGGAAGGACTGGCTACGTCGTCATCCGTGAGATCCAGCTCCAATTAAAATGCAGGGCCCTTGATTCAAAATTCAAGTGTTCAGTTCATGCATTAAGATCAAAAGATGGCAACCCAAATCAGAACCAAGCCCGCTGCCATCAAGCTGGTCTGACTCATAGTGACCTATATAGGGTTTCTGAGACTGTAAATCATTTCAGCTGTAGAAATCCTCATTTTCTCCCTCAGAGTACCTGGTGGGTTTCAACTGCTGACTTTTCCTTTAGCAACCCAGTGCTTATCCCACAGTGCCACCAAGACTCTTTCAAAGTGGCAACAGCAGAACATTAAGACAAACAGGGAACTGTGCAAACTTTCACTGCACGGAGACAGGTAGAGGACTGGAGGGGAGGAAGATGGTGAGCTCTGTGTTGTTTGAGCAGAGGCTGCGGAGCACAGCAGGGGCTGGGCTTGTGCAGGGCATAGCGGTCCAGACAATGTCTCCTGAAGTTCATCATATATGTTCAGGAACAAGCCAGCCAAAAAGACAGCAAAGGTCCCTCTAGACTCATGTCTAACAACTCAATCACAGGGACTTCACCTATATCAAAATCTGCAGCTGGCCCAGGCAAACACTATCGTTCTGCTGTAATTTAAACAGGGAAGTCAGTCCAGTAGCAAGAGTACAAATCGTACTAGACAGGTGAGGTGCAACTTATCAGTAGTCATTTGTTTTCTCAGGTTTCCAGTGAGAGATTAGTGTCAGAGATCGCAGGTGCCTCGTCTACTTAAAAGGAAGCTTTGGATTTATCTTCAAAAAGAGCATTTAAAGATCTGACTGGACAGACAATGCTATCTATGATAGGATAATATCCATACACCTACAGTGAGGACCAAGGCACTCTGGGAACGTAGTGGGTTATGTGTTGGGCTGCTAAATGCAAGTTAAAGTAGTTCGAATACACCAGTAGCTCCACAGGAGAAAGATGAGGCTTTCAGCTTCTATATATTTATCACCTCAGAAACCCTACACAGGGTTGCTATGAGTTGGAACCCACTCCACAACACACAACTTCTGCCACAGGGAAAACCAGTTAATAATACTATTTCCAAATTTACATACCAACCTCTAAAGCCAGTGATGATGAAATTGAGGAATTCTACCAACTTCTTCAGTCTGAAATTAATCAAACATGTAATCAAAATGTATTGATAACTATTGGTGATTAGAATGTGAAAGTTGGAAACAAAGAGGAAGGATTGTTGTTGTTGTTAAGTGCTGTCAAGTCAGTTCAGACCCATAGCAACCCTATATAGGGTTTCAAAGGAGTGGCTGGTGAGCTTGAATTACTGACCTCGTGGTTCAAACTGACTTTGTAGTCCAGCGCGTTAGCCCACAGCGCTACACCAGGACTCCTTGTTAAATGCTGTCAAGTCAGTTCCGATTCATAGTGACCCTGTATAGGGTTTCCAAGGAGTGGTTGGTGAGCTTGAACCACTGACCTTGCAGTTCTGGGTAATATGGCATTGATGATAAAACAGAATTTTGCAAGACTAATGACTTATTCATTATAAATGATGACTAGACCAATAAATAACATCATGATAAATGGAGGAAAGGTTGACATTGTCAGAGACTTCATCTTGCTTGAATTCACAATTAAGACATCATCTTCCATACCTCAAACATCAGGAGGGTCCAGTCCCTGTAGAAGGACATCTTGGTATAATGGAGGGCCAGTGAAGAAGAGGAAGACCCCCCCCCCAAAGATATGGAGTGACACAGTGGCAGCAGCAGTGGTCTCCAGAGTAACCCTAATTGTAAGGTTGGCGCAGAACTGGGCAGTGTTTCCTTCTGTTGTGTCTAGGGTCACGGTGAGTCAAAACCGACTCAATGGCACTTATCAACAACAACATACACATGGATCTCACTAGACAGCCTTTACAGGAATAATATTGACCACATCTGTGGGAAGACATCATCAGCCAAAATCAGATCAGGGCAGACTGTAAAACAGACCATAAATTGCTCATATGCAAGTTCAGGCTAAAGCTGAAGAACATTAAAACAGTTTATGAAAGCCAAAATATGACCTTGGGTGTAACCCACCTGAATTTAAAGACCATCTCAAGAAAAAGAGTTGATGTATTGAACATTAATGATAAAAGACCAGAAGAGTTGTGGGAGGACATCAAGACATCATACATGAAGAAAAAGATATGTCATTAAAAAGTCAGAAAAGAGCACAATGGATGTGAGGAGAGAATCTGAAACTTGCTCTTGAGTATAGAGAAGCTAGAATGACTAGAATAAATGATGAAGTAATAAAGCTGAACAGAAGATATCAAAGAGTGACTTAAAAGACAAAGAAAAATATTATAATAAAATATGCAAAGACCTGGAGTTAGAAAGCAGAAGAGAAGAACACGTTCAACGTTTCTCAAGTTGAAAGAACTGAATTAAAAATTCAAGCCTCAACTTGCAATATTGCAGGATTCTGTGAGCAAAATATTGAATGGTAGATACATCAAAACAAGATAGAAGGAAGACACCATCATTGTAAGACAAAAAAATTGGGAGATGTTCAACCATTTCAAAAAGTACCATATGATCAAGAACCAATTGTAGGAAGAAGTCCAAGCTGCACTGAAGCATTGGCTGAAAAACATGCCTTCAGGAACTGACAGACTACAAACGGAAACATTTTAACAAACTGATGTAGCACTCACTTGTCTATGCTAAGAAATTTGAAAGGCAGCTAGCTACCTGGTCAGCAGACTGGAGGAGATCCCTATTTGTGCCCATTCTAAAGGTGACCAAACAAAATGGGGAAATCATCAAATAATATTATTAGTATCATATGCAAGTAAAATTTGGCTGAAAATAGTTCAAAAACACTGCACCAGTACATTAAGAGGAAGCTGTCAGAGCCATTAGAGAGTGGAGCTCCGGAACTAGAGAGAGTAGAGGAGGAGGCACAGTGGCCGGTGGCCCAGCACTGCGGAGACACTCAGCAGGCCGCTGTAGTACCTTGGGAACTGGCAGTGACGTGTGCATGTGGCCCTGTGTGAGTGGCTATGTGGGAGCAGCAGCCGGTCTGTGTGGTGGCATCTTGGATGAGAAGGTGTTCACCAAGGAGTTGGGACCAGTGGGTCGAGCATCTGAATGCGTGCAAGCAGCTGTCCCAGTCCCAGGTCAAGAGCTTCTGCAAGAAGTCGAAAGAAATCCAATGTGCAGGAGGTTCGATGCCCAATCACTATGTGTGAAGATAGATGTGTAATCTCACAATCCCATAGGACTGTTTAGAATTAGTGGCCAGTCACCAGATACAAATCACTTGTTTATGGGAGATTATGCTGATAGGATACCACTCAGTTAAAACAGTTACACTGCTTGTGGCTCTTAAGGTTCTTTAGGTGAACACATCACCATTCTTGGAGGGAATCAAGAGAGCAGACAGATCACACAAGCATGTTGTTTCTATGATGAATGTTTAAGGAAATATGGTAATGCTAATAAGGAGCTCAAACCTTAAGGTCAGCAGTTTGAAACTACCAGTCGCTCCACAGGAAAAAAGATGCAGCTTTCTGCTCCCGTAAAGATTTACAGCTTTGAAAACCCTGTACAGGGTCGCTATGGGTCGGACCCGACTCGATGGCACTTAACAACAACAACAACAACAATAAGGAGCTCAAACCTTAAGGTCAGCAGTTCGAAACTACCAGTCGCTCCACAGGAAAAAAGATGCAGCTTTCTGCTCCCGTAAAGATTTACAGCTTTGAAAACCCTGTACAGGGTCGCTGTGAGTTGGAACCATGGCACATAACAACAACAATGTGTGAAATATTTTACAGATCTTTTTGACTACCTCCCTCTTACTACCTTGGTGGATGGTGACCCTTCACCATCCATAGATACACTGGATCACCTCAGAGCACTTGATCGCCTACAGGAAGTTCCCCATGAGGGCCCAATGTGTGACTTGCTGTGGTCAGATCCAGATGACCAGGTGGTTGGTGTGTATCTCCTGAAGGAGCTGGTTAGTCTTTGGACACGCTATTTCTGAGACATTTAATCATGCCAATGGCCTCACATGGCTGTCCAGACAGAGCTCACCAGCTGGTGGTGGAGGGGTCTGTATGTATAACTGCTGCCATGACCACAATGTAGTGACAATATTCAGTGCTCCAAATGAATGTGATTGTTGTGACAACCAAGCTGCAATCGTGGAAATTGATGACATTCTAAAATATTCTTCTTGCAGTTTGACCAGTACCTCAAGCCATATGTTACTTGTCATAACGAGGACTACTTCCTGTAATGCAATTTTAAACTTGTACAGTGTTGCCATGAACCACAGATTGACCTCATGGAAGTGGGAAGAGCAACAGTAACTCCACAGCTTCAGAGAATAGTTTACGTTCAAAAAACTTGTTTTCACACAGACCAAAAGAAGTGCCATATAAAAATATAAATCCTCTTGTCCTCAACAGTTGTGACCACTTTAGAATGAACCAGTTCCTTGCATACTGAAGCGACATTGTTGATCAAGAAACCAGTTTCTGGCACAGCGTTATCAGTAGTTACTTTTGCTTTCCCTGAGAGACTGGAGATATTAAGATGTAAACATTAACACCTCATGAATACAATTTAACTTTAGCTATAGCTTTCCACAGCGTGACTGTAGATAAAGATGTTGTTCTTGTTTTTATGTCGATTCCACCCATAGCAACCCTGTATAGGGCTTCCAAGGAGCACCTAGTGAGCTTGATCTGGCCGACTTGCAATTCAAATGGCTCTGCAGTCTGACGCATTAACCCACAGTGCCATACCACAGGACTCCATCGTCGATATGGAGAGCAGCAAACAATCATTGGAGCTTAATGAACATTGAAAAAATGAATAACGGCGTCTGCAAGTGTGTGCGCCTAATCTCAGCTGGTCTGCCAAAGACCCCTTGAGCACCTGCCTTAGTCCCCCATGCACTGCATTTCTGCTCCAACAAGATGAAAGAAATTATCATGAATCAGGAAAAATTCAGATTTTTTTTTAAAGTTTTTATTGTGAATTATGTGGGTTTACATGGGAGACATCAGTTTTACATTCATCCTATCGCATTTCATTTCACTGCAATGATTACAATTCCCTCCATGCATCATCAAATAACCAAAGGGTACACCCCACAGACCTGCCCCCAGCCGTCAGCACATAGCCCTTCTCCCTCCCTGAAACCAGCGTCCCCAACAGCTCCATCTGTCCACGTCATCTTCTGTCTCCATTCCTGGCGTCACTGCCTCTCTGGGTAGGGTCCCACACTTCACTCTTCTCACTTGATGATCCTAGGGACCTCCGCTCCTGGACTGCAAAATCAATCACTCCTCTCCTTTTGTTAAAAAAACATCAAAAACATTTACCTTTACATTTCCGACCCTCACAATCAGTCCTGGTGGCAATTATTCACTATTGCACCGCACAAGTCTTATCCCCATTTCCTTTCATCAGCCCCATCCAGACAGGTTGGAAACCACTCAGTGAAGAATCTACCTACCCCTGTCGCATCTGGAACTAGACTCCCTCTTGAAAGCTTGTAAGCCAGTCACTTCTTGCCTTTATAGCCCCCTTCCCCCAATTTTGGGTAGCCAATATCTAAGTTGCCCATCCCTGTCAACCCCGTTTACTGATGGGGATCCTCGCTGTAAAGACTGGTTACCTTTTTTGAGCTATTACATCCATATGTATAGGTAAAGTTTATCGAATTGTAGTGTGTTACTCTCCCCCGCTCCCCCTTCTTTCTTCCTCTAGTCAAGTTCTGATCATCTAACCATTGAAGCCAGGTCAAGTGGATACTATCTGCAAGTATGGGTGTTCTTGTGCATCTCCCCTCACTTCATATCAGCTGTACTCTTCACTCTCTGCTCTAGTCCTCTGTGGCTATGTCACTGCCCTCTGGGCCCAGGAGTCCCCAGGTCTTGCCATACTGCTGGCCAACAAGGTCTCAACCCCGGTTCACAGGAGTCTATTGAATGTGGTCGGACTTAGATCCCAACTTCATTGCTGTTTTTCCCCCTCTTCTCCTTATCAGTGGAGTCCTGCTGTGGCACTGTGGGTTAATGTGCCAGACTGCAAAGCCGTTTGAACTGCAAGGTTGGTGGTTCAAACTCACCAGCTGCTTCTTGAAAAGCCTAAACAGGGTTGCTATGGGTCAGAACCAACTCGACAGCACTTAACAACAACAACCCCTTATCAGTGACCAACGTGTTCACCAGCCAGACCACATGCCTGCTCATGTATTCCCCTTGAGTCTTAGTCTAGGAAGGGAGTTTGCTCTGAGGGGACCTGACCACTTGCCTTGATGGCTCCCAAGTGAACAATTTGCTTGTTCTTGTAGTAAACAATCAGACTGCCATTATTGTTTTTTATTTTTCCTGCTGGTTTTTCTTTCATGAAGTATTTGCTGTTCTTCTAGCCCCTCCAGGCTGGTCTACTTGTCCTTTCAAGTAGAAATTTCCCACCTCAGAAAATTCTGGATGGGGTTCAGGATTCACTTATGGTCTTATGCAATGCAAAGGCTCCACAGGAAGCCTCTTTCACTGGGCAATCTCTAGCCCCCTTTAAGGTATTC
>NW_006408697.1:3808254-3837057 GCF_000296735.1 Chrysochloris asiatica | reverse complement strand
CAGCCAACACTTTCACCATTACTGGTCACGCTGAGACAAAACAGCTGACAGAAATGTGTCCCAGCATCTTAAGCCAGCTTGGCACAGACAGTTGGACTAGTTTAAGGATACTGGCTGCAGCTTTGCCCAATCTGTGGGTGGAAAAGCACCACTTCCTACTGGAGAGGATGATGATAACAAAGTTCCAGATTTTGTGGGAATTTTTGATGAGGCATCCAAGAATGAGGCTAACTGATAGAGTTAACTTCTGAAGAAGATAAAACTTGAAGAAGTTACCCGGAGCTGCTATTTTATATTATAACTGCTTTTTCAATTTGTTTTGTTTATGGATCTGATAAAATCTAGATCGCTAATATTTTTAAACCCAAGCTCTTTGGACGTTGCAGCTCTTTTCAGTTTTTGCTTATACAGAATTCATTCTTTGCAGCCAATTATGCTGAAGAAGCTTGGGAATAAATTTGAGACAAATGTTAATAAAGTTCTTTGCCTAGTTAAAAAAACCAAGGCCTTCCCCCTACTTGTGAGTTTTGAAATAATTTTTTTTCAGGCATACCATATTGAATTGAATTGAATTGAATTATGATATGTCTGCACTCAGTTTATTTCCCCTCTCAACCTCAGCTGCATGTTGCTCTTTGCTATTGTCAGAACCTGGTGAGTTGTTTTGAACAGAACTGTGTTGTCTGTTTGCCGTCCCCGCCCCCACCTGCCCCCAGTAAGATGATGTTACTGCACAAGAGCAGTGCAGTAGTTTTCATAATAAACTTGTGAACTAAAAACAAAACAAACAAACAAACACAAACCAGGAAGCTGTCAGAATTTCAAACCAGAGTCAGAAGACAACATGGAATGAGAGATATCATTGCAAATATCAGATGGATCTTGTCTAAAAGCAGAGAATCCCAGAAATCTATTTCCTTGTGCTATATTACCTATCTATAGACTGTGTGGTTTATAACTATGAAAAACATTGTGAATAATGGATACTCCAGAACACTTAATTCATGAAGAACCTGTACATAGACCAAGAGGCAGTTGTTCAAACAGAACAAGGGAACACCGAATGGTTTAAAATCAGGAAATTGTATTTTTCACTATTCTTAATCCAATCTGTATGCTGAGCAAATAATCTAAGAAGATGCATTATATGAAGAAGAATGTGTCATCAGGTTTGGAGGAAGATGATTAACAATGTGCAGTATGCAGATGATACAATCTTGCTTGTTGGAAGCAAAGAAGACTTGAAGTACTTACTGGTGAAGATCAAAGATGATGGTCTTCAGTTTGGATTGCACCTCAATATAAAGAAAATAGAAATCCTCACAACTGGACAAATAAATAAAATCATGATCAACCGAGAAAAGATTGAAGTTATCAAAGACTTCAGTTTGCTTGGATCTACAATCAACATTCATGGAAGCAGCAGTCAAGAAATCAAACGACATATTGCATTAGGTAAATCTGCTGCAAAAGACCTCTTTAAAGTGTTCAAGAGGAAAGATGTCACTTTGAGGACTAAGGTGCATCTTATGCACCTATGCCACAATATTTTTATTCACCTCATATACATGTGAAAGTTGTACAATGAATAAGCAAGGCCATAGAAGAATTGATACATTTGACTATTGTGTTGGAGAAGAATATTGAAAGTACTATGAGCTGCTAGAAGAACAAGCAAATCTGTCTTGGAAGAAGTACAACCAGAATGCTCCTTAGAAGGGAGGATGGTGAGATTTCGTTTCTTGTACTTTGGGCAAGTTTTAAGGAGGGTCCAGTCCCTGAAGAAGGACATCATATTTGGTAAAATGGAAGCTATGCTCAAGCATAACAGCAACTCTGAGGATGGGGAAGGCTCAGGCAGTGTTTCATTCTGTTGTATATAGGGTTGCTATGAGTCAGAACCAACTCAACGTCACCTAACAACAACAACGACAACAACAAATTTCCTTTCTGTCACTTATAGTAGCACTGACAGGAGAGAGCAAGAAGAGTGTTAACCTGGTGCAGGGCAGCTATTTTTATGACCGTTCTACCAAATGTTCCCATTCTGTGATGTATTACAAATCCTAGCCTCTCTGCCTGTGATTATGGACCCATTTTGAAATGAGTTGGAATAAGAGTTAAGGGTTACAGAGAAACTAAGGATTAAGGATGTCCCTCTTTACTACATGCCAGCATCCAAAATTGCATGAGTCATTTCCTTTGACAGTTGTACGTTCTGTGAGGTATTGCACATGTTGCAAACCTCTGATAATGAAGGAAGGAAGAAGTGGTCATTGATAAAGTTCAAAACAAGTCCACGAGAGCCAAAATACGACCTTGAACATATTCCATCTGAATTTAGAGATCATCTCAAGAACAGATTTGATGAATTAGACACTAATGACTGAAGACTAGGAGAGCTGTGGAATGCCATCAAGAATATAATACGGGAAGAAAACAAAAGGTCATTAAGAAGAAAGAAGGAAAAGACCAAAATGGATGTCAGAGGAGACTCTGAAACTTGTTCTCCAGTGTACAAATGTTAAAGCAAATGGAAGAAATGAGGAAGTAAAAGAGCTGAACAGATTTCAAAAGGCAGCTCAAGAAGAAAAAGCCAAATATTATAATGAAATGTGCAAAGATCTGAAGTCAGAAAAGCAAAAGGAAAGGACATTTTTCAAGCTGAAAGAACTGAGGAAAAAATCAAGACTCGACTTGAAAACTGAAGGATTTTTTGGACAAAATATTGAATGATGCAGAAAGCATGAAAAGAAGATAAAAGGAATACACAGAGTCACTGTATCAAAAAGGAATGGTCGATGTTCAACCATTTCAAGAGGTAGCATATGATTAAGAGCCAGTGATACTTAGGTGCATTGAAGGCATTGACAGAGAACAAGGCTCTGGAAATTGATGGAATACAAACTGAAATCATTCAACAAACTGATGCGGCATTAGAGGCACTCACTTATCTATGCTAAGAAATTTGGAAGACAGCTACTTGGCCAACTGATTGGAAGAGACCCATATTTGTGTCCATTCCAAGGAGATATGACCCAATGGAATGTGTAAATCATCGGACAGTACCATTAATATCACATGCAAGTAAAATTTGGCTGGAGATAATTTAAAAATTGCTGCAACAGTACATTGATAGGGAACTGCCAAAGGTTCAAGCCTGATTCAGATGAGGATGTAGAATGAGGGATATCATTAGTGACGTCAGATGGATCTTGGCTGAAAGAAGAAAATGCCAGAAAGATGTTCACCTGTGCTTTATTAACTACGCAAAGTCTTTCGACTGTAGGAAACATGAAAAGCTATTCACAACACTTCAGAGAATGAACACTTAACTGTGCTGTGAGGAATCTGTACATAACCAAGAGGCAGTCATTCCAACAGAACAAGGGGACACTGGATGGTTGAATACTAGGAAAGATGTCTGCCAGGGTTATATTCTTTCACCATACTTGTTCAATCTGTTTGCTGAGCAAATAATCCTGAGAAGCTGAATTATATGATGAAGAACATGGCATCAAGATTGGAAGAAGACTCATTAACAACTTGTGATATGCAGATGATACAGTCTTGCTTGCTTAAAGGGAAGAGGAGTTAGAATACTTACTGATGAAGATCAAAGACCACAGCCTTCAGTGTGGGTTGCACTTCAATGTAAAGAAAACAATAATCCTCAACACTGGACCAATAAATAACACCCTGATAACTGGAAAAAAGATTGAAGTCATCAAAGGCTTCATTTTGCTCGGATCATTCATCAACACTCATGGAAGCAGCAGTCAAGAAATCAAACGATGTATTGCATTAGGCAAATCTGCTGCACAAGACCTTGTTAAAGTGTTGAAGAGCAAAGATATCAGCTTGAGGACTAAGGTGCGCCTCACCCAAACCATGGTATTTTCAATAACCTCATATGCATGTGGAAGTTGGACAGTCATTCTCACAATCCTTGGTAAACTTAAGCCCATTGCTGCTGCCACTTTTTGATATGTCTTTTGTCGACAGCATATTGCAGAATCTTGTCTTCTTATCCATTCTTCTTTCTATGTCTCTATCCCCACCCCACATTCTGCAACTAAGCACACTCATGGAAACATGTATGCCTGTCACTTCATGGCTTTGTAGCCCCCATTTTTGATAACCAATGTCTACATTTCTTGTCCTTATCAACACAGTGAGGAAAAAGCCATGGTTTTTCAGTAGCCTCATATGCATGTGAAAGTTGGACTGTGAATAAGTAAGATTGTCGAAGAATTGGTGCATTTGAGTTACGATGATGGAGAAGAATATTAAAATATTCTTTTATTTGGAACAAACACATCTGTGTTGGAAGAAGTACAACTAAAATGCTCCTTGGAAGCCAGGATGGCAAGACTTTGTCTCTCATACTTGGGACTTTTTGTCAGGAGGGACCAGTCCCTGGAGAAGGATAGTAAAGTAGAAGGTCACCATAAAAGAGAAACGCTCCTAATGAGATGGACTGGCAATGGGCTTAAACTTAACAACAATCGTGAGGATGACACAGGACTTGGCAAGGCTTCATTTGTTGTACCTAAAGTAACTGAGTGGGAACTGACTCAATGGCACCTAACAACAAAGCTCAACATTTTGGGTTCATGCACTTTGCATTGTCTACATTAGAGCTTAAATCGAGAAGTGCTTGGTTTATGGAATAATGCTGTATACAGTGGGAGCTCTAACTTCATTTTGAATCTTCACATAAACTCAGCCACCCTTTGTTTGCTTTGTTATTTCCCCAATTCTTGGGTTCAACAATGTGGTCATGCTCAGACAAGCCCCGGCAGGGGCAGTTTGCCCTCAGAAAGAATGTAACTGAAAATAGATTATGCTGAAAGAGATTAACCAGGAGATCAGGGAATATGATTGGGCATTTAGCAAAAAGACCCAATCAGATGCCCACTTTCCTAATCACGGTCCTGTCCCTGCTTTTTTGGTCCCACCTACCACTGTGATGGATTGACCAGCCATTCTATCATGTGATTGTTATGTTCTTGTGATTGTTTCCTTTATTCAGAGAACCACAGCTGGGATTCCAGTGAACTCTGCACTTTGCACATAGGGTAGCCTCTCTCATCTGGGATGTTTTGTCTTTGTTTTTGTGTCTTGGTTCTGTCTCAGAGTTAATAAAAAGGTCTCTAAAGGAATGTTCCATCACTCATCTGCCGATTTGTCATGTTGTGGTAGCTTGCATGGTGCTGGGATTCTGGAAGCTACACAAACCATATTTTAAATGCCAGCAGGGTTACCCATGGTGGACAGGTTTCAGCTGAGCTTCCAGACAAATACAGACTAGGAAGGAGGAGAGACAGACTATGAATATTTAGTCCACAGTCGCTGAAAGCCTTATAAGTAGCAGTGGAACACTGTCAGACAGCACCAGAATGTTGAAAGGTGAAGCATGATGAAGAGTACCAAAATACTGTCAGAAAAAGGGCCTGACGATGAACAGCTCAGGTTGGAAGGCACTGAAAATAAGACTGGGGAAGAACTGCCTCCTCAAAGTACAGTTGGCCATAATGAAGTAAAAGGAGTAAAGTAAATGAAGCAGGACCTTAATTTACTGATGGGGCACAACTCAAAATGAGGAGAAACAGCTGCAAACATCCATTAATGAACAAGACATGGAATGTATGAAATATGAATCTAAGAAAATTGAAGTCATCAAAAATTAAATAGAATGCATAAACATCGATATCCTAGGCATTAGCGAGCTGAAATGGACTGGTGTTGGCCTTTTTTATTCTGACAATGACATAGGTTACTAGGCTGGGGATGATAAAAAAAAAAAAAAGAATGGCATCGCATTCATCATCAAAAGTACCATTTCATGATCCATCTTGAAGTACAACACTGTCTGTGATAGGATAAAATCCATACACACTTCTAAGGAAGACCAGTTAACACAACTATTTTTCAAATTCATGCACTAACCACTAAAACCAGTAATGAGGAAATTGAAGAATTCTATGAACTTCTTCAGTCTGAAATTGATCAAACATGCAATCACGATATATTGATAATTACTGGCGATTGAAATGCTAAGGTTGGAAACAAAGAGGAAGGATCTGTAGTTGGAAAATATGGCCTTGGTGATAGAACCAATGCTGGAGTTCACATGATAGAATTTTTCTAAGACCAGTAACTTCTTCATTGCAAATACCTTTTTAAAACAAAAATGACTATACTTATGAACCTCACCAGATGGAATACACAGAAATCAAATTGACTACATCTGTGCAGAAAAGCAGTGGGAAACATCATCAGTCAAAACAAAGCCAGAGGAAGACTGTGGAACAAACCATCAATTGCTCATATGCAAATTCAGGCTGCAACTGAAGAAAATTAAAACAAATCCACAAGAGCCAAAATGTGACCTTGAACATACCCCACCTGAATTTATAGATCATCTCAAGAACAGATTTGATGAATTAGACACTGATATCTGAAGACTAGAAGATTTATGGGATGACATCAAGAACATCATTCAGAAAGAAAGTAAAAGGTCATTAAGAAGACAAAAAAGAAGGAAAAGATCAAAATGGATGTCAGAAGAGACTCTGAAACTTGCTCTCTAGTGTACAGATGCTAAAGCAAATGGAAGAAATGAGGAGGTAAAAGAGCTGAATAGAAAATTTCTAAGGTCAGCTCAAGAAGACAAAGTCAAATATTATAATGAAATGTGCAAATACCAGAAGTTAGAAAACCATAAAGGAAGAACACACTCAGCATTTCTTGAGCTGAGAGAATCAAAGGAAAAATTCAAGTGTTGACTTGTAATATTGAAGAATTTATGGGCAAAATATTGAATGATGCAGCATCAAAAGAAGATGAAAGAAATACAGAAGGTCACTGTACCAAAAGGAAATTGTCGATGTTCAATCATTTCAAGAGGTGCCATATGACCAACAGCCAATGATACTGAAGGAGCAAGTACAAGGTACACTGAAGGCAATGGAAAGAAACAAGATTCTGGGAATTGATGGTATACAAACTGAAATCTTTCAACAAACTGATGCAGCACTCACTCATTTATGCCAAGAAATTTGGAAGATGGATACCTGAGCAGTTGTTTGGAAGAGATTCATATTTGTGCTCATTCCAAAGAGAGGTGACCCAATGCAATGTGGAAATCGTGGCACAATATCATTCACATTACATGCAAGTAAAATTTTCCTTAAGACAATTCAAAAATGGCCGTGGCAGTATGCTGACATAGAATTGCCAGAGGTTCAAGTTGGATTTAGACGACGACATGGAACGAGGGTTATAATTGCTGACATCAGTTGGATATTGGCTGAAAAGAGAGAATACCAAAAAGATGTTTACCTGGACTTTATTAAATATGCAAAGGCTTTAGATAGTGTGAATCATGACAAGACATGGACAACATTGAGGAGAATGAGTATTCCAGAACACTTAATTGACTCATGAGGAACCTGTACATAGACCAAGAGGCAGTTGTTCGAACAGAGCAAGGGAATACGTAATGGTTTGAAATTAGGAAAGGTGTGCACCAGGGTTGTATTCTTTCACCATACTTATTCAATCTGTTTGTTGAGCAAATAATCTGAGAAGCTGGATTATATGAGTAATGTGACATCAGGTTTAGAGAAGATTCATTAACAACCTGTGATATGCAGATGATACATCCTTGTTGGCTGAAAATGAAGAGGACTTAAAATACTGATGAAGATCAAAGATCACTGCCTTTAATATGGGGTGCTCTTAATTTAAAGAAAACAAAAATCCTCACAACTGTAGCAATAAATAACATCAAGATAAATGAAGAAAATGTTGACATTGTCAAAAACTTAATTTTGCTTGGATTAATCATCAATGACTCCTGGTGAGGTGCTGTGGGCTAATGTGTCAGACTGCAAAGCCATTTGAACTGAAAGGTCAGCGGTTCAAGCTCACCAGCTGCTCCTTGGAAAGCTTATACAGAGTCGCTATGGGTCAGAATCGACTTGAAAGCACTTAACAACAACAATAATCATCAATACTATTAGAAACAGCAGTCAAGAAATCAAATGACATATTGTATTAAGCAAATCTGTTGTACAGACCTATTTAAAGTGTTCCAGAGTAAAGATGTTTGTTTAAGGACTAAGGTGTGTTTGATCCAAGCCATGGTATTTTCAATAGCCTCTTATGCTTGTGAAAGTTGGACAATGAATAAAGAGGACTGTAGAGGCATTGATGCATTTGAATTATGGTGTTGGAGGAGAATATTAAAATTAACCCATGCTGCCAAAAGAACAAAGCTGTTTTGGCAGAAGTGCAACCAGAATGCTCTTCAGAAGCCAGGATGACCAAAATTTGTCTCTCATAATTCAGACATATTATCAGTCCCTGGAGAAGGACACCATGCTTGGTTAAGTAGAGGGTTAATGAAAAAGAGGAAGACGCGAATGAGATGGATTGCCACACTGGCAACAGTAAGGGATCAAGCTCTGCAACTATTATTAGATGGATGCTGAGCTGACAGTGTTTCACTTTGTTGTGCATAAGGTCACTATTATTGGCTCCAAGATTTAACATCACTTAACAACAGGAGGCCTGGTGTGGCGCTGTGGGCTAATGCGTCAGACTGCAAAGTTGTTTGAACTGCAAAGTCAGTGGTTCAAGCTCACCAGCTGCTCCTTGGAAACCCTATACAGGGTCACTATGGGTCAAAATCGACTCGACGGCACTTAACAACAACAACAGAAATGTCATTGTAGGATAAGCAGAGTAGTTCAAACCCATCAACAGCTCCTAGGGAGAAAGATGAGACTTTCTACTCCAGTAAGATTCAAAGCTTCAGAAACCTTACATAGGTCGCTACGAATCAGAATCAACTCACTGTTAGTAGGTTATAGAAATGTTTGAGATCTCTCCCCTCTTATCAAAAATTGCAAAGAAGATGGGATTCAAAGTTGTCTTTTCCAGCAGAACCACTGGAGGTAAGGACTAGATTAGGTGCCAGGGAAGGGCCACCTTGTACCCCACTGTCTCCATAGACCCCAGTAACCCAGGGTAGGGTCTCCTTGTACCCCTCTCTCTCCATAGATCCCAGTGACGCAGGGAAGGGACTCCTTGTACCCCATTTTTTCCATCAATCCCAGTGACCAAGGAAGGGGCTTCTTGTACCCCTCTGTCCAATCCTAAACTTTGAATAAAATCGAACCATCTCTGAAAATAGGAAATGTCATATTTGAGGACAATATAGAATTCTATATGGGACTGCTGTCTGACATCGATGGGCACTGTGGTTCTGCCACTTGCTTGCACCTATCTGTTGAGCATAGTCTCATTAAAAACAATCTGGAAAAATAAATGCACAGTAAACTAGAGCAGGAAGACTCCTGAATGCAAAAGTGTCTAAGAAACAAACAAACAAAATTCACAATTGCTTTTCCTTCAAGTTACTGTGTTCAAATTAACACAATAAAACAGGGAGCTGCAATGTAAAAGCCCTGTTCCTATCTGCCCTCTTTAAAATCTGTCCTAGTATAGATGCTGAGGGTACTTTTCAGTAAGTATGATTAGATATTTAGCCAGCAGAATAATTAAGATAAGAATGAAACCAAGTTTCATATGACTTTTTAAATCTTAGAATATTAACTCCCTGCTAAGAATTTTATTCACCCTGGAAAATCAAAGTTTCAACCTAATTCTTAATGTCCTTGATAAATGAACCTGGATTTTCCCACTTCCCAGATGCCAGTCCCATCACTGGTATGTCATCTTGGTGTACTGAGGTGGTTTCCTGTTTCTGTGATGCTGGAAGCTATGCCACTGTAATATTAAATACCAGTAGGGTCACACATGGTGAACAGGTTTCAGCTGAGCTTCCAGACAAAGACAGACAAGGACAGAGGAGAGGCAGACTCCTTCTAAATGTTTAGCCACTGAAAACCTTAGGAAGAGCAGTTGAACATTGTCAGATACAGTGCTGGAAGATGAGCGTATCATGAATCAAACAAAAAAAATATATACAAGTGATAACACAGTCCTACTTGTTCCTGATGCTTCACGTATATTAATTTCGTTAATTCACAAAACTACCCTTAAAGTGCTATTATTATTTCCAATGTGTTTTGTTGTTGTTAAGTACCATAGAGTCACTTCAGACTCATAGCGACCCTGTAAAGGCTTTCCAAGGAGCAGCTGGCAGGTTAAAAATAAATATCTAATAAAAAGACAGGAAAGAAAGAAAAGACCCAAATGGATGTCAGAAGAGATGCTAAAGAGATCCATAGAGAAGCTAAAGCAACTGGAAGTAAAGACTTGAACAGAAATTTTGAAAGGACAGTTCAAGAAGACTTTGGTCAAGTCCTGGAACTACAAAACCTTACTCTTCAAACTGATATCTTTGCTCTTGAACATTCTAAAAAGGTCTTGTGCAGCAGCTTTTCCTAATGCAAATACATCATTTGATTTATTGACGTATGTTTTCATGAGTGTCGATTATGTATCTAAACAAAATGGAATTAGAAAACCAAAAGGGATATGCTCAGCATTTCTCAAGCTGAAAAGAACTTGAGAAAAAATTCAAGCCTTGACTTGCAATATTGAAGGATTCTGGCGTGGCACTGCAAAATAAGCATTGGACCCTAAGGGTCAGTTTGAACTGCAAGATCAATGTTTCAAACACACCAGCTGCTCTTTAGAAACACTATACAGGGTCTCATAGTTTGGACATATTGTCAGGAGGGAACAGTCGCTGGAAAAGGACATCATGCTTGGTAAGATGGAGGGTCAGAGAAAAAGAGGAAAGCCCCCAACGAGACAGATCGGCCAGGTGGCTTCATTGATGGACAGCAGTAGTGAAGTTGGCCCAGGATTGGACATTGTTTGGTTCTGCTGTGCGTGGGGTCGCTATGAGTCAGTTCTGACTCGATGGCACCTGACAACAACAACAACAACATGAGTCAGAAATGACTCAACAGCACTTAACAATATGGGCAAAATACTGAATGGAGCAGAAAACATCAGAAGAATATAGAAGGAATGTAGACTCACTGTACCAAGAAGAAATGGTCAATGTTCTATCATTTCAGGAGGTAGAAACTGGTGGAAATCAAATTAAAACCTTTCAAAAAATTAATGAAGTACTGGAAGTTCTCACTCATCTATCATAAGAAATTTGGAAGACAACTGTAAACTACCAACCAATTGGAAGAGATCCATTGGTTTGGAAGACAGCTACTTAGCCAACTGATTGGAATGAGGACTATCATTACTGACAGCAGATGGATCTTGTCTGAAGGCAGAGAATACCAGAAAGATGTTCAACTGTGCTTTATCGACTATGCAAAGGCTTTCAGCTGGGTGGATCTTGACAAGCTATGGATAACATTGAGAAGAATGTGTTTTCCAGAACACTTATTTGTACATGTGGACCAAGAGAAAGCTGTCCAAACAGAGCAAGGGGATACTGAATGGTTTAAAATCAGGAAAGATGTGGGCATGGCTGTATTCTTCTTTTAAAAAATGTTTTATTGTGAATTATGTGATAGTTTACATGGGAGAACATTGGTTTTACATTCATTCTATTGTATATTGTCTCATTGCCATGGGTACAATCCCCTCCATGCAATCCTTCATCCGTGCCCCCCAGGTCTTCAGCACACAGTCACTCTCCCTCTCTGGATCTAAAGTCTCCAGCTGCTCCATCGCTCCATGTCATCATCTCTGGCTCCATTTCAGGCATCACTGCTTCTCTGGGTAGGGTCCCGCTCTCTGCTCTTCTCCCTTGATGGTCCTAGGGACCTCCGCTCCTAGACTAAAAAGTTAATCACTCCCCTCCTTGCTATAAAACATCTACCTTTACATTTCCAACCCTCACAATCAGTCATGATAACAATTATTCACTATTGTATCACAAGAGACCCATCTGCATTTCCTTGCATCAGCCCCGGCTAGTCAGATTGAATACTACTTACTGGAGATTCTACCTTCCTCCAGGCCCTCTGGATCTAGGTTCCCTCTTGAAAGCTTGTAAGCCAGTCACTTCTTGCCTTTGTAGCCCTCCACCCCCATTTTGGGTAGCCAATGTCCAAATTGCCTATCCCTGTCTACTCTGTGTGTGGAGGGTGTAGAAATTATTCTTGGTGGCATGGCTGTATTCTTTCACCATACTTGTTCAATCTGTATGCTGAATAAATAATCTGAGAAGCTGGATTTTATGAAGAAGAACATGGAATTAGAATTGGAGAAAGATTCATTAACAACCTGCAATATACAGATGATACAACCTTGTTTTCTGGAAGTAAGGATGACTTAAAATACTTACTGATGAAGTATGTAACATGAAATCTTACCATCCTCAGTTCCAAGGAGCAATCTAGATGTATTTCTTCCAAAACAGATTTGTTTTTATTTTGGCAGTCCATCACACTTTCAAACATTCTTCACCAACACCATGTTTCAAGTTCATAGATTCTCTTCTAGTCTTTCTTATTCATTGTGCAACTTTCTCATACATATGAGGTGATTGAAAATGCCATGACTTGGGTCAGACACTCTTTAGTCTTCAAAGTGACACCTTTGCTCTCTAACACCTTAAAGAGGTCTTTTGCAGGAGACTTGCCTAATGCAATACATCCTCTGATTTCTTGATTGCTGCTTCTGTGAACGTTGATTGTGGGTCCAAGCTAAATGAAATTGTAAACAACTTCAATATATTCTCCAACTTCAATATTTATCTTGATGGTGTTTATTGATCCAGTTGTGTGGATTTTTGTTTTCTTTACATTGAGATACAATCTATACTGTTGATATCATTGCATATCACAGGTTGTTAATAAGCCTTCCTCCCATTCTAATACCGTGCTCTTCTCCATATAATCCAGCTTCGCAGATTATTTGCTCAGCATACAGTTTGAATAAATGTGGTGAAAGGATACAACCCTAGAACATAACTTTCTGGACTTTTAAACTCTTCAGTATCTCCTTGTTCTGTTTGAACAACTCCCTCTTGGCCTATGTAAAGATTCCTCCTAAGCACAATTAAATTTTCTGGAATTCCCATTCTTCTATAATTTGTTACGATCCACACAGTTGAATTCCTTTGCATAGTCAATAAAACACAAGTAACCATCTTCCTGGCATTCTCTACTTTCAGTCAGTATCTATTTATTGTCAACAATGACATCTCTCTTTCCACGTCCTCTTCTGAACAGTTATTTGAAAATTGGGTGGATCTCGATCACAAAAAATAAGAAGTAAAGAAGTTCCCTGCATTGCAGGAGAACTCTCAAAAGCCAAATTAGAAATTACCAGGAGAATCACCTAGGCTTTGCTGGAGAAACACTTCCTCCCTAACAAGAGATACAAAGTTATATCCATATAAAACAGGGGTGGGGAACTTTTTTCTGCCAAAATTTATAACAGCATTCATGGGCCATACAAAACTATTAAATTAAAAATTAGCTTGCTATATTTGGTCATTTAATTAACTCACCCCTAATGTGATACCTGTCCTGGTGTGGTGCTGTGGGTTAATGCACCAGACTGCAAAGCCGTTTGAACTACAGGGTCGGTGGTTCAAGCTCACCAGTCGCTCTTTGGAAACCCTATAGAGGGTTGCTATGGGTCGGAACGGACTCAAAGGCACTTAACAACAACAACAACAATGTGGCACCATAGGATAAGCACTTGACCTCAAGGTCGGTTTGAACCACTGCCTTATCACTCCTCAGAAACCCTATACTGGGATGCTATGAATTGGAACTGACTCAATGTGATGGCTGGAACTGTGGTTGTCTTGGCAGAGCTAGACCAAATAATTTCAAGGGCCTTATAGAAACCATGGACGGGACGTTCCCCACCCGATATAAAGGAACTGATCAGTTGAGCAGAGAATTTTTGATTTCCAAAACCAGTTAGTAAAAACTTAAAGAGCCTAGATTCAGAAAAATAAGGGAAATGGTAATAGTTTGAATGGAAACCTACAATATTTAAGCAAATTTTATTTCAGCAATAGTTATGTTTTATGTTTATAATTTCAAGATCTTTATCTAATTGGTATTAAATTTAGTTAATAAATATTTGTTATAATTTTAAGTTTATATACTTTGCTTTTTATACCACCGAGAAAGAATATAAGTATATTCAGGTCTGCTAATAATTGTGTTATTAAAATAATAATTTTGTCCTTTAAAGGACTATGCTAGAGGAGATATAAGGAACTTTGGTAGTGTAGTGGTTACGAGTTGGGCTGCTAACCTCAAGGTCAGCAGTTCAAAACTTCTAGCTGCTCAATGGGAGAAAGATGAGGCTTTCTGCTCTCGTAAAGATTTACAGCCTTAGAAACCCTATACAGTGTTGCTATGAGTAAAACCAACTCCATGGCACATAACCAGCCAACATAATAGATATGCAACAAGGTAAATGTTTAAAACATTCATAAAAATGAATTTATTTGATCTGTATGGCTAAAGTTTAATGGTTAATTTATGAGAAAAAAAATTAAAAGCTTTAATATCAACTGAATGGTGTTTAGCTACCACTACCCTGGTGGTGGTGGTGTGCCGTGGAGTCAGTTCTGACTCATAGAGACCCTGCATAGGGTTTCCGAGGCTGTAAATCTTTACTGGAGCAGAAAGCCTCATCTTTCTCCTGTGGAATTTCTGGCAGTTTCCAACTGCTGACCTTGAGGTTAGCAGCCCGACTTGTAACCACTACACTACCAGAGTTCCTATCACTACCTTAAAAGGTCCTGAATATTTTGGAAGAAAAATAATCAAAATCATAAAAAACACTGGGCTTGCTGGTCAAATACAGATTGGTCATGACAGCATGGGTCTCCCGACCTAAACAATGTGGAGTCAGTGCAATCACTAGGTCTTAAAGGAGAACCCTGCAAATAAGGCAGCTTAAAAACTAGCTGAGATGGCCTTATGGTCCTAGGAGAATAGGACAAGGAGGCTGTAAGGTGGGTAAACCCAAGCAGATAGTTTTCTCAGGAATTAAGCAGCTGAGACTGGAAAGGTAGGATGTTTGAGGAAGTTTATTGCCTTATTGTTTCTTTTTTCAAAAGATTGCTATCTTGATGTTAAATTCCAAATGTAACTAACCCTATATAATGTGCCTGCTCTTAGTGAAAGACAGGACAGTCTTGAGAGATTATCCTCCCTGTCCTCCAGACTGCTGGCTTTCTGTTAATGAAGCTTCGGTCGGATCTCTCCCCATCTCTGTGATTGACTATAGTGACAGGTGGGAAACCCTTGTTTTGGTTCGGCAACAGTGGAACCTCCATTATTTTGGCCCTTGATCACCCTTCAGACCTGGAACTGAACTCATCCCTTGGCTGAATTTTAAGTCAAACAATAGGGAACATAATGTTTGGGAAGTACGCACACCTTAATCACCATTTGAGTTCAAAAGGGCAGTATTTACCCAAGGACAAAGTTCAGAATGATTAGGAAAGGAGGAGGAATAGAAACAGGGAGTACAGAGAGGAAACGAAACAAAATGTGAATGAATTGTTGAAGTGAAAATTGATCTGTTCTGCAAACCTCTATTCAATTCATAAAAGTTAAAAAAAAAATTAATGTCTAATAACAAAGTATTGGGTTCCTTGCTATTAAGATATCAAAATTTTCTTGGATTACTAGGTTCAAGAGTTAATTTATTCTTTGTATAACCTTCCTTCTCCTTTGATAAG
This sequence comes from Chrysochloris asiatica, assembly GCF_000296735.1. NCBI lineage: Eukaryota > Metazoa > Chordata > Mammalia > Afrosoricida > Chrysochloridae > Chrysochloris > Chrysochloris asiatica. Next base: position 3,821,381 of record NW_006408697.1, on the reverse strand, counting down.
AACTTCCTGAATCAGAACAAGCTGCATGGCTTTCAAAAAATTCACCAACAAACCAAGGTATTTCCCTTAAAGATCCACGGTTAAATAAGTATTTTCTTGGTGGCATATGATGAGCTTCTGAAAACTTTGAAACTTCATGGGAAATCACAAAGAATTTGTTTCTGTTTTATAAATTGAGAAGTGCTTACATTTTTATTTAATACATTGTAAATTCCACAAAATGTGTTTCAAATCAAGAGAAGTACCCGATTCTCTTTTGGTTTAAACATTTGTATGTTAATGTTTCCTCTTATGTTTTTGTCTAAAATTGGACAACAAACACATGATATTGTATCATAATTGTAGCTATTATAATTTCTAACTTGGTCACAATTTTGTTTCTTTTGACTCTGGTGGCATCAAAGCCAATGGGTTTAACTGGGACTATTACTCCATTTACTTATTACACTTAATCCAGATGTTTGATAGTCTTGGTATAGTTTTTATTTGTCTTTACTGTATGTCTCATGATTATCGTGTGTTATATTTGAAGGTTATATTTTTTCCTCAAGTTTCTTTAAAAATAAGGCTAATCATTATGCGTAGAGATATTTTTTGTCTCTCCTTTTGATGTTAAATTGATTTTATTTCATTCTGCATTACATTTTTTTAAAATGGTGAAGTGGGTATTATTTTATTTATTTAAACTAATATTTACAAATTAGCCAGCCATACTGGTACTATTAATACCATAATGCAGCAAAATACAAAATAAAACATCTTTCTATAAATATTTAAATAACGAACAAGTTAGAGGCAAGGTAAAGAGCAGAAGGCTGGGGGAATCAATGAAGCTCCTTGATAAGTCTGACCCATCAGTCAAATTGTCTATTAAGCAGCCTCCCAAATCCTATAAGATACAAATAATCCTTCATCACACATCTCTGTACTTTCAGAGATTAATTCTACAACAGTTGCTTTATGGAAAGCTACAGTGTACAATAAAAGCTCTAACTCGAGTTTGAGTATTGAGATATATTCAGACAGTATTTGAGTTCTTTGTTACTTCCCTAATTCTTGCTGACCATTCAAATTCACCAATGTGACTGAGCTTAGACAATTCCAGGACAAGCCCAGGGAGAGGCAATTTTCCCTCAGGAAGAACACAGTTAAGCAGAAAAATGCTCAAAGAACTAGGGAACTTGCTTCAAGAACATTTACTGAAAGTAGACATGCTATCTAGTTTCAGTAAAAGCCTGGGGTCCTGGTATTGCCGTGTGGCTATGACTCAGGGCTGTGTGATCATAAGTCATTCCCCAACCACATAGCTAGATAATTAAAATGCAGAACCAAGCATGTAATCTTTTAAAACCTGCAATTTTGTATATATATATATTTATATATATATCCCAATCTGGGATATCCCTGCTTCTTCTGTGGTCCCACCTGCAACAGCGATGGATTAACCTACCACCAGTCATGATCTTGCGATGATTTCCTTGTTCTCTGTCATGTATAATGAAAACCATGGCTGTGATTCCACAGATTCCATTGACCTCTGTACTATGTACATGCTGATAGTTTCCTTCATTCAGAATGATTATTTTTGTCTTTGTCCTATCTAAGACTTAATAAAGGGTCTCTGTAGCATATGCTTGCACCTCAACATCAAGAAAACAAAAATCCTTGCCTCTGGACCAATAAATAACATCATGATAAATGGAGAAAAGATTGAAGTTGTCCAGGACTTCATTCTTCTTGGATCAACTATCAACACTCATGGAAGCAGCAGTGAAGACATATTGCATTAGGCAAATCTGCTGCACAACACCTCTTTAAAGTGTTCAAGAGCAAAGATGTCAGCTTGAGGACAAAGGTGCGCCTGACCCAAGCCATGGTATTTTCAATAACCTCATATGCATGCGAAAGCTGGACAGTAAATAAGGAAGACCATAGAAGAATTGATGCTTTTGAGTTATGGTGTTGGAGGAGAATATTGAAAGTGCCATAGGCTGCCAAAAGAGCCAACAGATATGTTGGAAGAAGTGCAGCCAGAGTGCTCCTTGGAGGCCAAGATGGCCAGACTTCTTCTCTCATGCTTCGGACATATTACAAGGAGGGACCAGTTGCTGGAGAAGGATATCAGGTTTGGTATGGTGGAGGGTCAGAGAAAAAGAGAAAGAGTCTCAGCAAGATGGATAGGCACAGTGGCAACAACAATGCACTCAAGCATGGCAACGATTGAGAAATTGGCTCAGGACTGGGCAGTGTTTCGTTCTGTTGTGCATAGGGTCACTATGAGTCAGTACCTCGTTCCATGGCCTCTTCTGAATCCAGCCTGAACTTCTGGAAGTTTCTGTTAATGTATGCTTGCAGCCGTTTCTGTATCGCCTTTAGTAAAACTTTACTCACATGGGATATCAAAGAGATTCTCCAATGAGTTCCACATTCCGTTGGGTCACCTCTCTTTGGAAGGGGCCCAAATACAGATTTCTTCCAATCAGTTGGCCAAATAATTGTTTTCCAAATTTCTTGGCTTAGATGAGTGAGTGCCTCCAGTGCCACCTCACTTTCTTGAAAGATTTCAATTTTTATTCCATCAAATCTTGGTGCCTTGTTCTTTGCCAATTCCTTCAATGCACCTTGGACTTCTTCCTTCAGTATCATTGGCTCTTGATCATATGCTACCTTTTGAAATGGCTGAACATCAACCATTTCCTTTTGGTATGGTGACACTGTGTATTCCTTCCATCTTTTTTTGATGCTTTCTACATTGGAAGCTATATTACTGGTATTTCAAATACCAGCAGGGTCATCCATGGCAGACAGATTTCAGAAGAACTTCTAGACTAAGATAAATGAGGAAGAGAGGCCTAGAGATCTACTTCTGAAAATTAGTCAATGAAAACAAAACATTGTGTGTCTCACTTGCTTTAGACACACCTTCAGGAGGGATCAATCACAGAGGAGGACATCATGTTAGTTTCAATAGCGATGAAGCAAAGGGGAAGGAGACCCTCAGTTGGAAGAATTACACAACGATGAACTGAACATGCTGATCATCCTGAGGATGATGCCGGACTGGACAACGTTTTGTTCTTTTATACATAAAATTGCCATAAGTTGAAGTTGACTTGTTAACTATCTATCTATCTATCTATCTATCTATCTATCTATCTATCTATCTATCTATCTGTCTGTCTGTCTGTCTGTCTGTCTGTCTGTCTGTCTGTCTGTCTGTGTGTCTGTCTGTCTATCTACCTATCTATCTGAAGCCCTGGTGTGGAGCTGTAAACACTTGACTGCTAACCAAATTGGCATTCAAACCCACCAACTGCTCCTCGGAAACTCTATACAGGGTTGCTATGAGTCCAAGCAGACTCAACAGCACTTAACAGCAGCAACATGTATCTGTCCACGCTCACGCTCACATGTGCACAGCATCTGGTGTTTATTTTAGCAGGTTTCAATAGAAAAATATGTGATAGCCAATTTTTGTTTTATTAAATAAATGTTTTATTGTGAATGGGAGAACATTAGTTTTAAATTCTTTCTATCATATATCATTTCATGGCCACTGTTACAATCCTCTCCATCTCCCGCCCTTTCCCCAGCCATCAACCCTCAGACCCTTTCCCTCTCTGGATCCTAAGTTCCCAGCCACACCATCTCTCCACGTCATCTTGTCTGCCTCCATCTTATGATAGCCAATTTTTGTTTAAGTTTGAATCACATTCTTTCAACAGAAAACTCTATTTTATAAACATTTACTGAGTATATACTTTGGGCCAAGCCTTGAGCTAGCTTCTGAGAGAAGATAAAGTAAACACTGTCCCTGTCTGCAAGGAATTTACAACCTAGTATCTTCTGTGGCCTCTCCAAAGGGGAAAATTGCAGAGCTTAGACTTGTTTGCTTTGCCCTTTGAAAGTGGAAATGCAGTTCTCAGAGACTCCCAGACACCTGCCCCACCTCTTCTCTGGCCTTTTCTCCTCCTCCCCCACCACTCAGAGGGTGGAGTAGCTTTGCTGGTCTCTGTAATTTCAACCACAAAGAGCAACTCCACCCTTTGTCCCAGTGAAACTCTGGGCTGTCCTGTAATTACTGCCATGCTACAACCTGCTGCCATCTGATAAGCATGTATTTTAAAACAGTGCCCATAATTCCTGCCAAAGGCACAGGCATCGGTTGACCAACTAGGCTGGCCTGAAGTTTGGGTGCAGGCACCTGAAAATGGAAATGCGAAATCAGCCACCACCTAAAATAAGGTCATGAGCACACACAAATATACACACTTACGTGCCTTCTTCCTGGTGCTTTGGCTCAAACACTTATGTGGTTCTTTCCCCAATTTCGAGATACAGGAAGCTGTCCTGAGTCCAGTGCATTGAACAGTAAAAGCAATTCAACAGCCCACCAGGAAGGAGAGCAAGGGTAGAGCTGGGTTTCCTCTCACCCTTCCATTGGAAGGTGCAGACATGGAGTTGTTATGAAAGCGTTCAGGTCTGGTTTGTTGTGTTTAACAAGTAAAAGCCACAGGTGTCACTCTGAGTGCCTGCAGGTCATCATACACTTTTGCCATGTTCCAGACATGCCGAGACATGTTCTAGGACTGATTTAGTGGGCAATCATTTTAGACTATCAGAAGGGAAGAATATTAACAAATTGGGAAAGACATAGACTATGTTCACGCCTGGGAACAAGGCGTTTACATGCATTAGCTCATAGAATTCTCACCATCACCCTGGGAAGTAGTTACTGTTATCACTCCCATTTCACAGATGAGAAAACTGAGCTTCAGGGAGATGAAGCAACTTGCCCCAAGTTCCCCTATCTAGTAGGTATTGGAGCTGGAAGGGGAACCAGGACTGTGTAATCAAACGAATGTGGCCACAGAGTCTGCTACTTCTCATAGTGTGGCAGGCCCACCTGTCCTGAGACAGCTCCAGGGGAGCAGGGAGGCTCCCAGACAGCCCCCATCCATCTGTCACAGGATGTGGGGTAGAGGGTAAAAGTACATTCATTGGGATTGGTTTTTTTTCCTTTTGTACTCTGTGGCAAAACCTCCTCCCTTCCCTGTACTTTTTTGGACTTGAGGTGCACATTCAGTTAAGGAAATCCTGTCCCTTAGTTTCTGGCCCCTGGAAGCTGATTGTACTGTGGTGGCTTGTGTGTTGCTGTGATGCTGGAAGCTAGGCGGCTCATATTTCAAATACTAGCAGGGTCACCCATGGTGGACAAATTTCAGCAGAACTTCAATACAAAATAAGACAGACTAGGAAGAAAGACTTGGCAAGCTACTTCTAAAAATCAGCCAATGAAAACCCCATGGATCATAATCGAATTTGTCCTGGAAGACACATTGTTTGGAAGGCACTCAAAATGCACAGTGACTGAAACCAGGACCCCTAGCTCACCCACCATCATTACTAGCTGTGTGAGTGCAACAGCTGGTATCGAAGCCCAGGAAGCTTGGCTCTGAAGTCGACACTGTGTGTTGCTTTGTGGAAACTAAAACTTGGTTGAAGTAAGACTTTGTTGTTGTTGTCAAGTGCCGTTGTGTTGGATCCAATTCATAGTGACCAAGTATCGTGTTTGTGAGTGTGAGGAAGAACTCTTAGGAGGTCCATCTTCAGGACTGAGGGGAGCCCAGGGCTTAGTAGACAAGCTTAACAAAAGGAGCTCATGGGAGGGGAAGAGACAGGTTTGACTAACTAAAAACTTTAAAATAAGAATACACCCATCAAGGAAATAGGGGAACCTCATGAGGAATAGGGAAACTAACTTTAAATGAGAATACTACCATCAAGGACAAGTAGGCACCATCTGGGTAGTAGTCCCTCATAATACTCAGTCAAGAGGAAGTGGGGAAAAGGACTTTCTCTGGATAGGGGAATAAAACTCTTTGCGAGCTGGCCAGGCTGATGCCTGATTTTGCAAATTCGAATGAACAAGACTCACGCTTGCTAAAACAAGTACAGATTGGATTTCTTGAGCATTTGTAGGTAAGCATTCCTCAGAAATGGTACACAGGGTCGCTATGAGTTGGAACCAACTGGATGGCACTGATCAACAGCCATCACGTTCTGGCTGTGTGATCTTAAGCAAGAGATTTGCCTCAGTTGCCTAAACTGGTTTTAAAAAAATAAGAATTGTAACAGCATACATCTTGCTGTAGAGTTAAATGAGATAGAGCATACTGGGTTTTTGTTTTGTTTTTTATCTTCATACCTGTTGGTGTTATCCTGTTTGGAAGTGGGCAAGCAAGAACAAAAGAGTTGGGGAGGGGAGAAGATGCCACATAAAGATTTCCAAGTCCAAGGAACTCAAAGAAACAAGGATCTTCAGAGTTGACAGTGAGCCTTTGATTGTAGTCACTGTCCTGGATTTGGACTTCCTAGCCTGTTAAACTTTGAGACAATAAATTTCTGTCCTTCAAAGTCACCCACCTGTGCTATTTCTGTTACAGCAGTACTAGCCAACTAAGACGTACACCTATAATCTATGGATAGTTTTGTTTGGAAGAGTTGTTCATTATTGGGAGATGGTAATTCAGTGAAACTCCCTTGAACTCTGGATGCCTTTTAAAAACTAAATACTAAGGGAAATACTAAAATATTAACAATGTCTGATTTCTGGTGCAATTATGACTGTTTTGTGTTTTTCTTCTTCTTCTTCTTCTTTTTAGTTTTATATATGCTGTAAAGTTTCTATGATAAATGAGACTCTCACTCCTGGGCCACATAACATCTTCCCACTGACTTTGGATATAGCCAGAGATTTTTAAGAAGAACCCTCCAGAGTATTTAAAGCATAAGAAGATACAGCGAGTATGTGTATAGCAGAAGAGGAAGGAGGTTTCCAGGGACATCATTCCATCATATGTATATACCAAAAGGCATATACATATGCTGAGTGGACACTTAGATTGTTTCCAATTTTTCTCTAACCTTTAGCTAAATGTGATATAGATTTCTGTCTAATTTTTAGATTTCCCTTTTTAGGATAAAGTCTCTAAAGTAATTGTTGTTAAGTACTGTTGAGTTGATTCCGACCCATAGCGACCCAGTACAGGGTTTCCAAGGCTGTAAATCTTTACGGGAGCAGAAAGCCTCATCCTTCTTACATGGAACAGCTGGTAGTTTCGAACTGCTGACCTTAAGGTTCGCAGCCATTAGTAGATCAATAAATATCACAAAAACTCTTGACTCTCATTATATTTTGCCATTTTGTTTTCCATATATATATTTTTACCATGTTTGTCAAATTATTTTTCTAGACATACGAATGGATATCATATATCAGAAATGTATAAAAGAGTCTGTCTTCATTTGCTTGGTCCTTCCTCAGACTCTCTGGTTGACAATGAACTTCAGAAACAAGCAGGGACAGAAGAGTGTTCACTTAGGAGATGACATGTTAGTGGCTATGAACTGCAAGTGCTCAGAATGCAGTCTTCTGTTTTAGACAGCACGCAGGGAAGTCCAGCCCAAACCAGTATGGCTGCAGGAACTGGTATGCACAGGAGCTGGTACAAGCGAGACAAACAGAAGGACAGCAGGGGTCTGCAGACTGACTGGCTGGAACATGGGAGCTCCTTCCCAAAACAGCTGAACTCCTGACAGACCACAACGCCGGGTCGGAGCCTGCACAGCCAGCTTCAGGGAAGTTTTTGTGTTCTTAACACCTAACCTGGAGTCCCGGTGTGACGCTGTAGGATAATACACTGAACAACAAGGGTGGCAATTCAAATTCACCAGCCGCTGCTCAGAAACCCTATACAAGGTCGCTATGAGTTAGAACTGACTCAACAGCACTTAACAACAATAACCAACTGACCAGAGTCATGATGTGACACTGTAGGGTAAGCACTGAACTGCTAACCACAGTGTCAGTCATTCGAAGTCACTAGCTGCTCCTTGGAAACCTTATACAAGGTTGCTATGAGTTGGAACAGACTTGATAGCACTTAACAGTAGCAACAGATATTAAAAGTTTTTATTTAACCTGTAAATATTTGATAGACAAAAAACTATATGTCATTTTAATTTCTATCTTTTTTGTTATGTGATGGTGTTGTCATTGTTTAACGTTTTATTGTGAACTGGGTGAAGTTTTACAGAGAAGATCGCAATGCCCAAAATGTAACATTCTGGTTGGCACTGTAGGATAAGCCACTGGAGTGCTAACCATAAGCGAGGCAGTTCAAACCCATCAGCCACTTCTTGGGAACCCTACACAGGGTCACTATGAGTCTGAACCAGCTCCACAGCACTTAACAACAACAATAAATGTAACATCACTTATCCCCACATTTCCTATGACCAGTCTTTCTCCCCTGTCCTTCTGAATTTGTCCTTTGGCAAATGCTAGCTTTTTGATTTCAGATGGTTGATTATTCTGAAGCGTTCTACTTTCCTAGTATTACTGTTCCTCTTATACACCTGTCTATTGCTTGACTGAATATTGAACCACTCAGGTGAGTTCAGTTCCAAGTCTGAATAAGGGTCATAGTCTCAGATTCCACCCATCTCGTTCCAACTATAAAGTCTGGTCTTCCTTATGATTTTGAGATTTGTTCCACATTTTTTGTTCACTTAAATTCACCAGCTGCTCTTCAGAAACCCTATACAGTGTTTCAGAGCAGCAGGCAGTAGCAGTTCTAGTTCATCTAGTTCTTCTGGTCTCAGGGTCATGGAGATTGCTGTAAAAGTGGTCCACTGATCTAATTGTCACCCCCCTCCCCCGCCCCCCGCAAACTCTTAAACTAAACAGCCTCTTGAAAACTTGCAAGCCAGTCACTTCATGCCATTATCACCCCCTCGTTTTAGGTAGCCAGTGTCTAAGTTGCCCGTCCCTATCTACCCTGTGTACAGAGGGGATAGGATTGATACTTGATGTGAAGACGCCTTCCCTCTCAGTTGGTATTTTGAGCTACTACATCCATAAGTATGGGTCAAATTCATCAAATTGTATCAATTTACCCCCAGTTCCTTTATCAAAAAAAAAAAAAAAAGTTTTATCTTCCTCTAGTCAAGTTCTGATTATCAAACCATCGAGGCTAGGTTAAATAGGTACTATCTGCAAGATTTAGTGTTCTTGTGTGTCTCCCCTCACTTCATATCAGCTGGGAGCTTCACTCTGAGCTCTAGCCCTCCATGGCTATGTCCTTGTCTATGGGCTCAGGAGTCCCCAGGTCTCACCACACTTTGGACTAATCCGTTCTTACTCTTCTCTCTCTCTTCTCCAGGTCAACGGAAGTCTATGGAACATGGTTGAACTCAGCCCATTTCTTCATTGTTGCCTTTCTCCCTCTTCCATTCACCAATAGATCAACATGGTCACCAGCAAGCTTATATGCCTGATCATGTGTTCCCTTTGAGTTTCAATCTTGGCGGGGATTTGTCCTGAAGGCACTTGATTGTTTGCCTTGATGGCTCCCCAGTGAACAACTTGCTTGTTCTTATAGTAGCCAATCATACTGCCATTTTTGTTTTGGGTTTTTCCTGATGATCTTTCTTTGGAGATGTATCTTGTAATGCTCTAGCTGTTTCAGGCTGGTATGCTTAATAATGTGTTTTTCAGCTTCTTTCTAGTGGGAATTTCCCACCTCAGAAGGTTCTAGATGGGAATCAGGATTCCACCTAGGATCCTATACACTACAAAGCCTCCACAAGAAGACTATTTCATTGGTTAAGTTCTAGAACCCCTTTTTGGTATTCCAATCAGTTATAGGCTGAAGACGGGCTTACAAGCTTTCTGTAATCATGTTTCTCGACATTCCTTTCTATCCCACTCAAGTGTATATTTTGCAACAGTAGGCAAGGGAAACCAATATTCATAAGCCAGTCAAGTATCTTAACGTGGTCTAATTGTTTTTATGTGTCTTTAATTTTCTTCACTCTTCTTTCTTCTGGATAAGGAGAGACCAATGGCTGCATATTAGATGACCTCTCAAAAGCTTCTCAAACCTCAATCACCACTGACAGAAGTGGGTTGTAGAAGCATGTCTTTGTGGACATGTCATGCCAGTTAATTAGCCTTGGCCACTCCTGTGGCCATGGTTCTGAGCCCTGAGGCACAGCTCTGAAAGGGATCACATTAGAAGCTAATGAACTATTGTTAAGTGCTGTGGAGTCAGTTCAGACTCAAAGCAACGCTGTATAGGGTTTCTGAGGCTGTAAATCTTTACAGGAGCAGAAAACCTCATCTTTCTCCCATGGAACAGCTGGTAGATTCGAATCAATGACCTTGTGGCTCAAAGCAGGTGATTCATACATTAAAAACACACTATTATACAGCACCTTCTAGAAGCTGGCATCAATAAAGGTGGTTGCTCTTTAAAAAAAAAAAAAAAAAATTATTGTGTTTTCCATGAAAGTTTACACAGAAAAGTAGGTTCCCATTTAACAATTACTGCCCCAAATTGAAGCTGGATTCAGAAGACGGTATTAACGAGGGATATAATTTCTGGCATCAGTTGGATTGTGGCTGAAAGCAGAGAATACCAGAAAGATGTTTATTTGTGTTTTATTAGCTGTGCCAAGGCAAATTAGGATTAACATTGTGAAGGATGGGGACTCCAGAACACTTGGTTGTGCCCATGCAGAACCTATATATTGACCAAGAGGTAGTTGTTCAAATAGAACAAGGAATTTAAAATGGTTTAAAATCAGGAAAGGTGTACATCAAGGTTGTTTTCTTCCACCGAACTTTCTGGTGTAGTACTGTAGGATAAACACTAGACTGCTAAACACAAGGTCAGCGGTTTGGCTCTGCCAGCCACACCACAGGGAAGGATGGGGCTTTTTGTTACCACAAAGATTTAAAGCCTCAGAAACCCTATACAGGGTCATTTGAGTGAGAATTGACTCATCAGCCCTTAGCAACAAACTCAATCTCTGTGCCGAGCAAGTAACCTGAGAAGAGCTGGACTATGTTCAGAATAATGGGAACAGGAGTTGAGAGAAGGCTCATGAATAATGTGTGCTATGCAGATGACAAACAATGTAGATGGTCTTATCTTTCTCCCACTGAGCAACTGATGGGCTTGAACCACAACCATGTGGTTAGCCATGTGTCCAGTGCTTATTGTATGGAGCCACTGAACTCCCTCCTTTTGTGTGTGTGTGGAGATATGTTGTTGTTACATCATATATATATATATGTATATATGCCATTGAGTTGGTTTTGACTCATAGCAACTCTATATAGAGTTTTTGAGGAGTAGCTGGTGGGTTTGAACTGCCAACATTGTCATTAGCAGTCCAGTGCTTATCCTACAGTTCCACACCAGGACATGTTATTAGTCCTGGTGTGGTGCTGTGGGTTAATGTGCTGGACTGCAAGGTTGGCAGCTCAAACTCACCAACTGCTTCTTGGAAAAAATATACAGGGTCATTATGAGTCAGAACTGACTCAATGGCATTTAACAACAACCAACATATATAAAATATCCGGTCATACTCTGCTCTGTTGGTTATGTCCTGCATGGCAGTGCTGCCTACCATAGGGTCAGCAGGGATAGCAGATCGAGAGAAGAAGTTTAGAAATGGTAAGGGCTGGCCTCCTGTTGCCCTTTAAGATGTCCAGACAGATCACTTCTTGGCTGTTAATATTATAGTGATAAATTCTTGTTTGGAAGGTAACCTTAGGAGGTTTAAATTGATAGTCTGGTGAAAAGGTAACATCAAGAAAGAACACCTCTCCTTCATAGACAGATGCCGGGGTCTCAATATAGTTGACCTCCATTCATAAACGTTGTCTCCTTTGGGTCCAGCACATCTGGAAACATATGTAGAGCCAACAAGCACCGTCACATGCACCGTGTTCTCTAACCATTACAATTATGTGAGCTGGGATCATTATTCTCAAAGGAGATCGCTTCACTTTATTTTTCCCTTCTTAAATCCTATACTTAATTTCATAAGCCTGGATTTTCTAATACCTTATAGTCACTTTCATGAATCAGGCTCTTTGATTAAAAAAAACAAAAACAACCCTCAATGGCATGCACAGATTTCATCTACTATCTTTCCTTCTTCCCTTCAGTCCATCACAAAGGTCAGGAAACAACATATATAAAAATACATATATTTGTTACGTGCCGTCCAGTTGGTTCTGACCATCACTGTATAGGGTTCACTGTATATATTGTAGTGGGTTATGAGTTGGGTTGCCAATCAAAAGGTCACCAGTTCAAATCTACCAGTCACTCCACAGAAGCAAGATGAAGCTTTACAGTCTTGAAAACCACTGTACAGGACAGGTTGCTATGAGTTGGAACCGACTTGCTGGCCCACAGCAACCATGACCACCATATACAAGCTATCTTTTGGTCTGAATGCCACATAGGTATCACTGCATGCAACACCATAGTTCTCTGGCTGGCCACACTAGCCACACCCACTCTGAGAGGCTGTTCTGTTGGGCAAGATAGAGGACCCAACAACCACTTCAGAAGAGACAGCAGAAAGAGAGGAACTCTGCTATTTAAAGGCAGATCGTTCCAATGGACTATCTTTGGCCACAGTTATTCCTTTAGAGATAGAAAACGCTGAAGTTGGAAGTTATTTATGGATACACACAGAGAGAGAATTAGCAGCCTGAAAGAGTAAGTTTTGCAAAAATAATGATTACAAGGGCAGTAATGGAGAAATGTACATGAAGGTATTCAGAAAAAATGGAGAGACTTGGGAAATTAGAAAACAACCCACCAACCAAAACCAGGTCAGACATGTAGGAACAGGTTAGAGGGAAAAGGTTAGAGGGAAATGAACACAAAGAAATTGTGACTTTTTTTTTTTTTCTTAAATGTTTTATTGTGAATTATGTGATAGTTTACATGGGAGAACATTAATTTTACATTCATTCTATCGTAGATCTTCTCATTGCCATGGTTACAATCCCCTCCATGCATCATCAACCAACCAAAGGATATACTCTGCAATCCTTCCCCCCTGTACCCCCCAGGTCTTCAGCACAGAGTCACTATCCCTCTCTGGATCTAAAGTCTCCAGCTGCTCCGTTGCTCCACATCATCATCTCTGCCTCCATTTCAGGCATCACTGCTTCTCTGGGTAGGGTCCCGCTCTCCACTCTTCTCCCTTGATGGTCCTAGGGACCTCCACTCCTAGAGAAAAGTTAATCA
>NW_006408697.1:3805442-3806529 GCF_000296735.1 Chrysochloris asiatica | reverse complement strand
TCCATCTTTTTGCTATTGTAAATAGTGCTGCTATGAACATTGGTGTGCATATATCTTCCCATGTTGTGGCTCATTTTTCTTGTGGGTAAATACCAAGTAGAGGAATTGCTGGATCATAAGGTATTTCTATTTTCAACCTTCTGAGGAAACGCCATAATGGTTTCCAGAGAGGTTGGACCATTTTGCAGTCCCACCCAGCAATGCAGGATTATCCCTGTCTCGCCACATCCCCGCCAGCATTTATTGTCCTTTACATTTTTTATCTTTGGTGTTATTGTTGGTATGAGATGATATCTGTTTTTTTGATTTGCATCTCTCTAATGGCTAGTAATCATGAACATGTCTTCATATGTTTGTTGGCTGCCCAGATTTCTTCCTTGGTGAAGTGTCTGTTCATGTTCTGTGCCCACTTTTTAATTGGGTCATTTGTCTTTTTCTTGTAGAGGTGTTGTAATTTCCTATATATTTTAGAAATGAGTCCCTTGTCTGATATTTCATCGCAAAAGATTTTTTCCCAATCTGTGGGTTCCATTTGACTCTTCTGGTGAAGTCTTTTGATACACAGAAGTTTTTAATTTTTAGTATGTCCCACTCATCTATTTTGTCTACTTTTGTTTGTGTGGTTTTCAAAATGTTTTGTAATCTGTGTATTCCTTGAATTAATGCCCTCACATTTGTCCCTATTTTTTCACTGATGGCCTTCATAATTCTGGGATTCACATTTAGGCCCTTAATCCATGTTGAGTTGGTTTTTGTATAAGATGTGAGATGAAGGTCTTGTTTCAATCTTTTGCATATCATTTTCCACTTCTGCCAGCACCATCTGTTGAAAAGACTATCACATCCCCATGTTAGATATTTAGGTGTTTTGTCAAAAATCAGTTGGCTGTATGTACATATGTTAATTTCTGGATTCTCGATTCTGTTACATTGATCTATGTTTCTTTCATTGTACCAGTACAAAGCTGTTTTGACCACTGTAGCCATGTAGTAAATTTTGAAGTCGGGAAGTGACAGGCCTCCAACCTTATTCTTATTCTTAAGCAGTGCTTTGCTTATCCTATGTCTCTTTCCTTTCCATATAAAG
>NW_006408697.1:3757882-3797523 GCF_000296735.1 Chrysochloris asiatica | reverse complement strand
GTCCCGAACCAGGAAGCAATGGATTTCTTGCTTCTGCCACAAACTCCCCAGCTGTAAGTCTTCCAACCTTCTAAATATTCCTTTATATGTGGTTCAGAGTACTGGGACCATCCCCTGAGCCTTGTTGGTCCTGTATCTGTATTGTTCTCGGCAGAGCTCGTCACTGCACTTCCACCCAATCCGCCATCTTCAGGACTCCCCAGAATTCGTGACTTTTTGAGGCATTCAGCTAAGTTAACTAGACAATTTCTTGGTTCCCTTCAAAGAGTGCTGGGTGTAGAATGTGGCTAGCTGAGTTGACTTGGCTGAGGGAGGAGAGGACTCACATGCTCTTCAAAAGGGACTACACTTTGAGAGGGAGGCTGTAGGTAATGAAAGACTTGAATTGTTGTCATGTGCATTTAAATTATTTTTAGATGACTACCAGTTAAATGGAGTCCTGGTGTGGTGCTGTGGGTTAATGCACCAGTCTGCAAAGCCATTTGAACTTCAAGGTCGGTGGTTCAAGCTCGCCAGCTGCTCCTCAGAAATCCTATACAGGGCCGCTATGGGTCGGAACTGACTCGACAGCACTTCACAACAACAACAACCAGTTAAATATGGAGCTCTGATAATGTAGTGGTTATGAGTTGGGCTATTAACCTCAAAGCCAGCAGTTTGAAACTACCAGTTGTTCCACAGGAGAAAGATGAGGCATTCTGCCCCTGTAAAGACTTACAGCCTCGGAAACTCTATAAAAGATTGCTACAAGTCAGAACTGACTCCACAGCACATCACCACCACCACCACCTGTTAAATGGAGTCCTGGTGTGGTGCTGTAGGATAAGCACTGGACTGCAAGGTCAGTTTGAACTGCAAGGGAGGCAGTTCAAACCCACCAGTTGCTCCTCGGAAACCCTAAACAGGGTTGCTATGGGTCAGAAATGACTCCGCAGCACTCAACAACAACAACATCCAGTTAAATGGAGTCCTGGTGTGACACTGTAGGATAAACACTGGACTACTAACTGCAAGGTTTACTGTTCAAATTCACCAGCCACTCCTCAGAAAGCCTATATAGGGTCACTACGAGTCAGAACCAACCATGACCCTAAACAGCAACAACAACAACCAATTAAATGAAAGGGGTCTGGGACTTGGGATAACACTTCAGTTTAAATCTAACAGTACTTTGCCTTCACACCCTGCTTATAAACTGTGGCCTCAGCTTCTTCAGACTCTTGAGATTCCAAAGGTGGGAAAATCAAACTCGTGTAAACACACCCCTGAGAGTGAATAACCACAGAGCCTGCTTCCTCTTGAAGGGGCACTTATACGTTCATGCTAACTGTATAAGCACACACCCTGTGTGCCATTACACTGGCTGTGTTGAAAGAGAGTGTTTTGTGGAGGCTGCCGGGCACTCTGGAAGGAAGTTGCTCAATCTATGTGGAAACCAAACCCTAGCTTTGGTTTCCTCGGGAAATTTTGCAGTAACTGCTTCTCTGTAATTAGTGGCAAAGTCCTCAACAAGTCACAGACACCGCCTTGTTTAGACACCAACAGCAGACAACCCTAGAGCCTCCCAACTGCCCGTGTTTGCCAAGCTGTCACCTTACAGGTGATCAAGTCTCAGAAGTTTGCCTTTGAAGGAGTCACACAGTCTGTAGCCTTTCAGAGTTTCTCTGCGTCCACGGTAGAATGAAAGGAGGTGGGTGGCCCCTTCACTTGGAACTATTGCATTCCAACAGGTCTATGTGTGAAAGAGGGTTCCCTTGTGGATAAAAGATGAAGAGACATTTAGAACCACACATATTAGCTGAAGTTCGCCATTGTCATGATAAGGAAATGGAAACACAGAGAAGCTAAACAGCTTGACTAAGGTCATGAATTTATAGTAAGTGGTAGTCAACACTTGGATCAAGACTCTGATTCCAAGTCCAATGCGTATTTGTACTACTTTTTGTTGTTGTTAGCTGACATCGAGTTGGTCACCCACTCATGGCAACCCCAGATGCAACAGAAGGAAATGTTACCCATTTGACAGGGTTTTGATCTTCTAAGGTAGATCTCCAGGCATTTCTTCCTACTCCATTTTAGTCTGGAAGCTCTGCTGAGGGCTGTTCAGCATCATAGCAACATGAAAGTCTCTACTGACAGATGGGTAGTGGCTGTTGGTGTCCAGTCAACTCTGATTCACAACAGTCCTATAGGACAGAGATGAACTGTTCCAGATGATTTCTGGGGATGAAATCTTTTTCTTTTTTCTGTTTCACACATTTCCTCCTTTTGATCAGGAGCCATTTCTTCTTCTTCTTCTTCTTTTTTTTTTTTAAGGTTTTTATTGAGGATTGAGTGAAAGTTTACACGGCAGATCATCAGTTTCACATCCAACAATTCATGCACCTTGTTTCATTACAATGATTATAATCCTCTCCAGTTAACAGTATTTCTCTCTATTCAGTTTAGCTTTTTTTAAAAAACAAAAACCACTCAGGCATATATAATAATTTACACCTCCAAAGGGCACATTCTGCAAGTCTGCCTCCTGCCACTGGCTCTTAGTCCCTCTCATGAATCTAGAGTTCTCAGCCGCTCCCTCTCTCCACGCCGCCGTCTCTGCCTCCATCTCTGGTGTCACTGCTTCTCTGGATAAGGTCCCTCATTCTGCTTGTGCTCTTCTCCCTTGATGGTCCAAAGGTCCTCTGTTTCTGGACTGTAAGATTAACCACTCCCCTGTTTTTGTTACAAAAACTCTACCTTTACAATTGTGACAGTTGCAATTAGTCATGATAACAATTATTCACTATTGAATCACACAAATCTTGTCCCCATCTCTTTTCACCAGACCCATCTAGACAAGATGAAAACTATTCAGTGGGGATTCTTTCTCCCCCACCCCTTAATACACTTAAACTGAACTCCCTCTTGAAACCCTGTAAGCCAGTCACTTCATTTTAGGTAGCCAATATCTAAGTTGCCCATCCCTATCTACCCTGTGTACAGAGGGGATAGCATTGATACTTGATGTGAAGATCCCTTCCCTCTCTGTTGATATTTAGAGTTACTACCTCTATGAGTATAGGTCAAGTTCATCAAATTGTAACAATTTACCCTTGTTTCCTTTATAAAGTTTTTTTTTTTTAAATCTTCCTCTAGTCAAGTTCTGATTATCAAGCCATCGAGGCTAGGTCAAATGGATACTGTCTGCAAGTTTGGGTGTTCTTGTGTATCTCCCCTCACTTCATGGTGGCTGGTTGCTTTGCTCCCAGCTCTAGCCCTCTATGGCTATGTCCTTGTCCATGGGCTCAAGTGTCCCCAGGTCTCACCACACTTTGCACCCACCAGCCCTTCCTCTTCTCTCTCATCTCCAGGTCAACAGGAGTCAATGGACTGTGGTTGAACTCAGCCCATTTCTTTATTGTTGCCTTTCCCCCTCTTCCACTCACCAGTAGACCAATATGGTTGCCAACAAGCTTACATGTCTGTTCATGTGTTTCCTTTGAGTTTTAGTCTTAGAGGGGTGTTTGTCCTGAAGGAACTTGTTTGCTTGCCTTGATGGCTTCCCAGCAAACAGCTTGCTTATTCTTGTAGTATCCAGCCATGCTGACATTTTTGTTTTGGGTTTTTCCTGATGATCTTTCTTTGAAGATATATCTTCTGTTGCTCTAGCTGTTCCAGGCTGGTCTGCTTGTCCTTTCTAGTGGGAATGTCCCACCTCATAAGGTTCTGGATGGGATTCAGGAGTCCACCTAAGGTCCTATACTCTGCAAAGGCTTTGCAAGAGGCCTATTTTACTGGGCAAGTTCTAGAATGCCTTTTAGGTATTCCAATCAGTTATAGGCTGAAGACAGGCTTACAAATTTTCTGTAATCATGTTTTCCAACATTCCTTTCTATCCCACTCAAGTGTCTATTTTACAATAGTAGGCAAGGGAAACCAATATTCATAAGACAGTCAAGCATTTTAGTATTATTATCCCTCGTCAAACTATGCCTAGATCCCTGTTGTTCCAAGGTTGAGCACACATCACTGTTTACCTCTGTCCTACTTAGGACATGCAAACCTGTCTCAGTGTTCCCCTGTCTATTTTGTTCTTCCACCTCCTCCCCCTTCTTGCATTGCCCTCACCAACACCCAAACTAAATCCCCCACCCCAACCCCATTGTGGTTACCTTATATTCCATTAATTCTTCCCTCCATTTAAGACAGTCTATTTTATCCTATAATCTACCTGACCTTCTCACCACCTGGATCTCTGTTCCATGTGTTACCTTCTTTCACATTATAATTGTTTTGATCATAGACTGACCTCCCAGATCCTCTGTTCTTATCATTTTATTCTGTTCTTGACTCTTCCATTTGTCAATTGAGTTCAGGGTGATGCTGCCACGTATGCCATTCTCAGTCCACAGAACTTCCTTCAGGATGTCTTTCATAATATGGTTGGCTTTGGCAAAATCGCTTAGCTTCTGTTTATCCTGGAATGTTTTGATTATACCATCATGCTTGATTGACAGCTTTGCTTGGCAGAGGATTCTTGGTTGGCAATTTTTCTTTCTTTCTGGGTTTTATGTATGTCTCCCCATTTCCTTCTTGCCTGCATGGTTTCTGTTGAGAAATCTGAGCTTAATCTGATTTGCTTGCCTTTGTATGTTACTCCCAGCTGCTTTCAGGATTCTGCCCTTATCTTTGATTTTGAGGAGCTTGATTATTATATGTTTTGGTGATTGTCTTTTAGGGTCTATCCTTTGTGGGTTTCATTGAGCTTCTTGAATGCTTATCTTTTCGCTTTTCAGGATGTTCGGAAAATTTTCTTCTAGCAGCTCTTCAACTATCTCCTCTGTGGACTTGTGTGATTCTTCCTGTTCTGTAATGCAGATAATTCTTAAGTTATTCCACTTCATTTTGTCCAACATGAATCTTGGGCCTTCTTCAGATTTTTTAAATCCTTTTTTGTGTTTGCTCTTATATCTTACTAGTGTTGAGAGATTTATTTTCTAGCTCACTAGTTCTGGCTTCTATCTCTTCAATTCTACTCCTTTGTCTTTTCAGTGTATTGTTCATTTTTTATATTCTATTATTAATCATTTGGATTTCTTTCTGTAGGTTTTGAATTGTTTCCAATGCTTTATCTATCTTATTTGATTGTTCCTGTCGTGCTTTCCTGACTTCTTCCTTATTTTTCTCAACTCCATTGTATAGTGTTTTGATACGTTTTATAATCATTTTTCTGAATTCCTTCTCAGGCATTTCCAAAGCCTGCCCATCTTCCAGTATGGAGTGTATGTCTACTTCCAACTCATTTGCTCAGTCACTTTATCTCGTTTCTGGACATGTGCTGATATGGTCATCTGCTTCTGTTTTGGGGGCATATTCAGGAGTTTTCTGTGGCCTTAATTCTTAGATGGGTGTGTATTTTGACATTTTTAATGTTTTCTGATTGCCTCCAGGTAGATGTGATCAGGAGATGGGCTTCTCTTTTAACTCTTCTTCCTGAGAACTTTCAAGATGCCGCTGTTAGTCATTGTGACATGACTCAGGATTTAATTTTTGGCCTATTTCCTTTTTAGTCTGCCTGTCCCTCTCCACAATCCCCATTCAGGCCTTTTTCCTAGTGATAAACAGTTCAAGGCTGGCTGTGTCCATTTTGCACTGTCGTTTGGTTTTTAAGTGGAAACTGTCCCCTTAAATTTCAGGGAGATCTGTGCACATGCGTAGTAGAACCCTTCTGGGTGAGGGTAGGGTGTCCACTCGCTCAGGCACCCCCTCTAGTCACTAAAATGGAGATGCACAGACAGCGAGAGACCAATGAATGGTACAAAAAAAGATACAAAAAAAAAAAAAGAATGTCCACACTTTTATCTCCACGATTCTGTCAGGCGTTCGTGGCTGCTCTGATCCTTCCCCTGCTTGGTCTCTCCCAAGGTGGCAGTTCCAGGAGCAGCTGAGTGTCTTGAATTGGAAAGCAATGGATTTCTTGATTCTGCTACAAATTCCCCTAGCTGTAAGCCTTCCAACCTTCTAAATATTCCTTTATATGTGGTTCAGAGTTCTAGCACCATTCCGAACCTGCTTGGTCCAGGATTCTGTATTGTTGCTGACGGAGCTCCTCACTGCACATCTACCCGATTCACCATCTTGTTTGCTCTCCTGAAGCCTGAAACCTTGATGGACGCTAACTGCCACATCTTTCTTCCCAGGAGCAACTGGTAGGTTCGAACCACTGGCCTTTTAGCTAGCAGCTGAGTGCTTAACCACTGTGCCACCAGGCTCCTTACTATCACAAGTAAACCCAAAACCTGTTGCTGTTGAGTCAGTTCCTACTCATAGCACATCTACTAGTGTTGCTGTTGTTGTTAAGTGCTTTCTAGTCAGTTCTGACCCATAGCGACCCTGTATAGGGTTTCTGAGGAGCAGCTGGTGAGCTTGAAGTGCTGACCTTGCAGTTCAACCGGCTTTGCAGTCTGACATGATAACCCCCAGTACCACACCAGGTCCTCACGGCTAATACCTGGGATGACAGCAGGACAGCAGTCACTGCTGATAAAGCCCCTCCACAGATAGATTGACAATCAATCAATATTTCTTGACTCCTACTGTGCAGGCAGACTTCTGGTGTGGTGCTGTGGATCAACACTGGACTGCGAACCACAAGGTTCAAACTGCTCCTCAGAAACCCTACACATGATCACCATAAGTCAGAACCGACTCAGTGGCACTTAATTGAAACAACACTGTGCAGTCATTGTGCTGACATCCTTGAGGAACAGAAAAAAAAATTAAATCAAGTCTTTTTTCCTACAAAGAGCTTCTTCTATGCTTTGCCATCTGACACATGTTCAAAGCATGGAAATAAGAGCTAAAAACTAGTGTCCCCACTTGTTGTGCATGGATAGACGTGCAGGCTGAGTGGAATGGGACTCCACCCATGAATGTATACAGATTTGACAGAAGATATTTGTACATGTTGTAAATATATCCATGAATGGGTGGCGCATACAGGAGGCTAAGTTAGGAAAACTTAGACATAACCAAACATCTTGAGGGAATGCGCCCCAGAGCCTGGGAGTTCAGGACCATAGTCTTGGGAGACACCAAGGTCAATTTGCATAACATAGTCCACAAAGACAAGGTCTGACATTCTACATTGGTGAGTAGTAACTGGGGTCTTAACATGAGTGACCATCTGGGATGTAACTATTGGTTTCTCCTTATCTGGAGGAAAGAAGAGTGATGAAAATCAGACACATGGAAGCAATTCATCCAATAGCCTGTGGAGCACACTAAGGTCAGTTTCCATGACGCTGAGACAAGAAGAACTCTAATGTTGGGCACTACCAACATTAGAAGCTCCGAGATAGAGTAGAGAAAATGTGAAACAAAGCTCAAAATCATAAAAAGACCAGGCTTACTGGTCAGCAAGAAACTGGTGGAACCCCGAGACTATGACCCTTACTCACCACTCAGGACTGGAAATGAATTCACCCCATAGCTCACTTTTCAGCCAAACAATAGACAGGTCTATAAGGGAACTGAGTCCTGGTATGGTGCTGTGGGCTAATGCGCCAGACTGCAAAGCTATTTGAATTGCAAGGTCGGTGGTTCAAGCTCACCAGATAGCTACTCCTTGGAATCCCTACACAGGGTCACTATGGGTTGGAACTGTCTCGACAGCACTTAACACAACAATAACATAAGGGGAACAGTAACACTAGGGAGTTATTGAATAACTTAGAATAATCAACCATTTGAGATCAAAAGGGCAGCATTTACCCAAGGACAAAGTTCAGAGAGCAAAGCAGAAACGAAAATGGGAAACACAGGGAGGAAGGGGGATACTTGAAACTAGATTGTGGAAATTGCATGACAGAAACAAAATGTATACGAGTCAGATGGAAAACTGACCTACCTGCTTTATAGACACTTCACCTGATTCTCAATGAGAAGCTTCACACAAACAAACATGATAGAGTGTCAAAATGAATACCATAGGAATTAGAAGGGGACGGATGCTCTATGAAGAACCCTAGTGAAGGAGGCTTCATGGAGAGAAGGATCTGAGCTGAGCCTCCGAGGACAAGGATAAGCCCAGGTGGACCCTGTGAGAACCAAGTGTCATCCGCAGCAATGGGTGCATCTGGGAGGGGATAGAGTGTCTCCTGGGATGGGACAACGTTCACACTGGGAGTAGGTGGAAGGGAGGCTGGATCTGCTTTGCAGTGGTTACACAGGAGAATTTTGACCCTACTTTATAATGTTCTACTGGTAAGTGGAGGTTGCAGAAGAAATAACACTGATGGGGTCCAGAGTGTCTGGAAGGTGGGTGTGTCTGCAGACCCCTGGACATGGTAGACAGGCGAGAGTCAGATGCCACAGAGAACAGTGCAGGGAATTAGGGGCACCCAGGAAATGGCCTGGCCCCTCACTGATAGGCTTCCTGCTGTCCTGGGTTCTACTGCCCTCCCTTTTCATGGCCACCAGAGTTCCCTGCTAAATACTAGGCAATCTTGCCCTTCTTCTGCTTTAAGACTTGTAAGCAGGGGAAGTCCACATTGTTTGCAGGCAGACCAGGCCCTTCAAAGACGGACACTCCTACTTCCTTCCCTTCTATGTTGCACCATTGGCTTGGGGTGACTGTCTCATGGCTTCTTCCTATGAGCAATACCTTTCTGAATTCCCCAGGTCTTTCTGCCTCTTCCCCTTTGAAAACACAGCTCCTTTTTCACTGAAGTTTTTGCTGTTTCTCTTCCTAATGTTTTAGACTCACCTCAAACATGTTACCACTTCCAAAAGATTGCGCCATCTGCAAGAGGGAGACTGGAACCCAAGGTCTGGTACATTCGGTGCCTACCCAGGGCCTGCAATGGCAAAACATCCATAGGGAGATGCTGAATAAATGCTTGGTGAATTCATGAGTGAGTTAAAAAGAAAAACGAATGGTGAAAAATGAAGTTAAGCTTCCAGGCTATTGGATCAAGATGAGTGGAGGGCACCAAGGGCACGTGTGGCTACACAGAGGCCAGTTTGACCCCAAGAATAACCCGGGTTTGCATTTACTGGGGGCTTCATTCTTCGTTACTGAGGACCTCGCCCCCATTTCCCCCCTCAGGGAAGGCCACTGCTGACCAGGTTGGCAGGAGTGACCACAGCCTCAGAGGAGGATGAAGAGCCTTTAAGAACCGATTCTGATGTGAAGAGCAAAGAAACCCAATATTTTAGAAAGTCAAGAAGATTCAAAACAAAAAGAAAAAGTAAACATTATCTCACAACCCCAATATAATCATTTTGAGGGGGTTTCAAAAAGTCCATGGGAAAATGGAATGAAAAGATAATGGAATTTTTCCACAGATTTTTTGAAGCTCCCACACATTATTTTTCAGATGATCTCCCTTTTCCTTCTTCTCCCCCCTTATAGTTGCAATGATCTCTTTTTCATATAAGATCTAAGCAGAAAATAAAAATTTGAGATAAGATTCCTTTTACTCCTATCCCTGTGGAATGCATATAAGTAATTTAAGACAGACCGACAGGTACCCTGGCTAAAGGTTTTCCTCAAAGGCACTGTGTCTGTCACAGTGATAGTTCCAGAAGGGAATGGTGATCACAGCTTGGCATCACCTCCAGACCTCGTCTGCCTGCCTGCCATCCCTTACTCTCTAGTTTTCATTCATTCAATCAGTCATTCTCCAGCCAACATTTACTCAATGAAAACTACTGAGGCCCAAGCCCTTGGGTTAGACCCTGTGCCTTCTGCTTTGGGGTGGAGACTGGCTTGGGGTCTGTTGCATCTGCCCCTAGGAGAATATTGCAGCCTTGAGCACTCTCCAGGCCCCTTAGGTTTACTGGTAGCTGGTCATTGGGGATTTGTTCAACTGAAACTCTAATTCTGCATGAACTCAGGCCCTTTCTACTGTGCTTGTTCCACCCAAAGCAAAATAGTTGTAGTGCTATCCTGAGACCAGCTAACAGTTGAGATTGTGTCAGCGGGTCTTTGTTCAATTCCTTAAAAAATGGCCTATTAGGTAATAAATCCATCCCAAATGGAAAACATGCCTTTTGAAAGGCCTGAAATAACCTGTTACCACATCCCTGTTTGAACCCACAAACAGTTCTTTCGCTATTAAAAGAACAAGCTTAACCAACTAGGAAGAATCTCAAAATGTTTTTTTAGCTTGAAAAACCTGGAGAACCAGGGTTAAGGGACACACAAAGCATTATTATGCACAAAGAAGGCTAAAAATGAATGTATTAAACCAGAGGAGTCCAATCTGAAAAAAATGGATGCAGGCCAAGCATCTAAAATTGGTTTTCTCTGGCCACAGAGAACACCAGTGATGGGGGACTTGTAAAAATAACAGTCATGGGGCAGAGCTTAGAGGGAGGAATTGTTTGGATGGAAACACTGGAGAAAGTCCTAAGACCTAAAGACTCACCTTAACCTGGGTGATGACAGAGTTCTTGAGCAATTCAAAAACACTCACAAACCCAAGGTTGTCTCCAGATGGCTGAGCTCTCTTTAAGAACCTGCTCCTCTGCCTGCTCATTGGCCACCACACGCTCACACACACACACACACACACACACACACACACACACAGAGAGAGATACACACTCACAGACTCCCCAACTCCAAACAGTGGGCTTCTGTGGCTAGGGCCCACGTTGGGGCCAGTTCTCTTCCTGTGCACAGAAGTCATTTATTCTTTGTTGAGCTCATTCCTCCTACAAGAACTTTGGGTCCCTTCCTTGGCCTGTCTGCCTGATGTATGATTTCTTGCATCCTGATTTCTGGCACTTTGTTCTCCCATCTCCAAGCCTGGACCTCCTGATCTTGGCCAGGCCAAAGAGCTGGCGGCGGGGCGTCTAGGTGCTACTGACTTTGGGCAGGTAGCTTAACACTCAGGATTCTCACCTGGAAAATGAACGCTAGCTTATGCTCGCACCGTGCAGTCTCTTAGCCAGCAACCTCAGCGTCACCTGGGAACTTATGTAAATTAGTGGGCCCCTTCCAGATCCACTGCAGCAGAACACATGGGATGCGGAACCTAACAAAATGTGTTTTAATTAGGGTGATGACATGCGGGCTAAAGTTTGAGAACCATTGTACAAGAAGATCTCTCAAATTTCTGACCGAGAACAAAGCTCAGGTTTATTTGATGTAAGGATTAAGCGGGATATAATATTGTCACTGTTGTTAGTGCTCAGAGTCAGAAATGAGCAGACAGCATCTGAGTGGGGACCCATCTCATTGTACTCTTTCTAAGACATCACAGCCTCACATTCCAAGGAGCTAGTGACAGGACATCCTCGTCTGAGGGAGGGCAAAACAAGGGCAAAGGAAGTGGGAACAGAAGAAAGATTATCTTACAGTGGAGGCCTGTTAAAGGAAATCAAGCTAAGACAAAAGGAAAAGGATGTAGTAATTTGTAACTCTGGCTAACACCTGGTAGCAGATGCTTTTGAAACTCTGAATGCTGTTTGCTTAAAAAAAATTAGCCTGTGTATTGAGTGCAGAAAGGACATGGGGGTGAACAGAGAAGATGACAAACATTTGAACTTTCCTGTGAGTCTGGACTCAGCTGCGATTACTGATCCCTTGTTTGCAGGAACAGTTGGGTCACATCAGGAAGTGCCCAGAGAAGCTTTCATGGACTGAACTTACGCTCCAGCAGATACTAGGTTGAGGGTTCCCTTTTCTGTCTGCAGAGAATTTCTTTCATAGTTTCTCATTTGGGGGAAGTATTTTGCACGATGTTACATGGCATGCTTTGCACAAGATTTTATTGCAATATGACCACACTGGGGATTCCACAACTCCTATGAGTTAAGAAAAAGCCTTCCTCACCCAAGCCCCTCTGGTTCACCTGGACTCCACGACCTCGTTTCACAGCGTGCACCTGGATGGGCTCAGCTCACCTGTTTTTCATATTGTCCACTCCATTCTTTTAAAAACATGCTGGTGATTTCTGATACCTGAAGTTTTGAATTGAACCCAGTGATGGCACCTGAGAGCAGCTCCCAGACAGAAGAGCAATGCAGACAAAGCCTCAGATAAAGCAGGCAGAGTAAACAGTAGCCTTTCAGCTCCTTTCCTAGGTAACCATGTGTGTGAGGTTGATAAAGGGGCATTTAGGAGCTCTGGTAGTGTAGTGGTTATGAATCAGGCTGCGAACCTTAAGGTCAGAGGTTTGAAACTACCAGCCACTCCGTGGGAGAAAGATGAGGCTTTCTACTCCCGTAAAGATTTACACCCTCGGAAACCCTGTACAGGGTCGCTATGGGTCAGAACCGACTCAACGGCACTTAACAACAACAACATGAGGGCTGGGTACTCTGCTATCTGCTTTCTCCATGGGCAACTTCATCAGGCCTGCGATTCCTATTTGAGAAGGAGGAAGGCGAGATTCTAAAAGTCCAAGTGACACAGTCATAGGGAGGTAGATAAAGCCTCGGCTCGAATCTGTGTTCTTGTTGTTATTAGGCGCCATCAAGTTGGTACTGACTCATAGCGACCCTATACATAACAGAATGAAACACTGCCTAGTCCTGGGCCAACTTCACAATCATTGCTAAGCTTGAACCCATTGCTGTTTCCACTGCACCAAGTCTCCCTCTTTTTCTCCCACCCTCCACTTTCCCAAACATGATGTTCTCTAGGGATTGGCCCCTCCTGATAATATGTTCGAAGTATTGTTATGCCCAGAATTCGGGGTCCCCAAAGACCACCCAGGAGCCGTGTACCGATGTAAATAAGGGTTGTTTATTCAAGCTCGAGCCAGGTCTCTAACCTTATCCGATGCAGCGGAATAGGGAAAGAGCCTCAAACTTTTTGTCTGCAGGGTTTTTATAGAGTTTTCAAACAGCTCAGGTTTCTCAGCTTTACAATCTTTGGATTGGTTAACAATTGGCAAACTATGAGATGTTACAGTTTAATTGGTCAGGACTGGTGGTCTTTGTTCTTAGGCTAGGGTAAAGGAAAACATCTGGCCTCTGGCCTTGAGCTGCCTGGCTATTTATACAAATATTTTCTTGGAGCTAGAGGACGTGCTAAAGCTCATATACAGAATGGATTCTTCTCTTTGGCCCTATAGTATGAGAGATAAAGTCTGGCCATCCTGGCTTCTAAGGAGCATTCTGGCTGTACTTCTTCCAACACAGATTGGTTTGTTCTTTTGGTGGTCCATGGTACTTTTAATATTCTCCTCCAACACCATAGCTCAAATACAACAATTCAAATTGTTATTGTTAGATGCTGTCAAATAGGTCCCAACACATGGTGATGATGCCTTGCACAACATATGCTGTCTATCCCTGGGCCAACCCATGGTGAGTAGCAGCTTTCAGTGTTCGCATCCACAGGGGTTTCAGTGGCTGGTTTTCTCAAGTAGATTGTCAGGCCTTTTTTCCTAGTCTATCTTAGTCTGGAAGTTCTGCTAGAACCTGTTCTGCTTCATAGCAAGAGAGATGCCTCCAAAGTGGGGTGGTGGCTGCTCATAAGACTCATGTGGTAGGAATTGAACCTGGGTCGCTTGTGTGGAAGGCAAGAATCCTGCCACTGAGACGTTACTGCCCGCTGTTCTATAAAACCTCCCTTACAAATGAAAACGGGGTACGAGTTGTTGGATGAACTGCCTCATTTTGATAGGATTCTGGTGTCGAGAAGTGAACTTGTCCTGCAAGCAGTAATTTACTCAATGTGAGCAGGAGTCTGAGAGATCAATCTTCTTACTCATGCTAGATTTCCTGCTTTGGATGCCAGCTGGGGTGTCCCACTAACCAACACCACCTGAGCCTACGGAGAGCAACATTAGAGGTGTCAGGTACCTCCTGTTCAGCACAGCCAGAGCCTGTGGGGGCCTTCTATTATTCTTGTAAAGTGAATAATACATTTTATTGGCTATTTAATAGCCATAAAGACTTATCAGTAATATGTAAGCACTGGGTGAATCTTTGAGTAGTAAATGAATAAATTAATATGGTGAAGAGAATCTAGGAGCCCAGTTAGTGATGAAGGGAAGGCATTGGAATACTAACCTCAAGGTAGGCAGTTCAAACCCACCAGTTGCTCCATGGGAGAAGTATGACGTTTTCTGTTCCTGCAAAGATTTACAGCCTCAGAAATTCTATTGCTGTTGTTATTAAGTGCTGTTGAGTTGGTTCCAACACATAGCGACCCTGAATAGGGTTTCCGAGGAGCGGCTGGTGCCCTCGAACCATCAACCTGGCGGTTCAAACCGATTTTGTAGTCCAGCGCATTAACGCATATCACCATGCCAGGACTCCCTCAGAAGCCCTATACATATAGGGTCACTGTGAGTTATGGTCACTAATTAAACCCATGCTAGGATTTATAATTCCCTAGGACATTTTAAAAGAACTTGTTTATGACTAGCTGTGGCCATGCTGCTCCAGGGGAGGATGTCACCTTCTTCTTTGCTTAAGCTCCAGGTGTGGAAAAATGAAAGACCCCTGGCCAACTATTCCAGATTTCCAAAAGGTATGAATTCTTCCAGCAGCTGTATTGCTGGGGTGTTGTATTTAATGGCAGGAAGATCAACATATTCAAAGACTAAGCTCAAAGCTGGGATGATCACAAAAACCCTCTAACAAACAAAATCAGACTACAAACAGGATGATCAGCTTCTGGCCTTTGAAGGGGAAATTCAAGGATCTGATCTTCCCCTCAGGGGCAGGGATTCCTTCGAGGAAACATGCCAAAGGTGGTTCTTTCTTCTTTCAGCTTCTTCAGAGACTCCAAAACTCTCTAATGAGATTGTTTGTTTACAGCTGTTTTGTTTCCCCGCTTGCCTTCCAGGGCAGGTTCAAGGAAGCTAATGAAAAAGCAATCACAAAGCCAGGAGATGAAGGATTGCAGAACACAGGACTCCCTGCCATACAAAATGTCAACGTCTCAAGGTATTGGCAGCTATCTTAATTTCTCTTTGGAAAGAGGTGATGCATGACATATTTATATTCCTTAAATAAAACGGTTTGTCCTTAAATATCATAAACAGACTTCTCTCTGTGAAAAGACTCTCATTTGCAGATGAGCACACCCATACAAGTAGGGTTCTGGTTTACCTGCTAATCCCACAAACTACCCCCAGTTACTAGACAGGAACCAGACTCTTCCTTCTCTAGGCCTTTCCCAGTCACCAAAACAAAGTTCTCAAATCCCAAGGGCGGCCCAGAGTTTTCTTCTATGTCTTCTGAATCATTCTTTTTTTTTTTGCTCTGTTAGCAATAACATAGGTGTGATTCAGGGGTCTGACCAACACTACTGTGGACTCTCAGTGTGTGGTGTGGTACAGCCTGACTTTCAGCCCTATTGGTTCTCCTTTCAGTGACCCCTCTGTAAATAGTGGCCTCAGCGGTCAATACTGCTCATGGCAGCAGCCCTACCTCTGATTGCTCAGGCTACAGAAACGTAGGAAGTCACAAAATACAGTACTAAACAGGTTTATTGTTGGCATTACTAAGTGCTGTCGAGTCTATTCTGACTTATAAGGACTCTGATAGGGTTTCTGAGCAGCAGCTGGTGGGTTTGAACTGATCTTATGAGTCGCAGTCCAGTGCTTGTTACAGCAGCTGTTTTAGATTCGAGAGTGTCACAGCAGCTCTTGATCCATCATCGAAGAAACTGAGGCCATTCAGAGAGGTGAAGCAGAGTTTCAGACTTTATTTAGCCGGCTGGCTCAGAGAAGCTAATCTCTCCAGATTCTGAGTACCCGAATATAGGGCAGTGTAGATTTATATGGGGTCAGAATCAGGAGAGGGTTAGGTTGTGGATCTGTTTGAAGACAGGAGGAAAACCAGGGGATTGGTTCTGCTCAGTAACCTGATTAACTCCTGGGTGGAGAGGGCAGTGAATGTTTTTACCTTTTCCTATTCATGCTGATCCTACAGCTCCACACCCGAAGTCCAAGAGGTTTACAGTATGGAAAAAATACCTACAGGGAAGCTGTGTCATGGACAACAGTGCCTCTCTGTGCTCACACAGTTAGATACTGGGCTGCAGGGGTGGGCTTTCCTGTTTGCGTAGTTCTGCATCCTACTTTCTCTTTTCCCATGCTCCATGCACATCTGGTGTCCATAAAGGACCTGTTGCAGAGGCATCTGTGGTACTCCACACCTGTGCCCTTCTGTCAGCATCTTGGTTCAGGACCAGGCCTGCCCTGGTTGCAGGATATTTTGCATCTGCACTGAAAACTGGTCAGTGGGGAGACTAATAGGTAAGCAATGCATGTGGTGTAGCTGAATAGGGAGGTCAGTTTCACAAACCCCGCTGGGTTCTGGGTGCACAAGGAGATAGTTTGTTCTTTTCTATCTTGTTTATATCCTGCCTGCCTGACAAGGAGACTGAATATTTTATCTCTTGCCCTTCTGGTCTTTGTATTTGGAGGTGTTTTTTGTTTTGTTTTGTTTTGTTTTTAATGGTTCTATTGATCTTCCCCACTGCGCAGCTACTGATCTTTTCCCTCAGTAATTTTCCTCCTGTCCCCTTACCTTAACACAACCCCCAGCCCCCAGTCCTATGGGCCCCTGTGATAGTTAAGGTTTTGTGTAGACTTGACTGGGCCAAGAGTCCCAGTTGTTTAGCAATTAAGATGTGATCATTCCCTATGTTGTTGTTGTTAAGTGTCATCATGCTGGTTCTAACCCATAATGACCCTATGTAGGGTTTCTGAGGATTTAAACATATTCGGGAGCAGAAAGCCTCATCTTTCTCCCCAGTCCCCAGGATGCGATCTAATAGAATGCTGTCACGTCCTGCATAAAGTGATCTAAAGTTATCAGCCCTATCTGATATAAATATTCCACGTGTATATCCTCACTTCTATGATGGGAATGAGGTTAAATACAATCTACAGGATTAGGTTGTATCTTGAGTTAATCTCTTCTGAGATATAAAAGGAAAGAGGAGTTGGAAGAAAAAGAGGGACTTAACATCACCAAGAAAGAAGAACCGGGAGTGGAGTCCATCCTTTAGAACTGGAGTCCCTACACTGTGACGATCAGGGAAAGATTGGTGTCAACTCACATGGAGGGGCTCCAAGGAATGTTGGGACAACAAATGCTAAAAAGAGACAAAGATATTTCCCCAGAGCCCACAAAGAGAGAAAGTCTGTCCCTGGAGCCAACACTCTAAATTTGAACATCAGCTTCCTGAACTTTGAGAGAATCCATTTCTATTTTCGAAGGCATCACTTGTGGTATTTCTGTTATAGCCGCACAAGATAATTAAGACAGTCCCCAAACCAACTCTTGGTGGACTGGGATGGCATGGGCCTTTCTGCACAGTAATGTGTTTGCAGAGGGCCTGGACTGTGAGGTCTGGTCTCTCCTGTATCAGCCATGGGGAGTGGAAAGACAGTGCCCAGATACCAACATCCATCACCAGTCCTCACAAGGGCAAACATGGCTTTTCTTACCAGGGCCTTGGGTGGCAGATGTTTGGACAGCTATTTCATTAGTATTGCCAGTAAAATCAATGCATTCAAATACTCCAGCAATTCCCACCAATGTACAATTTAATTAAGCACTTAATAGCAACTTATTTGCAAGCAATACTCAAACTACTATTCAGATTTATGTACCAATGACTAGTGAAAATGAGAAATTCTATCAACTTTTTCAGTATGAAATTGATCAAACATGTGATCAAGATGCATTGATAAATCCTGGTGCTAGGAATGTAAAAGTTGGAAATTGTGGTACCTTGGATTTACTTGATATGCCTTTTCTATCCAATGTCTTCTTAATTCCCACCAAGTGATTGGGTGGAACCATGCAATAAGGTATACAGGACTGTGAGGCTAGGATTGGTTAGTTTTGTCATCCAGCTAGGTTTAAAAGGAGCCATCTCAGAAGCAGGAAGGGATGATTCCAGGTATATCAAGAAGGAAGGGCATGAGTGGAGTTTGAGAACCCTACCTAGAAAAGTTGTTGATGGCAGAGGTGGTGACATGGAGAGACAGAGCATCTATGAGTTCTAAGCCTGTGGACTGAGTAAAACTGAGTGTCAACTACAGGAGACTGGTATGTGTCCTGTGGACATTCACAGACTGGTTAAAAGAGCTTTGTAACACTTTCCTGAGCAGGGAAGAGGACAAGGGGCTATATGGCTGAGTGGACGAAGACAAGAGTGTGGCAATGTCTGCAATATGGCAGACAAGAGGCATTCTGGACAGGAGAACAGCTGCATCCTGAGCTTTTCTGACCCAGAAAATAAGCACCATGAGTTCTGTGTTGCTATTGCAACGGATTGTCAAACCCAATTTGAGTGGTACTAGGAAAGCCGATGGTTAGCATCAAAATAGGGTAAAGAAGATTATAGGGTGGAGGCATTGACCTTGGGCTGATTTTGAGTTTGATTTTCTTTTCCCCTTGTGAAGTTAGAGGAAGTCAGATATGGCTCCAACATGGTTTTTGCAGACAAAGAGGAAAGATCAGTACTTGGAAAATATGTCCTTGGTGATATGGAAATTTCATGATAGAATTTTTCAAGACTGATTTATTCATTGCAAATACCTTTTAAAAAAAAAAAAACATAAAATGTGATTATACATGTGGTCTCACCTGATAGAATACACAGGAATCAAATTGGCATTATCTGTGGGAAGAGACAATACCATTAGCCAAATAAGGTCAGAGGGTCAACTGTGGAACACACCATCAATTGCTCATATGTAAGTTCTGACAGAAGCTGAAGAAAATTAGAACAAGTCCATGAGGGCCAAAATATGACCTTCAATATATCCCACCTGAATTTAGAGACCACCTCAAAAATAGATTTGAGGACTTCCAGCAAGTCAGCAGACTAGTCAGACAGCTACACGGAACCTTTAAAACAAAGATACAAGAGGCCAAAATGAAACAGACATAGAGAACAATCCTGGAACCCTGAGCTTCAGAGGAAAGGTTAGAGAAGTAGATTAAATACCTACTGGGAGGAGAAGCTGAGCTTGTTCTTGTTGTTAATTGCTGTCATGTTGCTACTAACTCATAGTGACCCTCTGCACAACAGAACGAACCACTGCTCAGACCTGTGCCAACCTCACAATGACTGCTCTGCTTGAGCCCACTGCTACTGCCACTGTGCCAAACCACCTCGTTGTGGGGCGTCCTCTTTGTTGCAGACCCTCCACATTACTGAGCACAATGTTCTTCTCCAGGCACTGGTCCTTCTTGATAATATGTCCAAAGTATGAAAAACAAATCTGGCAATCTTGGTTTCTAAGGAGCATTCTGACTGTGCTTCTAACACACATTTGTTTGTTCTTTTGGCAATCCATAGTATTTTTAATATTCTTCTCCAATATAATAACATAAATGCATCAATTCTTCCACAGTCCTCTTCTTTCATTGTCCAACTTTGAATGCCTCATTTCCTCCGTTTGCTTTAGCATTTCTATGCTGGAGAGCAAGTTTCAGAGTTTCTTCTGACATCCATTTGGTCTTTTCCTTTTTTCTTGTCTTCTTAATGACCTTTTCTTTATTCCTGTATGATGTTCTTTTTGTCATCCCACATTTTCCTGGTCTTTGATTATTAGTCTAGTTCATGAAATCTGTTCTTCAGATGATCTCTAGAATCAGGTAGGATATATAGCATAGAGGTAATGAATCAGGCTGCTAACTTCAAGGTCAGCAGTCCAAAACTACCAGCTGTTCTATGAGAGAAAGATGAGACTTTCTGCTTCTGTAAAGATTTACAGCCTCGGAAACCCTGTACAGGGGCACTATGAATTAGAACCGACTCCACAGCACATAAGCATCACCACCTCCACCACTACTATGTTCAAGGTCATACTTCAGCTTTCACGGACTTTAAATTTTTTTCTTCAGCTTCAACCTGAAGTTGATTATGCACAATTGATGGCCTTTCCACAGTCTGCCCCTGGCCTTGTTTTGGGTGATGATGAGTTTTTCATCGTCTCCTTCCACAGATGTAGTCAATTTGATTTCTATGTAGTCTATCTAGTGAGATCCATGTGTTTATGTTTATGTTGTTTATAAAAGGTATTCGCAATGAAGAAGTCATTGGTCTTGCAAAATTCTATCATGCAATCTCCAGCATCATTTCTATCACCAAGGTCATATTTCTAATGACTGATCTTTCCTCTTTCTTTCAAAACTTTGCATTTGAATCACCAGTAATTATCAATACATCTTGATTGCATATTTGATCAATTTCAGGCTAAAGAATTTGTTAGACTCCTTCAATTTCATCATCATTGGCTTAATGGGTGTGTAACTTTGAATAATAGTTGGTCTTCCTTGTAGGTGTATGGATATTATCTTATCACAGACATTGTTATACTTCAAGATAGATCTTGAAATGTTGTTTTTGATGATGAGTGCAACACCATTCCTCTTCAATTTTTCATTCCCAGTATAATAAACCATATGGTTGTCAAAGTCAAAATGGCCAATACCAGTCCATTTCAGCTCACTAATGCTTAGGATATCAATGATTATACATTCTATTTCATTTCTGACAACTTCCAATTTTCCTAGATTCATAGTTTGTACTTTCCATGTTATGATTATTAATGGATGTTTACAGCTGTTTCTCTTCATTTTTGAGTTGTGCCCCATCAGTAAATGAAGGTCCCAAAAGCCTTTATTCCATTCGTGTCATCACAGTCAACTCTACCTTGAAGAGGCAGCTCTCCCCTAGTAGTATTTTGAGTGCTTTCCAAGATGAGGAGCTCATCTTCTGGCAGTATATCTAACAATATTGAATATTCTGATGCTGACAGTGTTCCACTGCTATTCATAAGGTTTTCAGTGAGTAAATATTTGGAAGTAGTCCATCTCTCCTTCTTCCTAGTCTATCTTAGTCTGGAAGCTCAACTAAAACTTGCTCACCACTGGTGACCCTGTTGATATTTAAAATACCAGTGGCATAGCTTCCAAAATCACAGCAACATGAAGTCACCACAGTATGGCAAACCAGCAGATGAGAAGCTGAGCAGGAGAGGTGGAAGAAGGAAACTGAGTGGTGAACAGATTGCCAGCAAGATGCGGTGTATCCATCATGATCTTTTGTGAGCAGATTTAGGGAGAAAGACAGATGATGAATGAAGGCTCAGAGTCACATGGTGATGGAAAAGGTGGGAGTCCTTTTTGTTCCCACCACTCCCCTGTATAACAGAGGTGAAAGCAGCCTCAACCCCCATCTAACCCTAGTATAGACCATGTTACCTAAGAGTTCAGAGCCTAGCGTTTGCATCTGTATGGGGCGGGTGCCCACTGAGATGCCTTGTTGCCTGGTTTCAGGCAGGTCTGCTCCAGAGCTACAGAACCCAGAAGTCAGAATTAGATTAGCAGAAACCTTCATTATCAGCCACCCTGTGGAAACTAGCAACCGCAAGGGCTTCCACAAGCTACTTTCAGATTGAGTGCTCTGAACACAGACAACACCTAGGCCTAGAGAATCTCCATCTAGGGCTGGGAACGAGGTGGCCACCCCCTCCTCCACCCACCTCATGAGTTCCTTGGCTGGCAGCAGCTCTTCTGAGTTCTCTCCTCTCTGGAACTAACAGCTGCACTTGTTTTTTTCTGTTTCTTTTTGTTGTTTTATTGTTTTTGTTTGCTTATTTTTTCTTTCTCTTCTTCCTTTTTCCCTTCCCTTGATTTTTTTTCCTTTCTAACTCCACTGTTGTTCTTTCTTCTTTTCATCTGTTTCTCATTTCCACCCTCTTCTCCTTTTTCTTTTTCACCTCTTGATTTCTCTTTACTACTCACTAGTCTCTTTAACATTTCGTCTTCCCTCTTTCTAATTTTTAGTGTCTTTATATTCCTGTTATTTTCTCTTATTTTTCTCATTTACAGTTCTGATTTCCTGTGGTTTTCTCTTTCTAAGTATTATATAATTTGTTTCTTGTTACTTCCAATTTTTGTTTCTTTTTTCTCCTTTATTATATTTTGTTTTCACTGTTGTTTGCTTGTTTGGTTTTCCTGTTTTAATTTCCTGTATTTGTTTTTCCTCTTTCACTCCCCAGCAGGAAACAGCAATTGTGTCCACAGCTGTACCTTCTGCAGCTCCACCCACTTGACAAGAGCCAATACCAACCTATACCACCTGATTAATCATAGACATCACCCTACACCAGCCAAACCCACTCTAAATTGAGCTGCATGAACAGCAAATGGAGAAAGGCACAATTTTCTATTCTCTAGTCACACCCACCAGGAAACAGTTAGTGAGAGTCTAAGAACAGACTAACATACAATTACTGATTAAATACAAATTCAGTGACACCACAATATCTTGGAGACAACAAATGATTTTCACTCACATGAAGAAACAGGAGAAAGTGACTAAACAAATAACCAAAAGGCTGATGAAAAATTTTTTCTAAGGAAGAAAAGATATGGAACTACCTGAAAAAGAATTAGATTTAGGTACCTTCAGTGAATTGACCAAAAGATTGAAGAAAGCAAGAACACCCAGAAAAATGTTAGAAGAATTTAGAAAAGCACTGCAAGAACAAACAGACAAAATAAGTGCAAAATTTGAAACAAAGCAAATCCTGCAATTAGAAATCCAAAAGATTAATACTAAGATCTCAGAAATGGAAAATACATAGAAATGACAAAGAAGTAGATTTGAGTTAATGGAAGCTAGAATTAATGACCTTAAAGAGAAATCTCTCAATGTCTGTAAACTAGAAGAACAATCAGAAAAAAAGAACAAAAAAGAAGTCAGAAGAAAATTTGAGATTTACGTGTGACATCATAAAGAGGAATAGCTTACAGGTGATCAAAATTCCAGAACAGGGCAGGGTATATACCCTTTGGTTGGTTGATGATGCATGGAGGGGATTGTAACCATGGCAATGAAACGATATACGATAGAACGAATGTAAAACTAATGTTCTCCCATGTAAACTATCATGTAATTTACAATAAAACATTAAAAAAAAAATCCAGAACAGGAAGAGACGATAAAAAGCACAGAGAAAATTTTCAAAGAATTGCTGGAAGAAAACTCCCCTAACATCATGAAAGACAAGAAGGTAACCTTTCAAGAAGCTGAAAGAACCCTAAACAGGTTAGACCCCAAAAGAAAATCACCAAGACATATCATAATCAAACTTTCCAAAACCAAAGACAAGGAAAGAATCCTGAGAGTAGCTCAGGAAAAACAAAAAGTTATCTACAAAGGACAACCAATAAGAGTAAGCTCTGATTTTTCATGCAGGCAAGATGGCAATGGGATGACAGCTATAATACTCTGAAAGAAAAAAATGCCAACCAAGAATCATATACCCAGCAGAGCTGTCCCTCAAATATGATGGTGAAATTAAGACATTTTCAAATAAACAGAAATGAAAAGAATTTGTAATAACCAGCCAACTTGACAAAAAAAAAAAAATAGTAAAAGGAGTCCTTTGGAATGAGAACTAACAACAACAGATAACAACCTGAGTTAAAATGTATGACATCATTCAGAATGCAAATGCAATACAAATAAATAAATAAAGCAAACCTACAAGACTGAAAATAGGGTACTTCAATTTATAATGAAGTTAACTGCAAAGCAAGAAAGGGAAGTATATAGATACAGAACTTACAAATGGTGAGGAAGTCAAGTAGATTTCGAGATAAAACAGACTGGTTTAATGAAACATTAATGAGTTACAATATAACCTCAAAGAATACTAATATGCCTTAATGCTAAAATTAAAATGAGGAAAGATTTAGTAATCATTAGAATAATAGCAATGAAGGAAACGAAAACCCACAAACAAAATGTATTCAGTGCAGAAATTTATGTGGAATAAAGAAACTAATAACACACAAATACAGCAAAATGACTGCAATCAATTTATATTTACAGTAATTACACTGAGTATAAATGGATTAAATGCACCAATCAAGAGACAGAAAGTAGCAGAATAGATAAGAAAACAAGATCCTTCAATATGCTGTATATGACATATACTGTACACAAAAAGACAAAATTAAACTAAAAACTCAAAGGATGGAAAAAAGATGTCAGGCTAATAGAAATCAAGAACAAGCAGGAGTGGCAATATTAATATTTGATAAAATAACTTTAAGGTAAAATCCAGCATCAGGGACAAAGAAAGATATTATATGATTAAAGGGTCAATTGAACAAGAGAAAATAACCATAATAACTATACTCCTAATGAAATAGCCTAAAAATGCATATATCACTCGAATAGAAATGAAAAAATAAATAGGCAACTCTATAATAATAGGAGATTTTAATACATCATTTTCCATAAAGAACAGTACAACTAGAAAGAAACTCAACAAAGACACAGAAGAACTAAATAGCACAATCTACCAACTTGAACTCATAGACATATATAGAACACTCAACCCAACAACAGCTCAATATACATTCTTTTTCAGTGCACATGGAACATTTTCCAGAATAAACCATATGTTAGGTCACAAAGCAAACCTCAATAAAATTTAAAATATCAAAATGCTACAAAGCATCATTTCAGATCACAGTGCTATAAAATTAGAAATCAACAATTCAAAGAACAAGAGAAAAATGGAATACATGGAAATAGATCAGCAATCTTCTTAAAAGCTACTGGGTAATAGAAGAAATAAAAACTGAAATTTCAAATATTTCTATAATTGAATGAGAATGAAAACACAGCACAGCAAAACATTTGGAACACAGGAAAATCAATGCTCAGAGAGCAGTTTATAGGAATAAATGCACACACTCCAAGAAGAAGAAAGAAACCAAATCAATAACTTAACTTAACGTCTCCAACAATCAGAAAAGGAGCTGCAAAGTAAGTCTACAGACATCAGAAGAAAAGAAATAATAAAGATTACAGTAGAAATAAATAGAACAGAAAATAGACAACCAATAGAAAGAATCAACAAGATGAGCAAAGGAAGGGAAACTCTTTTTTTGTTTGTTTGTTTTTAATGTTTTATTGTGAGGGAAGGGAAACTCCTGAATTCATTTCATGAAGCAAGCATAACCCTGATACCAAGCAAAAATATCACTAAAAAATAAAATTATATCCCTCATGAACATAGATATTCTCAACAAAATCCTAGTCAATAGAATACAGCAACATAGTAAAAAAAATAATAATTTGAAAGTGGGCTTGATGGCGGATAAGGTAGAGGTGCAGTGAAGATCTCCATCAGCAATACCACAGAATACCAGACAAGGCAGGTTCAGGAGAGAGCTCCAAAACTCTGAATCACAAAGTTAGGGATATTTTAAAAGCTTGAAGGCTAGTGGAACTTGTAGCAAAAGTAAGAAATCTCATACTTTAGAATCTGCAAGTCTCAGCAGCCTGGAGCTGACAACTTGGGCAAAACCAAAGGAAAGACTAAGTGGGGGAGCCAACAGACCCACCACGGAATAACGCTATGGGAACCTTGGAGCAAATTTAACTTCTGTCCTGTTTTGTTTTTAAACTCTCTTTCCCTCTCTACAATAAGATTGGGAGATTTTAATACACCACTTTCAAAAATGGATAGAACAACCAGAAAGAAACTTGACAAAGAACTAAAAAACACAATCAGCCAACTGAACCTCATAGATGTGTGCAGAGCATTCAACCCAACAAAAGCACAATACACATTCTTTTCCAGTGCACATGGAACATTCCCCAGAATAGACCATGTCTTAGACCACAAAACAAATCTCCATAAATTTATAAATATTGAAATACTACAAAGCAACTTCTTAAACTACAATGCTATCAAATTAGAAATCAACAATAGGAAGACCAAGGAAATAATGTCAAATACATGGAAACTGAGTAATACCCTGCTGAAAAGCGACTGGGTTGTAGAAGAAATTAAACGTGAATTCACAAAGTTCCTAGAAACAAATGAGAACAAAAACACAACATACCAAAATCTTTGGGACATGGTGAAAGCGGTACTGAGAGGACAATTTATTGCAATACATGCACACATCTAAAAAGAAGGAAGAACCAAAATTAACACATTAACACAGTATCTACAACAATTAGAAACAGACCTACAGAGGGAAACTACAGCCACCAAAAGAAAAGAAATAATAAAGATTAGAACAGAAATAAATGAGATAGAAAACAGAAAAACTATAGAATCAACAGGACAAGAAGCTGGTTCTTTGAAAAGGTTAACAAAATTGACAGACCATTGGCAAACCTAACAAAAGAAAAGAAGGAGAAGACACAAATAACACACATTAGAAACCACATGGGCGATGTCAACGGAACCAAAGGAAATCAAAAG
Organism: Chrysochloris asiatica; assembly: GCF_000296735.1. NCBI lineage: Eukaryota > Metazoa > Chordata > Mammalia > Afrosoricida > Chrysochloridae > Chrysochloris > Chrysochloris asiatica. The sequence continues at coordinate 3,771,295 of NW_006408697.1, read as the reverse complement.
GATAATAACAGAATACTCTGAAGAGTTGTACTCCCACAAATTTGAAAACTTAAAAGAGATGGGTACATTTTTAGATAAACACGATCTACCTAAATTTACACAGAGGGAAGTAGAAAATCTGAACAGACCCATAACAAAAGAAGAAATTGATCAGGTCATCAAAAAACTCAAACCAAAAAAAGTCCAGACCCACATGGCTTCATTGGTGAGTTCTATCAAACATTCAGGGAAGAGCTGTCACCAGTTCTACTCAAATTATCCCAGAAGATAGTGGAGGATGGAAAACTTCCTATGACATCTTATGAAGCAAGCATAACCCTCATACCAAAACAAGGGAAAGACCTCACTAAGAAAGAAAATTATAGACCAAAATCCCTCATGAACATAGACACAAAAATTCTCAACAAAATCCTAGCCAACAGAATCCAGCAATACATCAAAAACATATACATCATGATCAAGTGGGATTCATACCAGTTTCAACATTAGAAAAATGATCAACGTTATTCACCATATAAATAAGAAAAAAGGAAAGAACCACATGATCATATCGATTGATGAAGAAAAGGCATTTGGCAAAATCCAACATCCATTCCTGATAAAAACACTCAACAAAATAGGAATTGAAGGGAAATTCCTCAACATAATTAAGAGCATATGTACAAAACCAACAGCATATATTACTCTCAATGGAGAGAAACTGAAAGCCTTCCCTCTGAGAACAGGAAACAGACAAGCATGTCCTTTGTCACCACTCCTATTCAATGTTGTGCTGGAAGTCTTAGCCAGAGCTATACGGCAAGACAGGGAAATTAAAGGCATCCAAATTGAAAAAGAGGAAGTAAAACTCTCTCTATTTGCCGACGATCATATCATATTTCTATGATCCTATACATAGAAAACCCCAAAGATTCAGTAAGAAAGCTACTAGACCTCATTGGAAGATTCAGCAAAGTGACAGGGTATAAGATCCACATACAAAAATCAGTTGGATTCCTCCATATCAACAATGACAGCACTGAAAAGGACATTAGGAAAGCAATACCATTTACAATAGCCACCCAAAGGATGAAATACTTAGGAATAAATATAACCAGAGAAACAAAGGACTTATACAAAGAAAACTACAAAACACTACTACAAGAAACCAAAAGAGTCTTACAAAAATGGAAGAATGAACCATGCTCCTGATAGGAAGACTTAACATCATGAAAATGTTAATACAGCACAAAGCAATTTACATATATAATGCAATCCCAATCCAGATTCCGACAACATTCTTCAAAGAGATGAAAAAAAAAAAAAAATTGACAAGCTTTATATGGAAAGGAAAGAGACCCAGGATAAGCAAAACACTGCTTAAGAAGAAGAATAAGGTTAGAAAACTCTCACTCCCTGTCTTTAAACTTATTACACGGCTACAGTGGTCAAAACAGCTAGGTACTGGTACAATGAAAGATACATTGATCAATGGAACAGAATTGAGAATCCAGAAATTAACCCATCTACATACAGTCAACTGATTTTCAACAAAGTGCCTAAATATATTGCATGGGGAGGTGATAGTCTCTTTAACAAATAATATATTGCATGGGGAGGTGATAGGCAGAACTGGAAAGTGATATGCAAAAGATTGAAACAAGACTTTCACCTCACACCTTATACAAAAACCAACTCAGCATGGATTAAATACTTAAATGTGAGTCCCAGAATTATAAAGACAATCAATGAAAAAATAGAAACAAATGTGAGACTACCAACATTTTGAAAACTACACAAACAAAAGTAGAAAAATAGATGAGTGGGACATACTAAAAATAAAAGACTTCACCAAAAGAGTATAAAGGGAACCCCACAGAATGGGAAAAAATCTTTTGCAACAACACATCAGACAAGGGACTCATTTCTAAATATATAGCAAACTACAACACCTCTACAAGGAAAAGACATATAACCCAATTCAAAAATGGGCACAGGACATGAACAGACACTTCATCAAGGAGGAGATCCGGGCAGCCAACAAACATATGAAGAAATGTTCAGGATCACTAGCCATCAGAGAGATGCAAATCAAAATGACAATTAGATATCATTTCACACCAACAATAACAGGAAAGATAAAAAAAAGTAGAGGACAATAAATGCTGGCGAGGATGTGGAGAAACTGGGATGCTCCTGCATTGCTGGTGGGACTGCAAAATGGTCCAGCCTCCCTGGAAAGCAATATGGCATTTTCTCAGAAGGTTAGAAACAGAAATACTTTATGATCCAACAATTCCTCTACTTGGTTTACCCACAAGAAACATGAGTAGATATATGCACACCAATGTTCATAGCAGCACTATTTACAATAGCAAAAAGATGGAGACAGCCTAAGTGCCCATCAGCTGAAGAATGGATAAACAAACTGTGGTACATACACACAATGGAATATTATGCTACCTTGAAGAATAACAAGGAAGCTGCAAGCCACTGCATAACATGGATGAACCTTGAGGACATTAATGCTGAGTGAAATTAGTCAGTTACAAAAGGAGAACTACTGCATAGGACCACTATTGTAAAGACTAAGAAAAAGAACCTATAGTAAAGTGGGGGGAGGGGGTATTCTTTGCTGGTTACCTGGATGTGGGGGGGGGGAGGGAGAGAAAGGTGGAGCACAGGGCAGGGAATAGACACAGGATAGTTTGGCTGCTGGGAGGGGGCAATACACAAGAAGGGGTAGGGGAATGGAACAACAAGGTGGATGAGAGAACAATTAGGCAGGTTTGCATGGGCTAAGTGGGACAGAGTTAAATAATGATGTATGCACAACCTTGGAACAACAGGGCTCTGTGATACAGGGATTCAGACATGGTTGGAATGGGCAAAAGGGGGAAAGAATGTTAAGATGCTTGGCTGTCTTTTGAATCTTGGTTTCCCTTGTATACCAGTATAAAATAGACACTTGCGGGGGATAGAAAGGAATAGCCAGGAATATCATCATAGAAAGCAGGTAAGTCCATCTTCTGCCTATAATTGATTGGAATAACTAAAATGGGGCTACAGTGTTTCCAGTGGAGACTTCCTGTGGAGCCACTGCATTACATAAGACCATAGGTGGAATCCTGATCCCCATCCAGACTCTTCTGAGGTGAGATATTTCCACTTGAAAGGACAGGCAGACCAGCCTGGATCGGTTTGAAGAACAGAAGATACTTCTTGAAAGACCGACAGGAAAAATACAAAACAATGGCAGTCCCACTGACTACTACAAGAACAAGCAAGTTGTCGCCCAGGAGACATCAATGCAAGCAGTCAGGTCACCTTAGGACAAACCCCCTTCCAAGACTAAGACTCAATGGGAATACACGAGCAGACATGCACTCTGACTGGTAACCACGTTGGTCACAGATAAGGGGAAGTGAGGGAAAAACAGCAACAAAACTGTGAGCTAAGCCCTACCACGTTCAATAGACTCCTGTGAACCTGGGTGGAGACCTGTTTGGCCAGCATTATGACAAGACCTGGGGACTCCTGGGCCCAGAGTCAGTGACATAGCCACAGAGGACTAGTGTGGAGAATGAAATGTCCAGCTGATAAGAAGAGAGGGCATATGCATAAGAACACCCACACTTGCAGATAATACCCACTTGACCTGGCTCAATGACTGGATGATCAGAGCTCAACTAGAAGAAAAAAGAAAAGGAAACAAAAACAGGAGTAATCTGATACAATTTGATGAACTTGACCTACACCTATGGATGCGGTAGCTCAAAAGAAGGAACAAATCTTCACAGCAAGGATCATTCCCACCGCCTTGATACTCAGGTAGACAGGGATGGGCAACTTTGATATTGGCTACCCAAATGGAGTGCTACAAAGACAAGAAGTGACTGGCTTACAAGCTTTCAAGAGGGAGCCTAGATCCAGAGGGCACGAGGAAGGTAGACTCTGCAGTGAGATCTGTTTGGGCAGGGCTGATGAAAGGAGATGGGGATAGCACTCATACAGCACAATAGTGAATAATTATTGTCAGGACTGACTGTGAGGGTTGGAAATGTAAAAGTAGACGTTTTGTAGCAAACGGAGGGGAGTGGTTAACTGTACAGTCCAGGAGAGGAGGTCCCTAGGACCATCAAGGGAGAAGAGCAGAGTGTGGGACCCTACCCATAGAAACAGTGATGGCAGAGATGGAAGCAGAGACAATGATGTGGAGAGATGGAGTGACTGGGGACTCTAGAATCAGAGAGGGAGAGGGACTGTGTGCTGACGACTGGGGAGCAGGCTTGCAGGGTATACCCTTTGGTTGGTTGATGATGCATGGAGGGGATTGTAACCATGGCAATGAAATGATATATGATAGGATGAATGCAAAGTTAATGTTTTCCCATGTAAACTATCACATAATACATAATGAAACATCAAAAAAAAAAAAAACCTTAAAATAATAAAACACTTCTTTAGAGCCCTAAAAAAAAAAAAAGAACCAAAAGAGACTTACAAAAGTAGAAGAATATACCATGCTCCTGGATAGGAAGACTTAACACTGTCAAAATGTCAATACTGCCCAAAGCAATCTATACATATAATGTAGTCCCAATCCAGATTCCAATGACATTCTTTAGAGAGAGGAAAAAACAATTACAAACTTTATATGGAAAGGAAAGAGACCCAGGTTAAACAAAGCATTGCTTAAGAAGAACAAAGTTAGAAGCCTCTCACTCCATAATTTCAAAATTTACTACATAGCTGCAGTGGGCAAAACATCTTGGTAACCAGTACAATGAAAGATACATAGATAAGTAGAAAAGAATTGAGAATCCAAAAATTAACCCATTAACATACAGCCAACTGATCTTTGACAAAGGGCCAAAGTACATTAAGTGGAGAAGAAAGACAGTCTCTTCAACAGATGGTGCTGGCAGAACTGGAAATCAATGTGCAAAAGATTGAAACAAGACCTTCACCTATGCCACATACAAAAGCCAACTCAGCATGCATTAAAGACCTAAAGTGAATCCCAGAATGATATAGGTCAATGAAAAAATAGGGACAAATTTAAGGGCTCTAATCAAGGGCACAAGGAGCTCTGATAGCGTAGTGGTTATAAATCGGGCTGTGAACCACAAGGTCAGCAGTTCAAAATTACCAGCTGTTCTGCAGGAGAAAGATGAGGATTTCTGATCCCGTAAAGATTTACAGCCTCGGAAACCCTGTACAGGGTCACTACGAGTTGGAACCAACTCCACAGCACATAACAACAACAACAATCACAGACTCACAAACAAAAACAAGCACACACAGACTACCAAACATTGCAAAAATTACACAAACAAAAGACAAAAGAGATGATTGGGACATTCTAAAAATTAGAAACTTATATGCACCAAAGGATTTCAACAAAAGGGAGCCCACAGAATGGGGAAAATATTTTGCAGTGACACATCAGACAAAGGACTAATTTCTAAAATGTACAGGAAACTGCAACACCTCTACAAGAAGACGACAACCCAATTAAAAAATGGGCACCGGACATGACTAGACACTTCACCAAGGAAGACATTCAGGCAGCCAACAAACATATAAAGATATATTCTCAATCATTAGCCATTAAAGAGATGCAAATGAAAACAATAATGAGATAGCTCACATCAGCAATAACAGCAAAGTTAAAAAAAAAAAAAAAAACCAACAACAGCGGATAATGAATGCTGGTGAGGACATGGAGAGATTGGGACCCTCCTACATTGCTGGAGGGAATGCAAAATGGTACAACCATTCTGGAAAACAGTACGGCTCATCCTAAAAAAGTTGGAAACAAAAATTCCTTATGATTTAGCAATTTCTCTATTTGGTATATGTACACAAAAAATACGATCCATAACACAAGTAGATATATGCACACCAATGTTCATAGCAGCACTATTCATAATAGCAATAAGATGGAGACAGCCTAAGTGCTCAATCAATGGAAGAATGGATAAACAAACTGTGGTACATACACACAATAGAATATCATGCTGCCTTGAAGAATAACAAGGAAGCTGTAAGCCACCACATAACATGCATGAACCTTGAGGACATTATGCTGGATGAAATTAGTCACTCACAAAAGGACAAATATTGCGTAAGACCATTATTGTAAAAGCTTAATAAAAGATACCCATATTTAAAGGGGGGAAAAATTCACAACCAAGTTGGATTCATATCAGTTATTCAAGGATGGTTTAATATTAGTAAAGCAATCTAAGTAATCCACCACATAAATTTCATAAAGTAAAACAAACAAACACATGGTCATATCAATTTATGCCAAAAAAGCACTTGACAAAATTCAGCACTCATTTCTGATTAAAATACTCAACAAAATAAGAATAGAAGTGAAATTCTGCAACATAATTAAGGGTATATATATAAAACCAACAGCCAACATCACTTTGAACAGAGAGAAACTTAAACTATTCCCCTTGTGAGCAGGAACCAGACAAGGGTGCCCTTTATTATCACCTTTTTCAATATTATGCTGGAAGTCTTAGCCAGAGCCGTATAAGGCAAGAAAGGGAAGTGAAAAACTCTCAAAGACTCAGCAAGAAAATTATTGGAACTCATTGAAAGAGTCAACAAAGTGGCAGGGTGAAAGATCAGCATAACAAAAATCCATCAGATTCCTTTCCGTTAATAAAGAGCTCTGGAAAGGAAATCAGAAAAACAAAACCACTAACAGCCACATGAAAGATGAAATGTTATTGCTGTTATTAAGTGTTATCAATTTGGTTCCTACTCATAGCAACTCTGCATGGGGTTTCCAAGTGGCTGGTGGGTTTGAGCTGCCAACCTTGTGGTTAGCAGTCCAGTGCTTATCCAGCAGTGCCAAATATTTGGGGATAAGTCTAACCAGAGAAACAAAAGACATGTACAAAGGAAACGACAAAGCACAAGTACAAGAGACCTACAGAAATGGAACAATACACCATGATGACGGATAGGAAGACATAACCTTGTGAAAATACCAACACTACCCAAAGGAACTTAGAGATACAATGCAATCCAAACCCAGATTCTAATATCATTCTTTAAAGAGATGGAAAAACTAATCACTAACTTTACGTGGAAAAGAAAGAGACCTCAGATAAGCAAAGCATTATTACTTAAAGAGAAGAATAAAGTAGGAGGTCTCTCACTTCCAGGACTCAAAATCTCCATACAGACATCAAAACAACCTGGTACTGATACAGTGAAGTGCACACAGATCAGTGGAACAGAATTGAGAATCCAGAAGTAAATCTATCCAGCTATGTTCAGTTGATCTTTTAAAAAGGGCCAAAATACATTAAATGGGGTGGAGACAATCTCTTCGACAAATGGTGCTGGCAAAACTGGAATTCCATTTGCAGAAGAATTAAACAAGACCCATATCTTACACCGTATACAAAAACAAACTCAAGGTGGATTAAAGACCTAAATGTGAATCCTAGAACTAAAAAGATTATCAATGATAAAATAGGGACGAGCTTAGGGGTTCTGGTAAGTGGCATAAATACACTTGTTGTGATTGTTGTTGTTATGTACCGAGTCGGTTCCAACTCATAGCAACCCTGTACAGGGTTTCCGAGGCTGTAAATCTTTATGGGAACAGAAAGCCTCATCTTTCTCCCGCAGAACAGCTGGTAGTTTCGAACTGCTGACCTTGTGGTTCGCAGCCTGATTTGTAACCACTCCGCTACCAGAGCTCCTATCAAATATATAATTGACAACATACAAACAACAGAAGACAAAATAGATGACTGATTTTATTGTTGTTAAGTGCCATCCAAGGAGTGGATGGTGAGCTTAAACCACAAATCTTGCATTTCAAACTGACCTTGCAGTCCAGTGCATTAACCTCCAGTGCCTCATCAGGACTAGATGAGTCCTAAAAAGTAGACACCTATATGCATCCAAAGTTTTCACCAAAGAGTAAAAAGAAAACCACAGACTGAGAAAATGTTTTTGGCAATGACATCTCAAGCAAGGGGACTACTCTCTAAAATATATAGAATACTTCAACATCTCAACAAGAAGATGAATAATACAATTTAAAACAAGCAGAGGAAATGAACAGAAACTTCACCAAAGAAGACATTCAGGCAGCCAAACATATGCAAAAGAAGATAATACCCACTTGACCTGGCTTCAATCACTGGATGATCAGAGCTCAACCAGAAGTAAAAAGAAGAGGAAAAAAAAAAAAAGTATTCTCATACAATTTGATGAACTTGACCTACACCTATGGAAGCAGTAGCTCAAAAGAGGGAACAAGTCCTTACAGCAAGAATCATTCCCACCCCCTCCACACACAGAGTAGACAGGGATGGGCAACTTGGACATTGGCTACCCAAAATGGGGGGCAGGGGGCTACAAAGGCAAGAAGTGACTGGCTTACAAGCTTTCAAGAGGGAACCTAGATCCAGAGGGCCTGGAGGAAGGTAGAATCTCCAGTGAGAAGTATTCAATCTGTCTAGGCAGGGCTGATGCAGTGAAATGCAGACGGGTCTCTTGTGACACAATAGTGAATAATTGTTATAAGGACTACTTGTGAGGGTTGGAAATGTAAGGGTGGACATTTTATATCAAGGAGGGGAGTGATTAACTTTTCAGTCTAGGAGCGGAGGTCCCTGGGACCATCAAGGGAGAAGAGCAGAGAGCGGGACCCTACCCAGAGAAGCAGTGATGCCTGAAATGGAGCCAGAGATGGTGACGTGGAGCGATGGAGCAGCTGGAGACTCTAGATCCAGAGAGGGAGAGCAACTGTGTGCTGAAGACCTGGGGGGTACGGGGGAAGGATTGCATGGAGGGGATTGTAACCATGGCAATGAGACGATATACGATAGAATGTTCTCCCATGTAAACGATCACATAATTCACAATAAAACATTTAAGAAAAAAAAAAAAAAAAAGAAATCATGTCATGTCTTTTGTGTGCTCAGCACATGGGTTTGTGGAGGAGCCAGTATACCAGAGCTAGTAGGACCAACTGTTCTGTTTAAAATCATGGTAAATACCGTGACTTTATTGCAATCGCCAAATTCCTTCCAATGGTCTTGTTCTAAGTCAAAAGTGACTCTACAATGAGCTCACTTGAGAAAATCTACTGAGCTGTGTGCCCTTGTGATAGATGCATTTTGAGTAACATGTTTCTCTTTGAAGAAAAAGTTTACTTAAGAAAACAACTCTAAACAACAACTGTTGTTTTTGTTAGGTACCATTGAATGAGTTCTGCTTCATAGTAACCCTGTGAATGACGGAACGGAACACTGCCTGGTCTGGTGCCATGTTCACAACCAGTGCTGTGCTCGGGTCCATTGTTCCAAACAGTGTCAAGCCATCTCATTGGGGGGCTTCCTCTTTTTTCTTGACCTTTTACTTTGTCCAAAATGATGTCCTTTTCCAAGTCCACAGTAGTAGGTAAAGTGAAATCTCATCATCTCTGATTCTAATTGGCATTCTGACTGTACTTCTTCCAAGATGGATTTGTTTGTTCTTCTGGTGGTCCATGGTATATTCTATATCATTTTCATCAAGACTATATTTCAAATGCACCAATTCTTTGGTCTTCCAGATTTTGCATGGATTGAAACTACCAAGGTTTGGGTCAGACACAAGGAATCCTACAGTTGCAGCGGGTTAAGCTTTGGGCTGCTAAGCAAACCTATTCACCTCTCTCCAGGAGAAAAAACAACAGCAACCACGGCCAGTCTGCTTCTTGAGAGATTTACAGCCTGAGAAACCCTACGGAGCAGTTCTATTCTGTCCTATAATATTGCAATCAGTTGGAATAGGCAGTAGGTGAGATCTGGGGTCAGGCACACCTTAGTCCTTAAAGAGACTTCCTTGCTTTAAAACATTTTAAAGAGGCCTTTTGCAGCAGATTTGTTGTTAAGTGGGGTCAAGTCAGTTCCAACTCATAACCACTCTATACAAGGTTGTCGAGGTTATAAATCTTTGTGGGAGTAGGAAACCTCATTTCCCCACCCCACTTTCACCCCCCAGAGTGGTGGTGAGCTTGAACCATTGACCTTGTAGTTTGCAGTTAAGTGCTTATCCTACAGAGCCACCAAATTTACTTTGCAGCATATTAGCTCAATGCAATGTCATTTGATTTCTTGACTACTGCTTCCGCGGGCACTGATTATCTTAGTAAAATTAAATCCCTAACAATTTCAACTTTTCTCCCTTTATTGTGATGTTGCTTGTTGGTCCAGTAGTGGGGAGTTTTGTTTTCTTTATATTGAGTTTTAATGCATGCTGAGGTTGTGCACTTCGATCTTTATTAGTAAATGCTTCAAGTCTTCTTTATTTTCCTCAAGTTAGGTTGTGTCATCTGCATATCACAGGTTGTTAATGAATCTTCCTCCAGTCGTGATGCCACGTTCTTCTTTATATAATCCAGTTTCTTGGCTTATTGGGTTATTCACTCAGTAAATCAGTTGAATAAATATGGTGAAAGGATACAACCCTGACACACACCTTCCTTGATTTTAAACTTCCCTTTGCTCTGTTTGACTGACTGCCTCCTGGTCTGTGTACAACAAAACAAAACATTGCCCCGATCCTGGACCATCCTCACATTGTGGGTATGTTCAAATGCATTGTTGCAGCCTCTGTGTCAATCCATTGTATAGGGAGGCTTCTTGGTTGCTGTCCTTCCATTTTACCATACATAATGCCCTTCCAGGGACTAATCTCTCCTGATAACATGTCCAATGTGTATGAGTGGAAGCCTCACAATCCTCGCTTCTAAAGAACATTCTGGCAGGTACTTCTTTAAAGATAGACTTTGGTATACTCAGTGGTCTTTGCCAACGCCTTCATTCAAATGCATTAATTCTGCTCTGGTCTACCTTATTCATTATCCAGCTTTCACATGCATATGAGACAATTAAAATACCATGGCTCTGGTCAGGTGCACCTTAGCCCTCAAACTGACAGCTTTGCTCTTGAACATTTGAAAGGGGTATTTTCCTAATGAAGGCACCAACCGGCCTGCACCTCTCTGTGCAATCATTCCTGAATGAGGATGGCAGTACACATTCTACATTCCCCACAGACTTAACAAAGGTGAAAATATCTTGTGAATTTTAGAAAGTGCTATAGAAATTCTATTTTCAACAGCCTCATATGCATGTGAAACTTGGACAATGACCAAAGAAGACCATAGAAGAATTGCACTTGAATTATAGTGTTGGAAGAGAATATTAAAAGTACCATGGAGAAGGGGGACGGGGCTTGATGGCAGCTAAGGTGGAGGTGTAGTGAAGGTCGCCATCATCAATAACTCAGAAAACAGGGAAAAAAGAGCCAGGACAGAGCTCCAAAACTCGGACCCACAGAGATAGGTATAGTTTTAAAGTTTGAAGGCTTATAGCTTGTGGAGTTTGGAGCTGAAGTAAAAAATCGTGTACTTTTGAATCTCCCAGACCGGGCTTGGAGGCCTGAGCCGACATCCTAGGTGAGACCAAGTGGCGGGACGAAATAGGGGCTGAAGAGACACCACGGAAACACACCGTGGGAACCTTGGGGAAAAGGTGCACAATATACTTTGTCAGTTTTGCGTTGTTCTGATTTTAATTTTTTCTTTGGTGTCAGGTAATTGGTGTGCTCACTGTTTGCCCACCTCCATTCTGGTGAATAGAGGTAGGGCCTGATCTGAGTGTCCACCCCCCACCCTCACCACTGGTGGTTTCTTCTGCCAGGAATCCTCACAGACACTCAGCCAAAGCTGAGACGCTGATGTGTCTCCCTTTTGGTCTGCTTTTTATCACAGGTAGGAGAGGAGTTCCGGTGTGGTGCTATGGGTTAATGCGCCAGGGTGCAAAGCCTTTTGAACTGCAAGGTCAGTGGTTCAAGCTCACCAGCTGCTCCTCAGAAACCCTATACAGGGTCGCTGTTGGTCAGAATTGACTCGATGGCACTTAACAACAACAAGGAGAGGAGGGCAGAAGTACCTGAGAGTTAGGACATTGAAGACATACTTATATTAAGCTACAGATTTTCTTCTTCTTCTTCTTCTTCTTCTTCTTCTTCTTCTTCTTCTTCTTCTTCTTCTTCCTCTTCCTCTTCCTCTTCCTCTTCCTCTTCCTCCTCCTCCTCCTTCTTCTTTATTTCCTCTTTTTATTCCCCCCCTCCTCTCCCTGTTTTGTGATTAGAGACTGCTGTATTCAGTCTTGTTTTTCTTGGTGCTGCATTTTCTCTTTCTTTCTCTTTTCCCTCTTTCTCTCATTTTTGTTTTTGTTTTTTATTTTATTTTTTTGTTTGTTTTTTACCCAACTGGTGTTGTTTGGCTGTTACATAGCCTCCCTTCTGCTTTTGGAGGACTCTTTGTCTCCTTATATTACACAAGAAGAGTCAGCAACTGCTGCCAAATAGCCAAGCTGCAATCACACTTCATAAAACACCAAAGCCCAGGCAAGAACCAATACCAGCTGCCATATGCCAGGGAAACAGGCAACACATGTGAAAGTTACTCTGAGTTAAGCTATAAGAAGAGTGAAAAGGGAAGACCACAACCTGATCACATTTTTCTGGAAGCAATCAGAAAACATAAAAAATTACCAAAATCCATACTCAATTAAGAATTAGGGCCACAGATAAACATTGAACATGTCCAAGAAGCAAAAGCAGATGACTATATCAGCACATGTCCAGAAATGGTTCAACCTCTCTGGAAAGCAATACGGCGTTTCCTCAGAAGATTGAAAATAGAAATACCTTATGATCCAGCAATTCCTCTACTTGGTATTTACCCACAAGAAAAACGAGTCACAACACGAGAGATATATGCACACCAATGTTTATAGCAGCACTATTTACAATAGTAAAAAGATGGAGACAGCCAAAGTGCCCATCAACTGAAGAATGGATAAACAAACTGTGGTATATACACACAATGGAGTATTATGCCACCTTGAAGAATAACAAAGAAGCTGCAAGCCACCACATAACATGGATGAACCTTGAGGACATTATGCTGAGTGAAATTAGTCAGTCACAAAAAGAGAAATACTGCATAGACTAAGAAAAAGAAACCATACTAAAGGGGGGTAAGGGGAAGTCTTTGTTGGTTGCTGGGAAGTTGGTAATGGGTGGGGAAGTGGGGGAAGGTGGAGCGCAGGGTGGAGATTGGACACAGGAGAGCTTGGGTGCTGGGGAGGGGGGCAATATACAGGGAGGGAGAGGGAAGTGGAGGAACAGGGCACATGGGAGAACAATTGGGCATGTTTGAATGGGCTAAGTGGGACAGAGATAAAGGATGATATATGCACAGCCTTGGAACTGCAGGGCTCTGGGGTACAGGGATTGAGTCATGGATGGTATGGGGGAGGAAGAAAATGGTGTTAAGATGCTTGGCTGTTTTTTGAATCTTGGTTTTCCTTGCATTATAATATAGAGTAG
>NW_006408697.1:3746080-3754003 GCF_000296735.1 Chrysochloris asiatica | reverse complement strand
AGAACTAGTGAGCTAGAAGATAAATCTCTCAACACTACTAAGATAGAAAAACAAATACAAAAACGGATTAAAAAAATCAGAAGAAGGCCTAAGATTCATGTTAGATAACATGAAGAGGAAAAACATAAGAATTATTGGCATTCCAGAACAGGCACAATCACACAAGCCAACAGAGGAAATAGTTGAAGAGCTTCTGGAAAAAAAATTTCCTAACATAATGAAAAGTGAAAAGATAAGCATTCAAGAAACTCAACAAACCCCAGGATGGATAGACCCTAAAAGGCAATCACCAAGACATATAATAATCAAGCTCTCCAAAATCAAAGATAAAAACAGGATGTTGAAAGCAGCTAGGGAAAAGGGAAATATAACATACAAAGGCAAGCAAATCAGATTAAACTCCGATTTCTCAACAGAAACCATGCAGGCAAGAAGGCAAATATGAAGGGTGACATATCGAAAACCCTGAAAGAAAAAAAATTGCCACCCAACAATGCTCTACCCAGCAAAACTGTCAATCAAATACGATGGTGTAATCAAAACATTCCAGGACAAACAGAAGCTAAGGGATTTTGCCAAAGCCAACCCTGCTATGAAAAACATTCTAAAGGAAGTTCTGTGGACTGAGAACCAACAAGAACACACATCAACTACAGAATGATATACGTGGCAGCATCAACCTGAACTCAGTTGACAAATGGAAGCGTCAAGAACAGAATAAAATTATAAGAAGAGAGGATCTGGGAGGTCAATCTATGATCAAAACAATTACAATGTGAAAAAAGGTAAACACAGAGGAACAGAGATCCAGGTGGTGAGAAGGTCAGGTAGATTACTGGATAAAATAGACTGCCTTAAATGGAGGGAAGAACTAATGGAATATAAGGTAACCACAATGGGGTTGGGGTGGGGGGTTTACTGTGGGTGTTGGGGAGAGCAATACAAGAAGAGGGGAGGAGGCAGAAGAACAAGATAGATAGGGGAACACTGAGACAGGTTTCATGGCCTAGTGGGACAGAGGTAAATAGTGATGCATACTCAACCTTGGAATAACAGGGCTCTGGTATACAGGGATCTAGGTATAGCATGAAGAGGGTAAATACTACTAAAATCCTTGACTGCCTTATGAATATTAGTTTCCCTTGCCTACTATTGTAAAATAGACACTTAAGTGGGATAAAAAGGAATGTTGGGAAACATGATTAGAGAAAACTTGTAAGCCTGCCTTCAGCTTATAACTGATTGGAATACCTAAAAGGGGTTCTACAACTTGCCCAGTGAAATAGGCCTAATGTTTTGTTAGGTTGCCTTTACAGAATATAGGACATTAGGTGGAATCCTGAGTCCCATCCAGAACCTTATGAGGTGAGACATTCCCACTAGAAAGGACAAGCAGACTGGAACAGCTACAGTGACAGAAGATACATCTTCATGATGAACCTGATCTATACTCAGAGTGGTAGTTACTCTAAACACCAACAGAGAGGGAAAGAGTCTTCAAATTAAGTTTCAATGCTATATGCTCTGTGCACAGGGTAGATACGGATGGGCAACTTAGACATTGGCTACCTAAAATGAGGGGGCAATAAAGGCATGAAGTGACTGGCTTACAAGGTTTCAAGAGGGAATTTAGTTTAAGAGTGTGTGGGGGAAGGAAACAGTCCCCGCTGAATAGCTGTTATTTTGTCTAGATGGGTCTGGTGAAAAGAGATGGGAATAAGATTCATAAGATTCAACAGTGAATAACTGTTATCATGACTAATCGCAACTATCACAATTATAAAGGTAGAAGTTTTGTAACAAAAAGGGGCGTGGTTAATCTTACAGTCCAGAAACAGAGGCTCCTAGGACCATCAAGAGAGGAATGCACAAGCAGAATGCAGGACCTTATCCAGAGAAGTAGCAGCGCCAGAGATCGAGGCAGAGATGGGGGGCATGGAGACGGGGAGTGGCTGAGGACTCTAGATTCATGAACTAAGAAGAGAAGGACTAAGAGCTGGTGACCAGGAGCAGACCTGCAGAATGTGCCCTTTGGAGATGTAAATTATTATATATGCCTGAGTGGGGTTTTTTTTGTTTGTGTGTTTTAAAAAAAGCTTAAGTGGATAGAGAAAAATACTGTTAACTGATGGTACATGGAGGGGATTATAATCAATGTAATGAAACAAGGTATATGATTTGTCAAATGTAAAACTGATGATACGCCCTATAAATTTACACTCAATCCACAATAAAAACCTTAAATAAATAATAAAAAAAATTGAAGAGGCAACATGTAGCTAAGCACAAAGGTGAGAAGGGATGGGAAGATGGGAGGAATGGAGCTGGGAACAGCAGCGAGGAAGTGGGATAACTGTTGTTCCAATGAGGAGATTGTTATCATTGAGATGAATGTAAAGCTGATGATCTTGTCTGTAAACCCTGACTTAATTCACGATAAAATGTTTATAAAAAAAAAAGTACCATGAACTGCCAAAAGAACAAACCAGTCTGTGTTGGAAGAAGTACAGCCAGAATGCTCCTTGGAGGCCAGGATGGCCAGACTTCACTTCTCATACTTTGGACATATTATCAGGAGGGACCAATCGCTGGAGAAGGAAGTACATCATGCTTGGTAAAGTAAGGGTCAATGAAAAAGAGGAAGACCCCCAATGAGATGGATTGACACAGTGGCAGCATCAACAGGCTCAAATGTAGCAATGACTGTGAGGTTGGTGCAGAACTGTGCAGTGTTTTGTTAGGTTGCACATAGGGTCCTTATGATTTGGTACTGACTCCACGGCACTTAACCACATGAAAGTGTAAGAAATAAGCACTTCTTGTATGCTCAGTAGGTGCCAGCTCTTCCCTTTGCCTTATTTAACCCCGTAATTACTGTCAGATGGTTATGCATGCTCTCATTTCACAAAGAAGACAAGTGAGATTCACAGAAGTGGATTGGCTTGCCCCAACATGTGACTGAACAGGGCTGTAAATTCAGGGCCCTCCAGGCCAAGTCCCATGCTGCAGGCACAAAGGCAAACTGCACATCCAACCCACCCAGGACAGTACAGCCAAAGCCCATCCTCAGACAATGGCCTGGCCTCAATAGCTCCACTCCTGGCAAACAAACACTCACTTTATACATTTTCCAGCCTTAACTTGGTGTGGCTCTGTAGGATAAGCACTCATCCATAAGGTCGGTTTGAACCACAGGGTAGAAAGTTCAAACTCAAGAACCGCTCCTCAGAAACCCTACCCAGGGTCACTATGATCACCAGCACTTGCCAACAACCTCACTGTACTGCAAGACACACCAAATGTTTTCTTCTTGTTTGTTCCACTTTCATGCTTTCTGCTTGAGTCGGCTGATTTCCCAGCAGGACTGAGGCAGTTTCTAATGTGATCACTTGCTGAAATGTGTTCCCTGAACGGACACTGAGCAATAGTTTGTCTCCTCCTTGTTTTTCCTGTTGAGTGAATGGAACCAGACTTGTTTCTCAAGGGAGAAGAGGTACCTGCTGCTTGCAGGAGGCAGACAAGACTCACCGTGGGTGTGAGCGGTGTGGCTGGAGGCAGAGTTACAAGGCTGAGGCAGGGAAGAGAAGGGAGGCCTTCATTCTTCACATTTTCCAAATATGGATACCGAGTCAGGGCCAGGGAAGGTTTTAGGCTTTAGGATTTTACTACCATATATTGCCAGCAAATGCCATTTATTCTATAGTCTAATGAACTATCCCCAAACTCAGGGCTAAAACCATCACTTTATTAGTAATACCTCTCATAACTGGGATCACCTGGGTTGTCCTCTCTGAGGAACTAAGACAGTGACATGGGAGTAAGTTACTAGGACTATTTCTTCACCTTTATGTCTGCTGGTTGATGTTGCATGCAGACAGAGACTTCAGTTTGGGTTGCCAGTCCAAACACTTTCATGTGGACTCTCCATGTGGCTTGGGCTTCCTAACATCATGGAGCTGAGTTCTAAGAGAGACTTCAAAGAGGACCTGGTGGAAGTGGTTTCACCTTTCAAGGCCCCAGAAACCACGTCAGACTCTCTGTAGTGGTCACAGTTCCGTGCAGATTCAAGGAGAGGGAACATAGTTCATATTGACTGATGGGAGGATTGCCTACATCACATTACAAAAAACAAAACCAAAAACACATGGGATGGGAGATTGGGCTTAGGCTGTCTTGGAAACTACCATCTAGCCTGGACATTTGTGACCTGTGCTTTTTGTTAAGTGCTGTTGAGTCGGTTATGACTCATAGTGAGGTGAGTTTGAACTGCCAACCTTGTGGTTTGAAGTCCAGTGCTGACCCTACAGCACCACACCAAGAGTCCTGACTTTTAGGCCCAGCTCTCCTTGCTTTGAAAGACTTGTGGTGGTGGTGATGGTGTGCCGTGGAGTCGGTTCTGACTCATAGCGACCCTGTGTAGGGTTTCCAAGACTGTAAATCTTTATGGGAGCAGAAAGCCTCATCTTTCTCCCATGGAACAATTGGTAGTTTCAAACTGCTGACCTTAAGGTTAGCAGCCTGACACAGTAGAAAAAGCAGGAATTGAGTGCAAACCAAAACCAAAAACTGTTTCCACTGAGTCTATTCTAACCCTAAAGGACAGAGTAGGAATGCCCCACAGAGCAGTGAATCTTTTTTCCCTAACTTTTTATTGTGACGGTTTACAGAGCAGCTCATCAGTTTTACATTCTGAAAATCATATCCTTTGCTTCATTACAATGATTGCAATCACCTCTATGTACCATCAGGTAATGGTTGTTGCTGTTAAGTGCTGTTGAGTCGGTTCTAATTCATAGCGACCCTGTATAGGGTTTCCAAGGAGTGACTGGTAGGTTTCAGCTGCTGGCCTTGCGGTTAGCAGTCTAGTGCTTATCCGACAGTGCTGTACCAGGACTCCTGCAGTTAACAGTATTTAATACCTCTATTACCTTTTACTTTTGAACTCCTCCCTGTGTCTCCTGCTACCTTCATCTTTCCTCTGTCTGCCTCCCTCTTATTGCATATTGCCTGCCCCATCACCCATGTTAATGTGCTTCTACCCTCTAGCCCTTGAATAATTCTCTCCCTGCACCCAGTAACTAGCATAGACAGTTTCATTTAGCAAGAAAGGATTTTATTAAGTTTTTGCAACAATGGTCTCATACAATAATTGCCCTTTTTTGTAACTGACTAATTTCACTCAGCGTAACATCCTCCAGGTTCATCCATGTTGTGAGGTGTTTTGCAGCTTCGTTGTTATTTTTCAACACTGCATAGTATTCCATTGTGTGTATGAACCAAAGTTGAACCACTCTCTGGATGGGCCTTTAGACTGTCTCCATCTGTTATTGTGAATAGAACTATGATGAACATGGTGTGCATATACCTATTCACATCACGGCTCTTATTTCTTGAGGATATACACCAAGTAGAAGGATTGCTGGGTCATACGGTATTCCATTTCCAACTTTCTGAGAAAATACCATACCATTTTCTGCTGTAGCTGCACCATTTTACAAGCCCCATCATTTGTTGTTTTCTGATTTTTTGAGCTTTGCTATTAAGGTTGGGTAGTCCTGGTGTGGCGCTCTAGGAGAAGCACTTAGCCACAGGTTCACAGTTCAAACTCATCAGCCTCTCCTGGGAAATCCTATACAGGGTGGCTACAAGTCAGAACCGACTCGATGACACTTAACAACAAGCAACACTAATGCTGGAGTAAGATGATAGCTCATTAGTGTTTTGATTTGCATATCTCTAACAGCTAATGATTGTGAATGCTTCTTCATGTTTTTGGCTGCCTAACTAAACGTCTTCTTTGGTGAAGTGTCTGTTCATGTCCTGTGCCCATTTTTAAGTTGGATTACTTGCCTTTTGGCTGAGGCACTGAAGTATCCTATACATTTTAGAGAGTAGTCCTCTGTCTGGTAAGTCGTTGCTGAAAAATTTTCCCCAGTCTGAGGGTTTCTTTCACTCTTTTGGTGTTCTTTGAGGCACATAAATCTTTAATTTTTAGGAGGTCCTGGTTATCTATTTTGCTTTCTGTGTGTTTTGTTCGATAGTGTATTTATGCCATGTATCAGAGCCCCTGATTTTGTCCCTAATTTTTAATGGATGATCTTTATAGTTCTAGGCTTTCCATTTAGGCCTTTATTCCACGTATATGGTGTGAGATATACGTTGTTTCATTTTTCTGCAAATGGATTTCCAATTTTGCTAGCACCATTTGTTGAAGAGACTATGTCTTCCTCATTTAATGTGTTTTGGCTTTTTGTTGAAGACCAAATAACCATAGGTGATGTGTGTCTTTTGTTGTATCTGGCTAGTAGTGTAGTCTGTTTTGAGATTGGAAAATGAGAGGTCTCCTTTTTTGTTCTCCTTTTAAAATGATATTTTGCTTATCCAGGGTCTCTTTCCTTTCCATATAAAATTGTTGTTGTTGTTGTTGTTGTTGTTAAGTGCCGTCGAGTCAGTTTCGACCCATAAAGACCCTGAACAGGGTTTCCGAGGCTGTAAATCTTTACGGGAGCAGATCGCCTCATTTTTCTCCCGCGGAGTAGCTGGTAGTTTCAAACTGCTGACCTTGCAGTTCGCAGCCCAATTCATAACCACTATGCTACCAGAGCTCCTTAGTGATCCATTTTTCCATCTCTAAAGAATGATGCTAGAATCTGGATTGGGATTGCATTATATCTATAGATTGCTTTGGGTACTGTTGACATTTTCACAATGTCAAGTCTTCCTATTCATGAGCATAGTTTATTCCTCCATTTTTGCAGGTCTATTTTGGTTTCTTGTAGTAGTTGTCTTTGTACAGGTCTTTTGTTTCTCTTGTTAGATTTATTCTCAAGTATTGTAACTTTTGGGTGGCTATTATAAATGATACTGTTTTTCTGATTTCCTTTTCAAAGTTCTCTCTATTATTGTAAAGGAATTCAACTGATTTTTGAATGTTGATCTTATATCCTGTAGGACAGTAAATCTTTACGGAAGCAGATTGCCACACCTTGATAAAAGGCTACCTAGCTTTAAAAGGCAAAATGCCCTTACAAGTCAATAATATCATCCCCATTTAAAAAGAAAAACAGACAGACAGACAGAAACAAAGAAGGACTTGAAAGGCAATTGATAAAAAAATTTAAATGGTCAACATACATTTTAAAAGTTCAACTCAACTGGACTAGAGTGGAGAGTGAAGCATCAGCTGATAGGAAGTGAGGGGAGATGCACAAGAACACCCACACTTGCAGATAGTACCCACTTGACCTGGCTTGAATGGCTGGATGATCAGAACTCAACTAGAGAAAGAAGAGGGAAAAAATGAGTAATCCGCTACAATTTGATGAACTTGATCTATACTTGTGGATGTAGTAGCTCTAAAGAGGGAACGAATCTTAACACTGAGGATCATTCCCACCCTCTCTGTACACAGGGTTGACAGGGATGGGCAACTTATACATTGGTGACCCAAATTGGGGGTGGGGGTGGGGGGTTACAAAGGTACGAAGTGACTGGCTTACGAGCTTTCAAGAGGGAGCCTAGTTCCAGAGGGTGTGGGGGAAAATAGAATCCCCATTGAGTGATTTCTAACCTGTCTGGATGGGGCTGGTAAAAGGAGATGGAGATAAGACTCTGTGGTTCAGTAGTGAATAATTGCTATCAGTAATGATTGTGAATGTTGCAAATATAAAAGTAGATGTTTTGTTAACAAATGAAGGGGAGTGATTGATCTTGTAGTCCAGGAGCAGAGGACCCTGAGACCATCAAGGGAGAAGAGTGGACTGTGGGACCCTACCCAGAGAAGCAGTGAGGCCAGAAACGATGATTTGAAGAGCTAGAGTGGCTGGGGACTCGGGACTCAGGGAGGGAGAGGGGCTGTGTGCTGATGGCCAGGGAGCAGGCTTGCAGGGTATGCCCTTTGGTTGTTTGAATGGTTATATATTC
>NW_006408697.1:3741920-3742367 GCF_000296735.1 Chrysochloris asiatica | reverse complement strand
AAGCAGATGACCATATCTGCACATGTCCAGAAACAAGATAAAGTGACTGAGGCAAATGAGCTGGAAGTAGACCTACACTCCATACTGGAAGATGATCAAGCTTTGGAAATGCCGGAGAAAGAATTCTGAAAAATGATTATAAAATGTATCAAAACACTATGCAATGGAGTTAAGAAAAATAAGGAAGAAGTCAGGAAAGTGCTACAGGAACAATCAAAAGATAGATACAGCATTGGAAACAATTCAAAAGCTACAGAAAGAGGTCCAAATAATTGATAATACAATATCAGAAATGGACAATACACTGGCAAAGGAGTAGAACTGAAGAGATAAAAGCTAGAACTAGTGAACCAGAATATAAATCTCTCAACACTACTAAGATAGAAGAACAAACACGAAAAAGGATGAAAACTCTGAAGAAGGCCTAAGATTCATGTTGGATAACAT
>NW_006408697.1:3738731-3741820 GCF_000296735.1 Chrysochloris asiatica | reverse complement strand
AAACAAATGCTGTTAAATGATGATGCATAGATGGGATTGTAATCATTGCAATGAAACGAAATACAATAGGATGAATGTAAAGCTGTTGTTCTACCATGTAAACTATCACTCAATTCACAATAAAAACTTAAAAAAGAATAAAGTTCACCTCAACTAAAAGAATGCAAATTTTAATACATTAAAAATGCCAAAATGTTTACCTATCTGAATGACAAAGGTGAAAAATTTAGCTATCCAAAGTCAAAATGAGGGCCGCTCTCAAACATTGCTTTTGGTGGGAGTATAAATTAGCAAAACTTTCTGAAGGGTAGGTGGGTATATTACCAAAAGTTTTAAAATTTTGAATAATAGTGAGTTTGAATCTACCCTAAAGCAATAAAGAAAGGCTTTATACAAGGGGCTTCCAAAAGTTCATGGAAAAATGGAACAAAAACAAAACACATGGAAAATGTCCATGAACATTGCTAAAGCCCCTTGTATGAGTATGGGATGTCTGAGTGACATTTACCAAAGCTGGAGGCAGTGGGGAGAAACACTCTAAGTGTTCATCAGTAAGAGAGTTGAATTTATAATGTTGTTGTTAAGTTTCAGAGTCAGTTCCGATTCATAGAGGCCTTGTATAGGATTTCCAAGGAGTGGCTGGTAAATTTGAACTGCCAACCTTGAGGTTCGAACTGACCTCGCGGTCCAGTACCACATCAGGACTCCAATTCACAATACACAGTCATTAAAAGTGACACTGTTTTGCACATTTATTTACACGGAAAACAAAAATATCAAAAAGCCTATTTTGAAGGACCCCGTTCTTTGTTATGTTTATTTTGTGAGGCAAATGTAACAGGATTGTGTGTATTTATTCACAACACTCCTGGGATAAAACAGCAATGTAGTAATGACATTATTGCTGATTATGAGACTATTTGTTATCTTTTCATTTATCTTTACTTTCCAATTTTAAACAATGGACCCGTCAAATGAAAAGAAATAATAAATTAAGATAAAACAAAAATTAAAAGTTCAAACCAATATATATATATTTTAAAAGGAAAGTGGGAAATATTTCAGGCATGGGCTTTGAAGTCAGCCAGACCTGGAGTTGGCTAACTGGTTCTTGCTGTGTGTGACCTTTGCCAAGTTCCTTCCTTTGAGCCTCAGTTTCCTGCTCTACACTGTGGAAACAAGCTTATTGTCAGGAATGTTCCCATTTCTCATGCTCGGCAAAGGCAGGCCCTGCTTCACCTATTGAACCCTTTTCCTCCTTTGATCTCCTAAATGTAACAGGATTGTGTGTGCTTATTCATTTAGCATCAAACCAAAGGAAGCCAAGCCACCGTTGAATCCATCCCCACTCAGTGACCCTGTAGGAGAAAGTAGAGCAGTATTTCGCTAACTTGCAGTTAGGGTTGTTAGAGACATTGACTTTTTGGCTAGCAGCCCAATGCATACCCTTACCAGGGCTCTTTTCATTGAGTTCCACCCTATCTTAATTATCTGTTTGTGAATTAGATTCACACTTCCTGGGTGACGACCATGTCTTCATTGTGTAGATCCTCCATTTTCTGGAATTAGCCCGATATCCTATACCATTCTCCATTTAGAAAGGCTCTGAATCTGGTCCCTGAAGAAATGTATTCACTCCTGTGTACACATAAGCACATTTAGGAATATTTGTGTGTATTCTTTACCATGCTGGACACACAGTGGTGGGCATCGTACAACAGATGTCTGTAAATGTTTACTGAGTGAACAGATGACTTGGAGCAAAGTTTGGGGCCTTTTGGAGGAGAAACTGCATTACAGTGAAGACGTTTGAACACTTAGTAACATTTAGACTTTGGTAACAGCTTAGATAGTTGGTCAATAAAATGAGAGCTCTAGAATGCTAGCCTTCTTTTGGAGACATTATCTTGGCAGGAAAGCACAGCTACCTACAGAGCCCCCATTGATAACCCTTTACTGCCCTCAAGTGGCCACTTTGGGGACTGACTGCCTTTGAGAAGACTTGCCTCGCCAGTTAACCCTTGGATCACAGTTCTCTGAAGGTCTTTTCTGTTCTCCCATTCCCCACCTGGGAGTCCTGGTGTAGCGCTGTGGGTTAATGCGCCATCCTGCAAAGCCCTTTGAATAGCAAAGTCAGCGGTTCAAGCTCACCAGCTGCTCCTCGGGAACTCTACACAGGGTCACTATGGGTCAGAATCAACTAGATGGCACTTAACAACAATCCCCACCTGTGCCCCCAGCAATCCGGAAGCCTACTGTTGCACCAGGTGCTCAAGCTCTTGCAGCCCTTCCATCTCATCATTCGTACGTTACGCATCCTTACTGTTAGCTAAACATTTGCATCCTAGTTTTGTTTAGCTACAGTGAGATGTAACTTCATATATTGTAAATATTGGCATTCAAGAAGTAAAACTGCTGCAATGTCTTTAAAAACGAATGAGGGTTATGTTAATGGTGGTGGAATAATTTGAAAAAAAGGATAGGGAGAATTGTGGCACAGCTTGAAAAATATGACCCATGCCAGTGAATTGTACCCATAGAAAGTGTTGAGATGTTACGTATATTTTCAAACTTAAAAAACAAATGTAAGAACAAACAAGATGGCAGATGAGGTGGAAGTGCAGTAAAGGTGCTCCGCCAACAACAACACAGAATACCCAACCAAGAAGGCTCAGGGGATGGTCCCAGAACTCTGAACCACATATAAAGGAATATTAAGAAGGTTGGAAGACTTACAGCTGGGGGAATTTGTGGCAGAAGCAAGAAATCCATTGCTTTCTAGTCCGGGACGCTCGGCTGCTCCAGGAGCCGCCAGGGGAAGGACCAGAGTGGCCACAGACGCCTGGCAGAACCACAGAGATAAAGGTGTGGACATTCTTCTCTTTTGGTAGCTGTTCATTGGTCCCTTGCTGTTTATGCACCTCCATTCTGGTGACTATAGGGGTGCCTGAGCTAGTGGTCACCACAGCCCCACCCTCAGAGGGTTCTACTACGCATGTGCACAGATCTCCTCGAAATTTAAAGAGACAGTTTCCAATTAAAACCAAACGGCCACAGCTGGCCCTGAACTGTTTCCAACTAGAAAAAAA
>NW_006408697.1:3714186-3736356 GCF_000296735.1 Chrysochloris asiatica | reverse complement strand
GAGGACTCTAGATTCATCAACTAAGAAGAGAAGGACTAAGAGCTGGTGGCCAGGAGCAGACTTGGAGAATGTGTCCTTTGGAGATGTAAATTATTATATATGCCTGAGTGGGTTTTTTTGTTTGTGTCTTTTTTTAAAAAGCTAAAGTGGATAGAGAAAAATACTGTTAACTGATGGTACATGGAGGGGATTATAATCAATGTAATGAAACAAGGTATATGATTTGTTGAATGTAAAACTGATTTCACTCAATCCATAATAAAAATCTTAAAAAACAAAACAAAACAAATGTAGGTGTAGAGTCCAGACTAAGTAGGACTGTGAAATAGATGTTTGGTCCTTCTATCCTTTTATTGATCTCAGTGGACTGAATGGTCAAGTTGAGGGAAGAGATTACACCCTGGTGTGGCTGGACCACAAGGTCAGTTTGAACTGCAAGGTCGGCAGTTCAAATCCCCCCAGCCACTCCTCAGAAATCATATACAGGGTCACTATGAGTCAGAACCAACTTGGTGGCACTAAACATTTACTGTTGTTTTAGGAGCCTTGGTGCACAGTGGTTAAGGGCTGGCAAAGGTCAGAGGTTTAAAGTCATCAGCTGTCGCTATGGGTCGCTATGGGTCGGAATCGGCTCGACGGCACTTAACAACAACAACAGTGTAACCGAAAGTTACCCAGTCTAGAAAACTGTCAGGTGTTGGCTGGAAAAGTGGCATCTGGTACTCTCTTGTGAGTATGGTTCAGAAATAGAACAGTTTGTGCTGGTTTTCACTTTTAACAAGTACATTTCGTTGTTGGGAAGGAGCCCTGCTGTGCAGCGGTGAGGCCCGCTGCTCCTGGAAAGATGGCAGCTTGGAAACCCTATGGGCTAGTTCTCCTCTCTCCTATTTGTTGTTGTTAAGTGCCACCGGATTGGTTCCGACTCATAGTGTAGGGTTTCCAAGAGGCAGCTGGTGAATTGGAGGTGCCAGCCTTGTGCCCCACAGTATCCCTCAGTGCCACACCACAATCTCGCTGTAAGTGGAATCAACTTAATGGCCAAAGGTTTGGTGTGGGGTGTTCTGAGTTTTTGTCGCTTCAAAATAATTTCTTGTTTTACTCAATATTTGAAATTCTCTGGTAGCGTAGTCATTACAAATCGGGCTGCTAACCTTAGGGTCATCAGTTCGAACTACCAGCTGTTCCACAGGAGAAAGATGAGGTTTTCTGCTCCTGTAAAGATTTACAGCCTCGGAAACCCTGCACAGGGTCGCTATGAATCGGAACCGACTCCACAGCACATAACGACAACAACAGGATAAATTTAAAGAAGCCATCATGTACAAGTTTCATCTTTATTCAGCAATCTTCCATTAATGCTCCAAGATTATTAAAATGCATTCACATGTAAATACTAACTCTCACTCCTGGTGGGGGTGTTTGGAATTACCTTATCAGTTTGGGAGGTTTCTATTCAAAAGATATTTAGATTTATCCCAGAAAGTGCTTCTGTCCCTGCTCAGACCTGTGTGCTGTTTGAACAGTGTGGCGCTGCTAACCTCAGTCAGGGTCAGCAGTTGGAAACTACCAGCTGTTCTGCAGAAGGAAGATGAGGCTTTCTGCTCCTGTAGTAAAGATTCACAGTCTCGGAAACCATTTAAACCACCAAAGGGCACATTTTACAAGGATGCCTCCTGACCACCAACACTCAGCCCTGTCTTCCCATGAATCTAGAGTCCTCAGCTGCTCCCTCTCTCCATGTCCTCATCTCTGCCTCCATCTCTGGTGTCACTGCTTCTCTGGATAAGGTCCCACATTCCACTTGTGCTCTTCCTCCTTGGGGGTCCTAGAGTCCTCTGCTTCTGGACTATAAGATTAATTACTCCCCCATTTTTGTTACTTCTACCTATATAGTTGTGACAATCACAATTAGTCATGATAACAATTACTCAGTAATGAATCATAAGAATCCTATCCCCATCTCTTTTCAACAGACCCATCTAGACAAGATGAAAACTGTTCAGTGGGGACTCTATCTTCCTCTGCACACTCTGAAATCAAATTCCCTCTTGAAACCTTGTAAGCCAGTCATTTTGTGCCTTTATCACCCCCTCATTTTAGGTAGGCAGTGTCTAAGTTGCCTGTCCCTATCTACCCTGTGTACAGAGGGGATAGCATTGATACTTGATGTGAAGACTCCTTCCCTCTTAGTTGGTATTTTAAGCTACTACATCCATAAGTGTAAGTCAAGTTTATCAAATTGTAGCAGTTTACACTTGCTTCCTTTATCCAAAAAAAAAAAAAAAAAGTTGTTTTATCTTCCTCTAGTCGAGTTCTGATTATCAAACTAACAAGGCTAGGTCAAATGGGTACTATCTGCAAGTTTAGGCATTTGTGTGCATCTTCCTTCACTTCATGTCAGCTGGATGCTTCACTCTCAGCTCTAGCCCTCCATGGCTATGTCTCCAGACCAAGTCTTGACCCTCTGCTTTTCTTCCTACAAAACCAAGGCCTCCATCTGCGCCAGGAGGGTTGTTGCTAGAATGGTAGCAGACAAGGGACAAAGCAGGAAGACCCACAAGGCTGTAGCTGTAGGCCCGGGTGGTCTCCCACATCTCATGCCTCATCAGAGTGCAAAGCAGAAGCAGAAGGAAGAGGGGAGATGAGACCACAGGACGGTAATGCTTTTCACCCATTCCCCCTCCAGAGAGACTCCTGGTACAGCCTCGAGTGAAACTGGTGAATCCTGGGAGGAGCACTCACAGGGGGTGCAGTCTCAGAGAAAGGGCTGCGAGGGAACTAGGGTGACGTGCCTGTCATCCTTGGGGAAGAAGGCCAGCTGGATCTTGGTCTGTCTGCAGAAGGGTCAGACAAGAGCTGAAGGAGCCACAGTGACCTACGTAATCCAGGCCAGCTAGATGAGGAGCCCCAAGGAGCCCTGAAGTGACTGGTGGGGTTAGGAGAGCAGCGTGCATGAGGCCCATAGAGACCCAGTAGAAAGAGTGTCACCAGCAGCCAGGTACCAAACCTGGAGGACTCTAGGAGTGGAAGGCCAGCCAGAGGTGGGGCAGGTTGACTGAAGAGAGCCGTCCTACTAGCAGGTTCACAAGCTCTAGGGATCTGGATCTGAAACAGAATCCTGAGCAAGAACACCCCTAAATACAGCTGGATTTGAAGCCACAGATAATGTAAATTATTGTTTGAGCAGACATTTTCCCCAAGAGACTAGACTAAGTTATCTGTCACTGGGGCCTTTGAGTCTACAGAAATAGATCATTATGGTTTTTTAATATTATTGTTGTTAAGTGCTATTGAGTCAGTTCCAATTCATACTGATGTTGGAGGAACTACTGACCTTGTGGTTCAAACAGACCTTGTGGTCCAGTGCTGTTCTACTCTGTAACACACAGGGTCACCATGCGTCATAAAGATAACAGCCAAGAAACCCCCCTCTCTTCTCCCCGCCCCCACCCGGGAGCAGCTCTACTCTGTAACACAGGGGTCGCCAAGAGTGGGCGCTGATGTGAGTGCGGTTCACAATACCAGCTATACTGTAACTAATGTGTATCTGCAAAAATGGTGTGGTGACCATGCCTCACCTCCCCTAGCTTCACAAGGGGGAAGGAGACTCCAACTCAAAATTAGCCCAAGGACTGAAAAAGGCTGTGTGCCTGCAGGCAGGAGGCTGGCTAGCAAAATGTGTCCTTTGGACATTTATATGAATATATATATTTCTTGTTTTGTATGTGTACATCAAATACTTTTGCTTTGTCAATTTGTGAGAAATAAGATGTCAAAAGGAAGCAAAAGCAGAACTGTTGTTTCAGGGAGGGGAGACTAATTATTGAGATAAAACAAAACGTGTGATTGGTTGGTTGAAAATACAGCTGTTGCTCTTGTCTGTTTACCTTCACTCAATTCACAATAAAAAGTTGGAAGAAAAGAAAAAATATTAGCACGAGACTGATTGTTATGAAGGGTGGTCAGACATGCCTTCACCCTCCAGTCTTTTTCATCCTATTCTGATGCCAATCATTCCTCCCATGGGACTCTGTACTTCTCTGTTGTGTTCATTAACCCACTGCAATGGCCATGCTGAACTCACAGACAAGACTCATGACTGTAGGGTTTATTAGAGAAGTCACCAGGCACAATTCAGGGTCAGAAACCAGTCAGGATACAGCAATCTTCTGGTCAGGAGTGCGTCTTTTCTGCCTTACTGCACGACGTCTCACTCTTGCCTGTAGCCTCCCAGCCATTGGGCCCCTTGGCCTCTGATCTGCTCAGGCAAGTGTTACTAGAGTCACTCTCTGCTGCCATCTCTGCTGCCCCCACTTTTCCAGGCAGGTATGGATCTATGCGCCCTCATGACTCTTCATTCTTGATGGTCAAGGAAGGTGTCTCTGCTTTTGAAATGGCTCCTTTTCAACCTAGCAGCATGACAAAATGAACCAATCGCTGCATTATGTTGTTGTTAGGTGTCATCGAGTCGGAACCAACTCATAGCGACCCCATGCACAGCAGAACAAAACAATGTCTGATCCTGGGCCAACCTCACTACCGCTAGCTGCCACACTTAAGTCCATCAGTGATGCCACCTGGCCAATCCATCTTGCTGGGGGTCTTTCTCTTTTTCTCTGACCCTCCATCTTACAAAACATGATATCCTTCTCCAATGACTGTTCCCTCCTGACAATACGTCCAAAGTATGAGAGACGAAGCCTAGCCATCTTGGCCTCTAAGGAGAGCTCTGGCTGCACTTCTTCCAAAACAGATCTATTGGTTCTTTTGGCAGCCCATGACACTTTTAGTATTCTCCAACACCACAACTCAAAGGCATCGATTCTTCTACAATCATCCTTATTCACTGTCCAGCTTTCGCATCCATATGAGGTTATTGAAAATACCATGGCTTAGGTCAGGCGCACCTCAGTCCTCAAGCTGACAGCTTTGTCTTCAACACTTTAAAAAGTTCCTGTGCAGCAGATTTGCCTAATGCAGTACATTGTTTGATTTCTTGACTGCTGCTTCTGTAAGTGTTGATGGTTGATCCAAGAAGAATGAAGTCCTTGACAACTTCAATCTCTTCTCCATTGATAAGAATGCTGTTTATTGGTCCAGTGGTGAGGATTTTTGTTTTCTTTACATTCAGATGTAATCCATACTGAAGGCTGTGCTCTTTGACCTTCATCAGTAAATGTTTTAAGTTCTCTTCACTTTCAGCGAGCAAGGTTGTATCATCTGCATATCGCAAGTTGTTAATGAGTCTTCCTCCAATCCTGATGCCACGTTTTTCTTCATAGAACCCAGCTTCTCGTATTATTTGCTCAGCATACAGGTTGAATAAGTATGGTGAAAGAATACAACCTTGTCGCACACCTTTCTTAATTTTAAAAAATTCAGTGTTCTCATGCTCTGTTTGAACAACTGCTTCTTGGTCCAGGTACAGATTCCTCATGAGTACAATTAAGTGTTCTGGAATACTCATATTTCACAATGTTGTCCATAGCTTGTCATGATCCACACAATCGAAAGCCTTTGTGTAGTCAATAAAGCATAGGAAAACATCTTTCTGATATTCTCTGCTTTCAGCCAAGATCCATCGGACATCAGCAATGACATCCCTTGTTCCACAGCCTCTTCTGATTCCGGCTTGAACCTCTGGAAGTTAAATGTAATATTGCACCTGTTTCTGTATTACCTTTAGCAAAATTTTACTCGCTTGAGACATCAAAGAGATTGTCCGATGAATTCCACATTCCATTGGGTCACCTCTCTTTGGAATGGGCACAAATATGGATCTCTTCCAATCAGTCAGCCAGATAGTTGTCTTCCAAATTTCTTGGCAGAGATGAGTGAGTTCCTGTTGTGCCACCTCACTTTCTTGAAAGATTTCAATTTTTATTCCATCAATTCCTGGTGCCTTGTTCTTTGCCAATTCCTTCAATGCACTTTGGACTTCCTCCCTGAGTATCATTGGCTCTTGATCATATGGTACCTCTTGAAATGGTTGAACATTAACCATTCCTCTGTGTATTCCTCTGTGTATTCCTTCCATCTTCTCTTGATGCATTCTGCATCATTCAAGCATTTCCCAGAGAATCTTTCAATAATAAAAGTCTAGGCTTGAATTTTTTCTTCAATTCCCCCAGCTTGAGAAATGCTGAGTATGTTCTTCCTTTTTGGTTTTCTAACTCCAAATCTTTGCATATTTTATTATAATATTTGGCTTTATCTTCTTGAGCTGATCTTTGAAATTTTTTGTTCAGCTCTTGGACCTCCTCATTTCTTCCATTTGCTTTAGCTTTAGCTGGAGAGGAAGTTTCAGAGTCTCTTCTGACATCCATTTTGACCTTTTCCTTCTTTCTTGTCTTCTCAATGACTTTTTGCTCTCTTCACGTATGATGTTCTTGATGTCATCCTCCAACTCTTTGCTGCATCAGAGTCCCATATACCCTATTTGATGGTTCTGCTCTGGTAGTTTGCTAACCTCAAGGTCAGCAGTTTGGAACTACCAGCCATTGCATGGGAGAAAGATGAAGCTTTCTGCTCTGATACAGAGTCTGGTACAGGACCCTGTACAGGGTCACTATGAGTCGGAACCGACTCCATGTCACACCACCACCATCACCCAGTCATTTGATGGGAGTTACAAAGACTATGGTTGTTGTCGTTAAGAGCTGCTGAGTTGGTTCTGACTCATAGCTACCCCATATAGGATTTCTTAGGCGTGATTGGGGGTTTGAACTACTGACCTTATGGTTATCAATCCAGTGCTTATCCTATAGCACCACCCCACAGTTACTGTATCATTACTGAACATATCAGTGTGATTATAAGACATCGCTTTAATTTTTTTTTTAACTAGAGGAAATTTCAAACATACACAAAAGCAGAAATCACAAAAGCAGAACTGAATCAGAAAGCAGAGGCACCCCAAATGAAGCAGTCCTGGACAAAATGGGGGTCCCAAAGGGATGGGGGGAGTTATCCGGGACCCTGACAGACCATTTGGGGTGGGGGAGATAAGCATCTGGCCTCATTCTCCTTTCGACTTCCGTTGCTTGCCAGGATTTCTGACTGGCTGAGTGCCTACTTGAAGCCAGAGGGAAGGAAGCCCACAGGTGTGGTCCACGTGACTCCGATCAGGGTGTTGTTGTTGGTAAGTACCGTGGAGTCGGTTCCGACTCATAGTGACCCTACACAGGGTCCTATACCAGACTCTGTATCAGAGCAGAAAGCTTCATCTTTCTCCCACAGAACAGCTGGTAGTTTCAAACAGCCGACCTTGAGGTTAGTAGCCTGATTCGTAACCACTACGCTAACAGATCAGGGTGGGAATGGTCAAATGGAGGAAATCCAGCGTCATCTGTATTCCCACCACCTGGCCTTAACAACTGAACTCCATTACTGTTGAAACCCATCATCACAGACCCATTGGTTAACTCACAGTTCTGGAGGTCAGAAAAAGTTCAGTATGGCATGTCTCAGTGGGCCCTCTGCTTCGAATCCCACAGGTTGAAATCAAGGTTGCGGTCCATTTCTGAGTCTGCTTCCAGGCTTGTTCAGTCGTTGGCAGAATCCAGTTACTGTGGGTACAGGACTCAGGCCCCCATGTTCTGGGTGCTTGGGGGCCAGGAGCCCTTCTCAGCTGGCTAAGGCTGCCCATCTCCTGGGCTCATGGCTCCCTTTTCTAGCTTCAAAGCCAGCAATAGCGTTGCGGAGTCCTTCTCACACTCGAGCCCTTGGCTTCCCCTTCTGCCTCGTCTCTCTACCTCGCCTGTTTTAAGGACCATCTGGAAAACCTAGGATCATTGCGCTATTTTAAGGGCAGCTGATTAGTAACTTTAATTACATCTGCAAAGCCCTTCACAATGGCACCTAGAGTTAGTGTTTGGTTCCATAAACCAAGGGGCAGGAATCCTGGAGGACACCTTCAGTGTTCTGCCTACCACAGCAGTGATCAACACTGTGCCAATCTTAGGGAAGTAGGTTTGACAACTTCACAGAGGTTGTCCCCTTGGAGGAGTCCACATCAGCAGGCTGACCACTGCAACTCCGAGCACCCATTCTGGGAATTTCGGACTCCCCTATCTGACTCTGTCCTAACAGGGCCCAGGGCCAGCGTGGTGACCGTGGCCAGGAGGTTCATTTCCATGTCAGGAAAAGTGTTCCTCTAGAGGGAGTAGGCAGAAAAGCATATATAGCTCACATTCAGAACTGAGTGAGGAAACCGTTTCTACTGCCTATAGCTAAAACATACATTTACAAAACGAAAGCAGTGCTGGGAAAGGTGATTTGGGGGCAATCATATAAATCATTTTAAAATCAATGATAAATTCACGAGACTTTTATGAATGGCCTGGGAAATTACCCACGCTTTAGAATGCTGGACTGCGAAGTCGGCTTGAAACGAACACACATTCAGTGGTTTCAGCTCACCAGTCACTCCTCAGAAACCCTACACACACAAGGTCGCTATGGGTCAGAGCTGACTCAACAGCTCTTCACAACAACACTAGAAGGAGGCATGGTGGTGCAGTGGGTTGAGCGTTAGGCCGCAAACCCAGAGGCTGGCAGTTTGAACGTACCAGCCACTCTGAGGGAGAAAGATGAGGTTGTCTGTTCCCATAAAGTCTTCTAGTCTCGGAGATTCTACGGCACAGTTCTACTATGTAAGATAGGGTGGCTATGAGTTAGAATCAACCAGATGGTAGTGGCTCTGGTTTTAGAACCCTGGGGTCTCTGGGGTACATAGGTTTCTCAAATTATTAAAATGTCCGTTTGTCTTTGCGTTGTTCAACCTCCCAGCATTCTCTTCATTCATGAAAGAGAAAGGTTTTCTTTTTAACAAAAAAGTCTTTTATTTTTCTGTTCTAATAGCTTGTACAGCTGTAAACTCAAGGAATCATCCAATAACATGAATAAATCAGGGAGAACACTTCATAAGCACCTTCAGTGGTTTCCACAGCTTAAGAATGTATCATTTAAAAAGTTTAGAATGAACTTGTTAAATTGAATAGCTATAAAATTATACACAATCAGATGAACATTGATATAGAGGGGTTGATATGAAATGATAAATGCATAAAGAAAGTGGAACGGACTTATAGGTTAGGGCTTTAAAACACCCATGTGTTTCGCAAAGCTTGGGATTCTTTGGGATATATGTATCTTTTGAAACAAACCCTAATTATTGAAGGAAAGACTCTATTGATTTAGGCTCCAATAGCTAAATGCAGGATCAGCAGTTGGGACGCAGCAGCCCCTCTGTGGGAGAAGGATGACACAGGCCATCTGCTGTATCCTAGGGAGCTGCTTTAGTCTGCCCTAGGACTTGGTATCAACTCAGTGGCAGTTGGTTGGCTGGGATGCTGCTTCAGCAAAAAGCAGGTGAGGACAAGTGTGGGGTGGGGTGAGGATGAGGGGTCAAGTGTTCTGGAGTTTGAAGAGAAGGGAGAAAAGCAGGGAGATTCTTTTATGGGATCAAGTATAAGTAGTTGACAAAAGACACCATTTTTCTCTTGGAGTTACTGAAAGACTTTTCTTCTTGCTGTTGTCAAATCCCTTCCCTCTCAGGTTTTCCTACTCTTGATCAGTATCTCTGAGATACTTCTCAGTGAGTTTCCTCTACTCTCTTACCCTCAAAGATTACTGACTCAACTCACTTAGCCTTTGATCCAAAATCCTTATTATTTTAGGACTTTGGGAAGCAGCTAATAAAAAGAGAGCATGTTAACTACTTATATGTTCAGGAGATGTTTTGTAATCAAACTGTAAAAAGCAAAGACACGAGGCAATGATCCCTTTATGCCACTGAGCAATAAAAGATCTGGGCCATTAGTTTAAATATGCAATCCAGTCCTCCTGGACTGCTTAATCTATGGTGCCACACCAAGCCTCCATGGTAACTGGAGGAACAAAGGAGAAGCAAGCTCATTGCTTGTAACTTGCTCCCAGGAGTGGAGGGTACAGACAAGACCATTGTGGGCCATTATGGGCACTGGTCCCAGCCTCTGCCTCGGACATTGTCTGTGAAGTGACTCAACATTGACACCTGAAGTGGGGCTGTGCCAATGATGTCAGACCCTGGTGCTCTGCGAAAAGATAAGAAAGTTGGTAGTCTTTGGTGAAATATAAGGCACATAAAAATAATCTCTTATCCTCAAATATCAGACTCCATGCTTTGAAATTCCTACCTCTGAACATGTATGTCTCTGATTCGAGGCTTTGGCTATTAAAGGTTACTACTAAAATGCTAAACACCTTATCTGGAAAGAGCTGCTCACTATGATTCCCAAATACCTATTTATCCCTAGGATGGGGGTTGGGGGTTACCTAAAGGCAGGGGATGACCACCATAATAGGGGCCTTGGAGAGAACAAAGATGGCAAATGGCTGATGCGTATAAAATCGGGGGTATAAGAAGGCACATCAGAGCACCAAGGGAAGTGTGGAAAGGGGAACTCCATGTCACAACCTTGCCTTGGAGGGTCCCGGCTGCTGTGCTGAGGGCTGACAGGGCAGTGAGAGGCTCAGAGTGCGGCTGAGCTTACAAGGCCGCGGGGCATGATGGGGCACACAGTTCTCACTTTGGGCTGCCTGAGCTTGTCTGAGGGTTGGGGTCAGAAGGATTTTCTGTACTCATGAAGACGCATTCCCAGTATAGAAGCCCAAGGTGTATGTATGTTTTAGGGAGTGGTGATGATGGGAAAGTTGTAAGGGCTCAGGCTGGGCTAGTCCTGGGCTTAGTGGCCACTTAGCCAGAGGCCAGTTTTCAGTCTTAACTTTTTCAAGTAGGGTGTTACTGTGAATTGCTTGGAGAGGGAACGTTCACTCTCGTCTTCATTTCCGCTCGATACAGTCAACTCCTAGGGTGTTGTCAGGGCAACGGCAGGTCCTGCTTCCTGGAGTGGCCAAGCAGAGGTGGGTGCAGCCGCCATTGTTCACGGAGCAATAGTTGTGGCCTGGGAAAGGTAGAGACCAGTTCAACAGCCTGCCCTCAGACCTGACTGAACAGACACCTAAGAGACCATGCTTTTCATTAACTACTGCTAGGTCTCCATGAGGCCAAGCCTGTGGGAACTGCAGAGGAGTAGGAAATGCTTGACTAGGAGCAGTTCCTATCACTTAAACAGGCAGCAGGAAGAGGTACTACTATACACCCTATTGGGGGACTCCGCAGATTTACCACTAAATTTATTAAACCCATCTCAGGGAAGGGACTGAGTATAACATGGAATTCGATTTTAAAGTACAAAGCACCAAGCATTCTCTATCCTGAAGCCAGGTTAGACTTCCCCTGGCTCTGCCACTATGTGATATGGGAAGTTTTTAATTAATTGGTGCTCCCGTTTTTAATTTATGAAATGGGCACAATTAGAGTACCTACTTCATAGGGTTAAGGAGCTCTGGTAGGCTGATAACCTCAAGGTCAGGAGTCTGAAACTATCAGCTGTTCTGCAGGAGGATGATGAGGCTTCCTGCTCCTGTAAAGATTTACAGCCTCGGAAACCCTAAGCAACGCAGGGTCGCTCTGAGTCAGAACGGACTCTGTGACCCACTGCCACCACTTCCTAGGGTTGCTATAAGGGTTAAATCAATTAATGACTACAAAGCACTTAGAACCATGGGGTAATAGAGAGAGAGTGCCTAGCTCACAGTAAGTGTTGTATACATGCGTGTAGTGCTGACAATGTGCCAAACGTATGACACTTTGCAGACCCTAACATTATAGCACAGGATTGGGCAGTGTTTCGCTCTGTCATGCATGGGGTCGCTGAGTCGGTACAGACTCGATGGAACCATCAGCACCAATGTGATATCCCTACTTAAGTCTATGCTTCCAGACCCCCAGCGCAAGACCCCATCTTTCCTTCCTCCTTGTTTACATCATTCGCTACGTCTCCTTTCTTTCAGTCTGGCTCACCACTTGATGAAGGTCAGATGCTGTGCAGGTGGCAGGCAGTGGGGGCTCTGAGTTAGGGCAGCCCTGGCCCCCAGACAGGAGGGCACCAGCGAGTTACCTTGCGGACACTGGGAGAGGGCGGTGGTGATACCATACAGCCGTGTCTCTTTGTGGGGGTGGAATTCATCCATCTCTTTGGAAATGGCAAGATCGACAGCAATCACAGAATTCCTACAAAGCACCAGAGTAAAAATGTATCTGATGGCGGCTTGACCTTTATGCTCCAGGGCACCTAAGGGACAAACTGGAGGCCACAAACAGACACCAGGGCCCGCCTCCTGGTGTGGGTCAAGCCTAGAGTTCTACTCTGAGGTACACAGGAACCGCGCCATGCATTGCTCTACGTTCTTCTTTTTTTTAAAAAAAGGACCAAGCTCAGCGGTCTCTCCCCTCGCACTCTAAACTCTAGGCTTGAATAACAGCTTCCTGTAGAGACCACCAGCCCCTGGATTATTAACCCTCCCCACTCCTACATCAGAACAGACTCAATGGTAATGGAGGTTTTGGTCATCGTTGTTGAAGGAAAGGGTGGCTAAGAAAGGATGCTGGGCATTTTGCTGGTTAAGAACTATTAGGGGGCGGGGAGGCACCAAGACCTGTTTACAGATTAGGAGCTGCCCACCTCAGGACATCAGATGAGAAATAAATAACATGGCCGCTCCTCTTTCCTTCCCTCTTCACCACTCTCTCCTGTCTGCTGACAACTAGAGACCAAGGGTGAGGGGGGCCTAGTTCTGAAGACTCAAAGGAGACACATAGAAGGAAGGGCTCCAGCGTCTCAGAGACAGACGGTGAGAGGGTGGGGGTAGGCCAAGCACCCCTGCGCCCAGCAGCCTACGTACGTCTTCCAGTCTGTGTAGTACAGATTCTTCCCATAGCTCGTCACGGCGAAAGGATACTGCAGTCCTTCAAGAATCTTGCGTCTGCTGGGCTGACCGGGGCTCATGCATTCCACCCGCTTGGTGCCTGTGTGGAGTGAACACAAGTTGTCTATTGTTCATGCAAGAAATGGTCCCTTTGTGTCAAAAGCAAGAGCCGTGAGGGCAAGAGGGAGAGAAATTCAGTGTTACAATGACAGATCCGAGAGAACACGAAGCATTTTATGGAAAATTAGAAAGCTGTCTCTTCGTTTCCTCTTGCCCCTTTCATAATGAACACCATCTCCTTCCTGCCACCCATACCTGGTTCTGAAGTGAGCCAGAGACAAGGACCTACACCATCGCTTGTCCGTCCCCAGAGCTGTTGGCATCCACTCTCCCTCCTCACCAGGCTCTTGCCCAAGTTCCTAAGTAATGCAGCCTCTCCAAGCCCTCCCTTCCTGAATTTGGAGCCAAAAGTCAATTAAAAATTGATGGTGAAGGTTGTTGTGGGTCAGAGCCAACTCCACAGCACACCACCACCACCACATATATGAAAAAGATTCATCTTTTATCATTATTTTTCTTTTGTAACCCCATACTTAACAGGTCACTATGTTTAGTTTTACATTTTTAACAAGTCTCCAAAAAGTAAAGAAACTTGACAAAATAAGGTTCATCCTACCCTTTTCCAACCTTGACATAGTTTCTGTTTGTTGTTGTTGCTAGTTGGCACGAAGTCAGTTCTAACTCATAGCAATGCTGTGCAAAAGAGAACACAGCCTAGCCCGGCCCAATGCCAGCATTACAACGGTTGGTATGTTTGAGTCCACTGTTGCTCCTAATGTGTCAATCCATCTCACTTGCTGACCTTCTCCAGAAACTGATCCCTCCCGACACTATTTTTGAAGAATTGATGGTGAAGCGCTATAGGATAAGCACTGGATTGCAGTTCAAACCCAAAGGCACTCCTTGGAAACCCTGTAAGGGTCACTGTGAGTCAAGCCCAACTCGACAGCACTTATCAAATGATTACCTCACTAGGCTGATAACTCTTCCAATCCACCCAGATCTACTTCTGAGAAACCAACCATTGAAAATCCGGTGGAGCACAGTTCTACTCGGATGTACAAGGAGTGACCACAGGTCAGTCAACTTGAGAGCAACTTGTTTTTCCTTGTCCTAGAACTGCTAGCTGTACCACTGGCATAGCAATGGCGCAAGGCTTGCATTATGACTGAACTTAGCGCTGGTGTTCTCGTGATTACTCCTTCACCAGCAGGGACCAGAGGTTTTGGTTTCCATGGCACCCAACCTAGTGTCCAGACAGAGGTGTTCCTCCCCGTCCTGAGACTCCTGCGCACACCCCCCCTGGTTGAAGCGGGGTCTGGGACGGACTGAGGTTGAGGCACAAAACAGGATCTGAATACCTTCATCATCCTTGGTTCACAGACCGGCCTTAAACCCTTGGTGACAAGAGGAAGCTGTAAGGATGTAAATTGTGAATTGCTTAATAGGTGCCTACCAGCCACATGAGGTACCCCTCATGACAGGGGTCAGCCAGTTCTGGTAAAGGGCTGGGTAGTACACATTTTAGGCAAAATTGAAGATATCATGGTAGAACTAATATAGCTATTTAAAGTATAACACTTAAAAATGCTCCTGGGTTGTAAAAAAACAAAAAACTAGGAGCTGGGCTGGATTTGGGCTTGAATTCAGAAAGATGAAAATCGTCCCCACAGTGGCAGGAGAAACAGTACATAACAGACCACAGCTACACAGCTGAAATTTACGTTCTTGTGAAGAGAAGTAAAAAAATCCTCTGGGCCCTCTTACTATGCTCTTGGGGTACACATGGACCTGCTCAGTGGATAGCAATAATTGATTAAAAAAAAAGTGGGGGACATTTCCAACCCCGGAGACATCACCTGCATCCACCCAGCAGAGCTGCGATGAAAACGCGTCAAAGGCCAGCCCATTGGGCAAGCCTAGGTCATCCCTCACAAGGACTCTTCGGTTCGTGCCATCCATGTAGGCAGTTTCAATTTTGGGGTTGTCTCTATTCCAATCTGTCCAATAAAGGTTTCTGGAGGAGAAAGAGAAATCATGAAGATGTATGAAAAAAAGGTCTGCAACAACCTTTCCAGTAAGTCCCCAGGTTATGAAAATCAGACTTAAGGACAACAATTCTTGTTGGAGCTCTGGTAGCATAGTGACTGCTAACTGCAAGGTCAGCAGTTCAAATCCACCAGCTGCTCCACAGGAGAAAGATGAGGCTTTCTGCTCGTGTAAAGATTTACAGCCTCGGAAACCCCATACAGGGTCACTATGAGTTGGACCCAACTCACCAGCACACCACTACCACTTGTTAAGTGCCATAGAGTCGATTCCAACTCATAGCAACCCTGTGCAGGGTTTCTGAGGAGCAGCTAGTGGGCTTGAACCACTGACCCTGTATTTCACAGTCCAGTGCTTATCCTACAGCACCACACACTAGGAGTCCAAGGACAAGTCTTACCTGCCCTTGAATGTTACGGGAATTTGCCCTAACTTTGAAAAGCTGGAACTAACTGCTACTTGCAAGAAATTCTTAATCACAATCACCTTCATCTGCTTCAAGTGCAGCTTTGAAATCATTGAAAAGGTTTCAAGCTTTTTCTTGCAGTAAAGTAAGGTTGAATAAGAACTGTATGGCCTATTCTGACTTACTTACAACTGAAAGATACACTTAGGAATGGTCCGTAAGTGGGACTGCCTGTAAAAAGAACCAAAGCTGCAGGGGCAGATGCTAAAGCAATCAGACAACAGTTAGGAAGGATTCGGCGGTGACAGGACACAGTTCCCTTTACAAAGACACTAATCTGGTCACTGTGTTCTGAACAAATTCCGTTCCCTCACACGTACTGCCATAAAGACAGGGGAGTTACTTGTATGCTGTCTCCACATGGCAGTCACAGCAGACCCAGGGACTGGACTGAGGCACAGGTGTGGATGCTGACAGGCGATGGTCAACACCCCACCTGCTGCTGGAGTGTTGGGGGCAGAGACGGCCACAGAACAAGGAATGTGGTCTCAAAAGGGACTCTGCGTGTTGAGAACCTACAGCAGGCAGAAAGGGGGGGTGTGCACTGATGTGCTGTCAAAACCCATAGGGAAGGGGGTCTTCTGAGGTGTACTCAGTTGGGTCCACTCCCAGAAAGGAGCCCCAGAGTACATATATGCTATCAGGATACTCTTGTACTGTTGTTTACACAGGCTCAACCATATGGAAAACACCCGGCATTAAACTATAAGCTGACAAAGTCTTTTGGAACACGGTATCAAATCCACAACAAGTCAGTGTCATG
Source organism: Chrysochloris asiatica (assembly GCF_000296735.1). Taxonomy (NCBI): domain Eukaryota; kingdom Metazoa; phylum Chordata; class Mammalia; order Afrosoricida; family Chrysochloridae; genus Chrysochloris; species Chrysochloris asiatica. The sequence continues at coordinate 3,720,205 of NW_006408697.1, read as the reverse complement.
AGAACAGGGGCTTTGTCATAGAAGTCTGACATATCTACAAGGTACCAACCTGTTCTCTTTCAGGAGAACAATGCTAGAATTAGATCTTGACATTTGAGACCATCCAAAAGGGCGGACGGAAATAGAACAGACACATACACACATATTTATGTCAACATACCCGCCCACGGAATCCGCTACGATGCCTCTGGGGTTCACCAGATCAGTCTCAAATAGCACCCGGCGCTGGCTGCCATCTAGCTTTGCAACTTCGATTCGATCCAGCTGAGAGTCCGTCCAGAAGATGTTACGGCCAAGGTGGTCAAGAGCAATGCCTTCTGGGCTTCCAAGGTCTAGAACCAAGGACAGAACTCCTCTGATTTGATTTTTCAAGCAGATGGGATTAAGTTTTCCTGATTTGTTGTTGTTATTAAGCTCCGTACAGTTGGCCCCCAACCCTTGGCAAGCTCATGTACAAGAGAATGAAATTAACAACATTCAAAATGACAAGTTCAAAAAAAAATGCCAGTTCATTAACTCAGCATGACATCATATTGGCCACAGGGTCCATGGTGATGATTTATTCATGGCCCTTGTCTTCACTGGGCTTCCAGGTTATCAGTGCAGAGCTCCAGGCTCCATGGGAGTCCCTCAGAGGGACCACTGACCCAGCTGGCTCCCAAAGGACCAATAGGAACCCGACAAGGGGTTTCCAGGTAGAGGGGCCAACACATGGGCATAAAGGAAGATTTGATGCAGCTTACACTGAACTGTATTGTTGTTGTTAAATGCCAATGAGTCAGTTCTGACTCATAGCGTACCTATATAGGGTTCCCAAGGTGCAGCTCGTGGGTTTGAACCACTGACTATGCAGCCAGCAGTGTAGTGCTTACCCTGCGGTGCCACAGGATCGTGTAAAGTACTTCCAGAAGAGTTCTGTCTGTTTCATTGATGAGATTTAGAATAGAGGGTTAGTTTTTTATGCTGGCGAGCACACAGTGGGAAATGTCCAGAGATCAAGTTAAGATACATGAGAAAGAACGAGCTGCAAGCTTCTCTCACAGTGAAGGAGACGCACTGTGAGACCTCAAGATGGGGAAATGGTACAAATGAATTTAACTTATAAATTACTGCAAAGAAAACCCAGAGCACTTTAGGGAAATAAAACTGCAGAGTGGCAGAGCTTACCTGTTGTTACTTCTCTACAAGTTTTGGGGGTACAGAAAAACAGTGCCCATGATCACGAAGAGCAGTCCCAGAGATCTTTACTACACTATAAGTGACTTCTTTTCCAGCAAGGGATTGCCAGAGGGTAAACTGGTTATTCATGGAAACCTTTAGTACCCATCCACAGTCATCAGACGTTTACAACTGCGTAGACTATACTTCTCCTAACTAAATTAAAAACATTGAAAAATGACCATTGAGGTAGAGACAAAAGTAGAGCACTGGTTCCCAGAGCCAGGGAAGGGAAGAGTGAGGATGGGATATAGAAAGATGGTGATGGTTCCATAGTATGGTAAATTCATATAATAAGTATCACTGAATTCTACATTTAACCATGGGGAGAATGGCAAATGCTTTGTTATAAATATATTTTACAATAAAACTTAAAACAACATATATATATATATGTATATGTAATGGTATCACACCATTGAACAAATGTCAATTTAGATCATAAAGTGTGACTTAGGACTCCGCCCCCCTCTACTGAATTGTGGGTCATTGAGGTGAAACACAAAGCGGCAAAGGATGAAGCATGGGGGGCATCACCCCAATACGCGTTTGCATCAGTGATTCAGACCTTCAGCTCCTTTTATACGGTCCTGGCTGGATTCCTAATGCCATCCTGGTTGATGTACCGAGAAACACCAACGCCCTTGAAAGCATCCCTACACATCAAGAAGTAGAAACAGCAGTTGAACAGGAAATTTATTATTCAAACCTAAGGAGCTCTGGTAGCGTAGTGGTTACGAATCGGGCTGCGAACCTTAAGGTCAGCGGTTCGAAACTACCAGCGGCTCCGCGGGAGAAAGATGAGGCTTTTTACTCTCGTAAAGATTTACACCCTCAGAAACCCTGTACAGGGTCGCTATGGGTCGGAACCGACTCGACGGCACTTAACAACAACAACAACAAGGTAGAGATGGCTAAGTATTAAAATAGTTCCTGCATTCTGGGAGGCAAAGAGCAAGAAAATGACAATCTGAATCCTCTCCCAGCTTTCAGAATTACTGCAGCTACACCAGAATAGATAATTTTAGGTACATTTGAAAGAGTGCTAATCTCAAGGTCAGCAGTTCGAAACTACCCGCTATTCCGCAGGAGAAAGATGAGGCTTTCTGCTCCCGTAAAGATTTACAGCCTCAGAAACCCTGTGTTGGGTCGCTATGAATCAAAACTGACTCCACGGCACACTACCACCACCACAGTACACGTTAAATGGCTGCTCAGAACACCCACGCAGAAAGGAAAGGATGGTTCTTCAGACCGAAGCATCCTTATCAGACACGTGAGGGAGCCCTGTTCATGTGGTCACATGGTCCAGTCCTGATTCCAAACCCAAGAGCAACCAGGTTCCCCCACTAATTGGGAGAAAAATTGGGAAAATATTTCTTTATAGGTTGGAGTTCTAAAAGAAAGACCTGGAAATTTTCTCTTTCACTGTGCAGTCAAAGAAAGAAGGCTAAAATTGGCAAAACAACATATTCTACATCACTAGGTCAAAAGAGGAGTCCTGGTGTGGCGCTGTGGGTTAATGCGCCAGACTACAAAGCCGTTTGAACTGCAAAGTCGGTGGTTCAAGCTCACCAGCTACTTCTTGGAAACCCTATACAGGGTCGCTATGGGTCGGAATCGACTCGACAGTACTTGACAACAACAACAACAACCAGTCAAAAGAAAACAGATTATGGAAGTTACTAAAAACATAAGGTTGAAACTTTAACCGAAATAAACAATGGAAAGTCCAGCCAGTATTAAACAAGAAAGCAAAGCTGTCATGAACATTCCCTCCTGATGCAGCGACCTGAATCACGAAGACTTAGGTTGAAGAAAAAATCATTCTTCCTAATGGTCTTTCTGCTACAAACATCACATTTAGATTCAGTTTGGTGTTTTTGCAGTTAGCAGGCTTTTGCTTGGAATGTTTCCTTCAGTGCTTAAAGCTTTCTTGGATGACTATCAGCTCCCAAAGCAACAGGAAATAGCCCTCAAAGACCTCCTCCCCATTGGTTTGGAAAGTAAAGTGCAGATCATTGCAATAACAGTTTAACAAAGAGAGAGAGAAAAGGCAAAAAGGCATTTCCAAAGTTCCTTTCATTAAACCAAAGTATGAAAATCAGTACAAGTTATTTAATAGAACATTGATTTTCAGAATGTTTCATGGTCAGTGTCCAAAGCCAGACATATTTAAGTCACTCTCAGCTTAATCCCCACTGATAACCTCTAGTGCAGTCAGGAAGGGCAGTCCAAAGGCACAGGGGCCCTTCCGGAATCTGAACTGTTAAGGAAACATTAACTTGGAAACTGGACAAGCTACATCCAGCATGAAATAAAAAGAAGTACAAAATGAGGGTCCTTCGTCTTAAAGATATACCTCTGATGTGAATATCTGCAAAGCAAACAATGTGATACACCAAATACCATCAGTATGAAAAAGTCTTTTGAGCAAAAAATATTCCCCAATCAGCTGATGAGTCATTACTTAAGCAACATGGAATGCTTGACCTTTTCGACATACTGGAGTTTTCACATGTCCTTGGATTGTTTTACAATGGTCTTTATTCTAGACAAAATATACCCACAGAAAATCATCTTGCTCTGTTGAATGTTTGTTGTTGTTGTTAAGTGCCGTAGAGTCTGTTCCGACTCATAGGCACCCAGTATAGGGTTTCCAAGGAGCAGCTGGTGGGTTTGAACTTCCGACCTTGTGGCACAGTCCAGTGCTGATCCTACAGCGCCACACCACCACCAATTTAAATTGGCATGCTGAAGTTTAGGAATTGAGGTTAAATGTTGAGGGTAGGCTGTGTCACGTTGCTATGTACTTTATCATCAGTAAAGCAACAGACAATTGAGAAATGTTTGCCAAAGTTCAGCTGATTCACTGTGCTCTCTGGTAAAGGCAATCTGAGCAAGGGGGGCGGGTGTGATGAAATAGAGGAGGGGAGAATCCTCTCCCAGCAATGTTACAGGTTGAAATGAAAACCACCTTTAGAATAGACACCACTCCATTGTCAGGGTCATTATTTACCAGGATGCTTGTGGCCTTCCCAGCTGAGATTCATCTGCCCGTTGCCTTTGGGAAAACCGTAGTGAAGAACACTATGGAGTGAGTACTCTGAGATTCAGTTCCAGGAGCAGTGGCCCAGAGGGAGAAACACAAACCTACACTGAAGTAGAGAGCTTGTGCTTCTGTTAAGGGGGACGGAAATATTTGGAAACGGAGAGAGTGCTGATGGTTACACAACATGACAAATGCAATGAATGTCACTGAACCGTACATATAAAAATGTTGAAATGGCAAGTGTTTTGCTAGATATATGCTCACCACAATTAGAAACAGAGATGGATGGTGATTTTGGACAATCTTTATTGCCCATTAAAACCGACCATGTTGGTTTTCAGAGAAAGGTGTGGGCACTTACCCCATTTTAATTTTATTCTCCTTAGATTAGCAACAGTCCACGGCCAACTCTTCAGAGGTGGCTGGGAGGGGTGGTGATTTAAGAAAGAAGACCGGCCACTCGCAAACCACCATTTCCTGTCAGCAACCATACACCCCAACCTCCAGCTTCTTCAAAGAGCCACTTTGGTTGCTAGAAGCAAAACCCCAAAAAAGAAGAATGACCTTAACTTGCCCACCTTGTCGAATAATGACAGTTGGCTCTCCCCCGTGAAGACTGGCTCTCCCGATGGAAGGTCCACTGATGTCAGTCCAGTAAACCATCTTGTCCACACAGTCAAAGGCAAGTCCAATGATAACTTTACCCTGTAAGTGAAGACCAGCAGGGAGAATGGTTGACAATGAGTGTTTGAGTAAATGATGGCGTTGAGAATCTCTTCAAGTTCTTACACACATTGGCAAGGAGCCCTGGAGGTATCCTGCGCTGCTAACTCCAAGGTCAGTGCACCTAACAACATCCTAACAACAGTATGAAGGTTTGATTTTGATGTAGCCCTTGCTCATCAGTTTCTGTGATCCTGTTTCTTACTAAAAGAGAAGATGTCTTTCAGTGAATACTTCCTTTCCCACACTGAGTCTGAGGAGGTAAAGTTGACCTGAGTTGAACAAATATCTACTGGGCTATACTTATCTTTGAAAAGCCAATGAGGGTTAGCTATGTTTACCAAAGCAACCTCTCCTCAGAAGAGGCAAAGGATTTATTTGTCACAAATTCACTGAATAAGTACGTTGTTTTCACATGCTGTTGAGTTGGTTCCGACTCACAGTGACCCTGTAGAGGGTTTCCGAGGAGTGGCTGGTAGGTTTGAACAGCTAGCTGGCCTTGCAGTTAGCAGTCCAGTGATTATCCTACGTACAAAGGGACTTCAAAAAGTTTGTGGGAAAATTGGATGAAAAGATAAGGAATTATTTTCATGAACTTTTTGAAGCTCCTTTATATTAGGGGCTGAATACATCCAACAAATCATAGTGGAGTTTAGAAATATAGTACTGTTCATCCTCATAAGAATATCATCAAGTAATTCAATTTATCCCCCAAAATTTACAAAAATTGCCTCAAAATGATCCATCTAACTACCAGCTATTCTGCAGGAGAAAGATGAGGTTTTTTGCTTCCGTAAAGATTGACAGCCTCGGAAACCCTGTACAGGGATGCTATGAGTCGGAACGGACTCCACAGCACACTACCACCACCACCACCTACAGGTTGGCATTCTGGTGTGGCACTGTAGGACAAAGACTAACTACTAACCTCAAACTGTCACTTTAAAAAAGAATGGTGTTGCATTCATTGTCAAGTGACAGTTTCCACTTAAAACCAAATGGCCACCACTTGTCTGTCAGTTTGTC
>NW_006408697.1:3707651-3712866 GCF_000296735.1 Chrysochloris asiatica | reverse complement strand
ACTGAAACTTGCTCTCCAGTGTAGAGATGCTAAAGCAAATGGAAGAAATGAGGAGGTCCAAGAGCTGAACAGAAAATTTCAAAGATCAGCTCGAGAAGGTAAAGCCAAATATTACTACAAAATGTGCAAAGATCTGGAATCAGAAAACCAAAAAGGAAGAACACACTCAGCATTTCTCAAGCTGGGGGATCTGAAGAAAAAAAAAACCAAGTCTCGGCTTTCGTTATTGAAAGATTCACTGGGCAAGTTATTGAATGATGCAGAAAACATCAATAGAAGATGGAAGGAATACACAGAGTCACTGTCCCAAAAGAAATGGTTAATGTTCAACTGTTTCAAGAGGTAGCACATGATCAACAGCCAATGATACTGAAGGAGGAAGTCCAAGGTGCATTGAAGGAATTGGCAAAGAACAAAGCACCAGGAATTGATGGAATAAAAATTGAAATTTTTCAAGAAAGTGAGGTGGCACAGGAGGCACTCACTCCTCTCTGCCAAGAAATTTGGAAGACAACTATCTGGCCAACTGATCAGAAGAGATCCATATTTGTGCCCATTCCAAAGAGAGGTGGCCCAATGGAATGTGGAAATCATTGGACAATCTCTTTGATATCCCATGTGAGTAAAGTTTTGTTAAAGGTAATACAGAAACGGCTACAATCATACATTGACAGAGGACTTCCAGAGGTTCAAGATGGATTCAGACGAGGCCATGGAATGAAGGATATCATTGTTGATGTCCGACGGATCTTGGCTGAATATCAGAAAGATGTTTACCTGTGCTTTATTGACTACGCAAAGGCTTTCGATTGTGTGAATCATGGCAGGCTATGGACAACACTGCGACGTATGACTATTCCAGAACACTTAACTGTACTTAGGAGGAATCTGTACCTGGACCAAGAAGCAGTTGTTCGAACAGAACATGGGAACAGTAAATGGTTTAAAATTAAGAAAGGTGTGCGACAGGGTTATATTCTTTCACCATACTTATTCAACCTGTATGCTGAGCATATAATCCGAGAAGCTGAGTCTTATGAAGAAAAACATGGCATCAGGATTGGAGGTAGACTCATTAACAACCTGCGATATGCAAATGATACAATCTTGCTTGCTGAAATTGAAGAGGACTTAAAACATTTACTGATGAAGATCAAAGAACACAGCCTTCGGTATGGATTACATCTCAATGTCAAGAAAACAAAAAATCCTCACCACTGGACCAATAAGCAACGTTCTTATCAACAGAGAAAAGATTGAAGTTGTAAAGGACTTCATTCTTCTTGGATCAACTATCAACACTCATGGAAGCAGCAGTCAAGAAATCAAACAACATATTGTATTAGGCAAATCTGCTGCACAAGACCTTTTTAAAGTTTTGAAGAGTAAAGATGTCAGCTTGAGGACTATGGTGCGCCTGATCCAAGCCATGATGTTTTCAATAACCTCAGATGCATGTGAAAGCTGGACAGTGAATAAGAAAGTCTGTATTAGAATGGATGCTTTTGAGTCATGGTGTTGGAGGAGAATATTGAAAGTACCATGGGCTGCCAAAAGAACCAACAGATCTGTGTTGGAAAAAGTGCAGCCAGAGTGCTCCTTAGAGGCCAGGATGGCCAAACTTCGTCTCTCATGCTTCAGACATATTGTCAGGAGGGACCAGTTGCTGGAGAAGGATATCATGTTTGGTAAGGTGGTGCATCAGAGAAAAAGAGGAAGACCCCCAGCGAGATGGATTGGCCAAGTGGCAGCATCAACGGACTCAAGCGTGGCAACAGTAGTGAGGTTGACCCAGGATTAGGCAGTGTTTCGTTCTGCTGTGCATAAGGTCATTATGGGTCAGTACCGACTTGATGGCCCCTAACAGCAACAACAATAAGTAACCTCAAGGTCAGCAGTTCAAACCCACCAGCCACTCCTTGGAAATCCTATACAGGATTGCTATGACTCGACGGCACTTCACTACAACAGTCCTACACAGGGTTGGTTTGGTAAAGCCTAGTTCAGACTCCTTGCAAATTGAATTATATAATCACTGAGCGAAACTGGGTGAAGGGCATGCAGGCCCTCTCTATACTAGCTGTGCAATTTACTGTGAATTTATAATTATTTCACAATTAAAAAAATAAAACATCAGAAGACTTTCAGCAAGATGGCGGACAAACCAGACACACTACATGGACCCTCTTAAACAAAGATATGAGAGGCCAAATAAAACAGACAAAAGAAAATTCTAGCACCCTGAACTTCAGAAGAAAGGTGGATGGAGTGTTTGCTGGGAGGAAAGGCTGAGCAGGGATGACGAGAGAGGGATACTGACAGGTGAATGGCTGGCCAGACAAGGCTCAACCACCTTGTGAGCAGCTTTGGCAGTGAAGGGCGCCTGGTGGAAAAGGTGTGATGTCTTTGTTTTCCCCTACGCTCTCCTGGTGACCTGAAGTGATCACTCCCTCCTCTCTGGGAGCTCAGAGCGCATGGTTGGGAGCCACACCGGTGTCATTTGGGGGGTCAGCTATAACTCTTTGATGTGCCACTATGGTGCCTGGATTCAGAGCAGCTTGGCACCAGCCCTACAAAAGCTGCAGAGCCACCAGAGCAGCATTTAGCCAGTTACCTGGCACCCAGCTTCCCTGTGGTCCTCGCAGACACTAAAACCCGCTCCATCAAGGGCCCCCACAAACTACTTCTGGATCGAGTGTCCTGAACACAGATAACACTGAGGCCAATGGGAACTTCATCTAGGGCCAGGAAGTCTGCTGTCATATCCCTTTCACAACCACCTCATGAGCTTCTTGAATTGCAGGAGCCCATCAGAGATTTCTCCCCTTCAGGTTCAACAGCCACACTGTTTGTTTTTATAAATATGACAACCTCACAAAGACACAATTTTAGCTCACAAGAAGAAACAAGAGGGAATGGTTAAAACAAATGACCAAGATGCAGTGGTAATGGAACTAAATGAAAAAGAATATTTGGTACCTTCAACAGATTGGCAGAAAGATTAAGGAGAACATAGAAAAAACTTAAGAATTCAGAAGTTAAAGGAATTTGTAATGGACAGACCAACTTTACAAAAAAATGCTAAAGGGTATTCTTTGGACTGAGAATCAACAACAACAGAGAACAACCTGAGATTGCCATACATAACACCACCACCCAGAACTCAATCCAGATATAGAAGTATTTAAGGTAAAACAGACCTATAAGACTGAAAATAGAGAACCAGAGCTATCAATGTATAATGAAATCAATGACAAAGCAAAAAGAGGAAACAGTGTAGATACAGGACTTTCAAATGGCAAGGAAGTCAAGTAGATTTCAACATAAAACAGGCTGTTCTAAGCAGGGAAGAAATTAATAAATTACAGGGTAACCTCCAAGAAAATAATATACCTGCACATCAAGATTGAAAAGAAAATCAGAGAGATTTAATTAACATTAACACAACAGAAATGAAAATAAAAATGACAGGAGTCAATTTAAAACTCTTGATAATCACGCTGAATGCAAAAGGATTAAACGTTGCAGTCAAGAGACATTGAGAGCAGAATTGGTAAGAAAATAGGATCCTTCAATAGTTCTGTCTGCAGGAGAAATATCAAAAAGATAGAGACAGCTTAAATGCCCATCAACAGAAGAAGAGTTAAACAAACGTTGGTACTTACAATGGAATACTACAAAATGTTGAAGAATGATGATGAATCTCTAAAACACCTCATAAATGGATGAACTTGGAGGACATTATGGTGAGTAAAATTAGTCAATCACTAAAGGACAAACATTGTATGAGACCAATGTAGTAAAATGTTTTCTTTATAAAAGAAACGATCTATGATGGTTATGGGCAGGGGACGTATTATTCATGGGACAGAGGGTAGACACGTTAGCATGGGTGACCGGACAGGTAACAAGAAGGAAGTTGGCAGAGGAAAGATGAAGGTAGCGGGAGACATAGAGGAATGAAACTGTTAACGTGAAGAGGTAAATACTGTTAACTGTTGGTGCATGGAGGGGATTGCAACCACGTAATGAAACAAAGAATATGATCTGTTGAATGTAAAACTGATGATATGCTCTGTAAAGCTTCACTCATTTCACAATAAAAAGTTGAAAGATAAAGGAAAATAAAATGCAACATTGGACTCAAGGAAAAGAAGGCATACATTCTCTCATCATGTGCATGTTCCTCTGGTAAGGTTAGGTTTTTTGGGACAGTGGTCTCAGGTCAGGGACACAGGGCTGGACGTGATGTGGCTCAGGGGGATGACAAGGATGGTCTTCTGTGGGAAGTTCAGTGTTACCAGCAGACACACCCTCCTCAGAAGGTCAATTCAGTGAGTTATATATCCTGTTGTTCCCCTATTACTAACTGTCCTGGAGTCAGCCTGACTCAAACATGAGGTGATCCCCCACACAAGGACTGAATGAAACACTGTCCGATGCCAACCTGTCTCTATGCATGATCACTGGGTTGTTAATGGCTGGGTTTTGGTAGTACATTGCCAGTCCTTTCTTCCTAGCCCATACCAGTCTGGAAGCTCCTTTGACACCTGTTGAGCATCCCAGTACCACAACAGCTTCCACCGACAAGCAGGTGGTGACTGCACATGGGCTGCATTGGTTGGTAATGGAACCCAGGTCTGCTGCGTGGAAGGTGAGAATTCTACCAGTGCACCTTCCCCCGCCCCAATCTCATCTCAATTCTTTGTGTATCATGGCCTCAAATGGCATTTATCCCTTCCTCTTGGTTTTTGGAGAAAGTGACTTTCACAAGGAACGAACCCATTTTCACAACCTGAGAATATGTGCCAGAGATTACAAAGGAAAATTGGTTCTCATCCCTCAAGGGATGCATGTTTTCAGTGAAGCAATCAGAGAGCACAAAGATCACTCGTGCATTCATTCAATCAACAGACATTTTTGAGTGTATCCTATGAGCCAAGCACTGTCCTAGGTCCTGCGAAACAAACAGCTCTGTGAAACAGACTGATGATTTTCCACTTTATGGTGCTTATATTCTGGGTGGGGAGATGTGTATTAAATACATACATCGATATTTAATATCTCAAGAAGAGCTGATGGCTGTGATGAAAAACAACAGTATAAGGAGCTAGAGAGACGTGGAAGCTTCTCTGTGAAGAGAGAAAGTCTCAGTGGGAGGTGACGTTTGGCAGAACTTAGAACAAGGCAAGTGTGTGTGTGTGTGGGGGGGGGG
>NW_006408697.1:3707017-3707551 GCF_000296735.1 Chrysochloris asiatica | reverse complement strand
AGGCACTCAAAATGCGACTGGGGAAGAGCTGCCTCCTCAAAGTAGAGTTGACCGTGATGACACGAATGGAGTAAAGCCTGTGGGAGAAAAGCCCATGGGACCTTCATTTGCTGATGGGGCACAACTCAAAATGAAGAGAAATAGCTGTAAATATCCACTAAAAATCGGAACATGGAATGTATGAAGTATGAATCTGTGAAAATTGGAAGTTGTCAAAAATGAAAGGGAATGAATAAACATCGATATCTTAGGCATTGGTGAGCTGAAATGGACTGGTATTGGCCATTTTGAATCTGACAACCACATGGTTTACTATGTCAGGAATGACAAATTGTAGAAGAATGGTGTTGCATTCATCGTCAAAAAGAATATATCCAGATCAGTCATGAAGTACAACGCTGTCTGTGATAGGATAATATCCATGCACCTACAGGGAAGTCCAGTTAATACCACTATTATTCAAATGTACACACCAACCACTAAAGCCAGTGAGGATGAAATAGAAGAATTCTACCAACTTCTTCAATCTGAAAT
>NW_006408697.1:3643752-3699657 GCF_000296735.1 Chrysochloris asiatica | reverse complement strand
GGGGGGGGGGAGTGTGGTAAGAAAAGGAGTGGAAGACCTCCAAGCAGAGGGATGAGCACATGCAAAGGTCCTGAGGTAGGATTGTGTTGGCAGGTTCAGAGCCCAGGCAGTCACAGGGGCTGAAGCTGCTGAGAGAGGGGCACAGTGGCAGGGAGTAAGGCTGGAGAGGCAGCTGGAGGCTGGGTCCTGTGAACCTTTGTTGTTAAGGGCTGTCGGGTGCCTTCAGACTCATAGCAACCCTGCAATAGGGTTTCCAGGGAGCAGCTAGTGGGTTTGAACCATCAACCATATGGTTAGCAGTCCAGTGTGTATCATACAGAGCCGTAGTCTTTAGAGAGCCACGGAAGAATCTGGATTTTACTGTCAGAGAAGGGGGAACTCATTGAAGAGATCTGAGCAAGGTACGGATATGGTTTTAATCCAACAGCTTTACAAGAGGCTTTTGAAAGCATTTCTGTTTGGGATTTATTTTTTCCTTGTCCATATTTCCTTCCTGATTAAAAGATGGAGGGGATATGGGAGTGTGTGGTGACCATGCAGGAGGAGGGAAGAGAAAATGGGGAGAGCAGAGACAGTGGAAAGGAGAAGATGGGGTGCTGGGCCTGCAGAAACAGTATGGTAAGCAACGTCTTCACCAGGAACCTTCTAGGAGGCTCTGCCATCATCACTGATGAAAGGGAAGAATTTCTGCTTCGTTCCCCAAGGCAGGTGATCTTACTCTTGTTGCACTAAAGCCCCTGGAACCCCCAACCAATCCCAAGACCTCCACAGGTCTAGTGTCTAGCCTCTTGGCATGAGGAGATCAAGAGTGCAGAGAAAACAGAAAGGCTTTTCAGAAGTGTCCAACCTCTAATGGCTAAAAATCCCCAATTCACAAAATACATCTTTGAAGCTTTCAAACCTCAAAGCCATCGGGGCACCTACGAGCTCTGTCTGTGGCTGAAAGATGCGTGCCTTTTCTTCAGCAGACGCACACAGACAAAACACAAAGCTCACATGAAGTCCACCCAGGGGTCAGATCTCTGTGAGGACTTGTATTTCAGGAGCCTTGTGGCAGCTCAGGAAAAACAGTACCCCCACTAAGAGATGGGGCCCTGGCCACTCAGCATGAAGAGCCCCTGGTCTCTCCTGAAGCAGAGACGGTCACCACACACAACGAACGAGCTGCACTCACCGGTGCATGAAACAGCGTCTTGGCATCCATCTTCTTCATGGTGCTCCCTTCCAAGGCCAGGTGCTCTATCTTCCCAGTCTGGGCAAAAAGTAAGTGGGTCCCAGGGGGCAGGGGGATCACGGCGGTAGGAACTTGGGGTCCGTGGTGAGTTGGGGGAGCCACTGTACTGAGACCTGTGGGTAGGAGATGCCAGTAAGCAGGGTCAGAGGACAGCAGGAATGCCCAATGCAAATGTGCACACCTCCACATGGTGTTATAAAGCCAGTGCACAGAAACAACCATGGCTGTGAATTCTACAACCGACCTAGCAGCTAAAGGGCCACAGGGAGGAGTCAAGTGCTGTAAAGGTGAGAACAGTGCCCACCCACCCGAGGAAGCCTGGGCAAGGGCTCAGCTGGTCTCCACCCTCCCGGCAATGACATACCAACACGGAAGGTTCTGGAAGCCTTACCTCCACCTGTAGAGCTTACCACCAGACCGCAGGCAGACTCCCACCCTGCTGTCCATTGTCAGTACAGTAAGCAGGCCACATACATTATTTACACAAAGCACATTTGTGTCAGAAAAGGAAGAGGACAGGCAAGAAGAGGAGAGGAGGGAATGCAGAGACGGGGTGATCGTGAAGAGTGGAACAGATGAGAAAGAGGCTGGAAAACAAAGATGGGTGGGCTTTGAGCTAGCAAAGTGATTGGGGATTCAGGGTCAGGCTGAAAGTGCCCCTTCCCATCCTGGATGAAGGGATGCAGATGTCTGGGATCCCCTTGTACTCACACGGGGGCTGTATTCCTGGTCTGGTCCTGGTGCCCTCAAGCTCCCGGCCGTCCTGATCCACACACCAGCAATGACCAGTGCTGCCATGGCACTGGGTGGGCCTGTAGTGCCCATACTCATCACACTCAGGGACAAAGAGCCCTGGGGGCCTGGGCCGCTGAACATCTGTGGTGCCCAGGAGGTGCTCCCGTTCCCGCTGGCATCTGGTTTTCTCTGCTTCTGTTCAAGAGGCGGCAAAAGAAGGGGCAGTTAGCCTTGCAGCGTCCCCGGCCCCAGACTGCGGGCTGTCCCACTGCACTGACTGTGAGCCACAACCGGCAGTTGTTTGGTCAGGACGGAGGGTGTCTTTGTTCTGTGCTCATGTCATTGTGGTGAAATATATGCGACAAAACATTGGCCATTTTGGCCAGTTTTACATGTGTAATTCAGTGACACCGATTACATTCACCAGGCTGAACACACAAATGTTACCACTACCCGTTTCCACAGTTTTCATCACCCTTAACAAAAATGCTGAGGGCTCCAGGTGACACTATCAGTGCAAAGGTTCAAACCTTCCCAGAGAACTGGAAGAAAGGTCTGGTGATCTGCTTCAGAAAGCTCACAGCCTTGAAAACCCTGTGAAGCGTTTCAAAATTGTACACATGGGCTTGCCATGAGTTGGTATTAACTCAAAGATAACCACCACCAACATCAAACAAAAACTTTGAACCCTTTAAGCAATTAACAAACCCCCTGCCCCGTGGTAACCGCTAATACACTTTGACTTCTATACCTTTTTTTCTATTCTAGGTATTTCACATAGGTGGGGATCGTACATGTATCTTTATGTCTGACATCAATCATCAAAATGTCTTCAATGTTCCTCCAACTTGCAGCATGTATCAGAATTTTTATTTACTCTAAGGATTTTATGTTTTCCCTACATGGGTCCTTTTTTTAATCACCTCAAGCTTTTTGATTACTCACATGGAGAAGAGGCCAGAGATTTAGAGACCAGCGATCACAGGGCAGGTTTACCACCATTTGTATGTTTCTTTTTAATCACTGACCTGGTGTTTGGCATGAAACTTACACTGCAACTCAGGTTGCTCTGTGAATTCTATACTATGCAACTCAGATTCCAAAGAAGAGCAATATGTCTGTATCTGTGGGGAACTGCTGATGAGAAGCTTCTTGCCTGCAATAAACAATTCCCAGATACACAGGTATAGCTGGAATTCCTAGGTGATACAAGGAGTTAATGCTCTTAGCTGCTAAGTGAAAGGTTCAAGTTCACCCAGAGGTACCATGGCAGACAAGTCTGGCAATCTTCTTCCAAAAAACCAGCGACTAGAAGCACACTTCTACTCCGATACACATGGAGCCAACCTGATGACAACTGCTAATGCCACACAAGTCAGGCAGCCCGCTCACCAAAAGGGCCAGCCCAGCAGCTCCTCTTCAGCACGTACCATACAGAGCAATGCCAGACTCCACTGTCCTGACTGCTGAGCTGCTCTTCCAGGCCCTTCCATGTGCTGTGCTCTTGGTTACTACCTCCCCCAACATGGATCAAGAATCAGCTCAGCCATGGATGCTCATCCGGCAGCCTTCCCAGGCTCCCTCCGGCTGGGTCTGGTGCCCATCTGTGAGCTCGCGTCACACGCATACACAGTTGCTTTCATCATACACAGTGGGCTGTTTTCCTTGTCTGCCACCTTCAGCAGGCTCCGGGCTCTGTGAGAACCAGAACCACCTACTAGGCTGGAGGGTGGGATTGAAAACATGAATGAAATATAGGGTCGGCCTTCAAGGAGTTCACAGTGTGGAGGGAAGAGGATGAACACACAATTACAATTCAGGGAGTGTTTTGGCAGAGGGGATGGTCAGGATCCCACCAGATGGCTGAAGAGATCTTTTCCACGGCACACAGAGTACCAAGTGCTCTTTGTGGATGACTAGGAGTGCTGCTCTAGAATGCTAGGGCAGGGTCAGTAGAATTTTCCTATAAAGGGCAAGAGAATAAACAGCTTCAACTTTGTGGGACACTAGATTTGCAGATCATGTAGTTACAGCTGTAGGTTAACATGCAATTTAATGAATATGATGGTGTTGCCCAAACTTTATATATGAAAACAGGGGGCTAGGCTTGCCATGCTGTTGTATTTTGCCAACCCCTGCTCCAGGCATTCCTAGTCAGACTAGGGGACACCCACACGCAGACACATATCTATGGCCCATCTGTCAGTTGGAAGCTTGTGTGCTGCTGTGATTGTAGCAGCTCTGCCAGCAGTATTTGAAAAACCAGCAGAGTCGTCCCTGGTCGACAGGTTTCAGTGGTACTTCCGGACCAGACACACTAGGACAAAAGGTCTGCAGATCTACTTCCAAAAATAAGCCAATGAAAATCCCATGTGTCATAGTATACTGACTGAGACTTCAACTCACATACTTTGGATATGCCATTGGAGATTACGTTAGGTAAGTGGCAGGCCAGTGGAGGGGAGGGAAACTGTCACCGGATGAATGGACATATGCCACCGACCAGGACGTGGGAGCAGGACTGGGTCTGTTACATGTGTGGCTATCTCGAGTTGAGCCAGAACCTGCTGTTGTTGTGATGTGCCATCGAGTCGGTTCTGACTCATAGTGACTCTGTATAGCTAGTGAGTGTGAGCCACCAACCTTGAGCTCAAACTGACTTTGTGGTCCCGCGCATTAACCCACAGCACCACACTGGAACTCCTACTCAATGCAATTAACAACAACCCAATGCGTGTGCCTATACTGCATATTTCAGAAAACTCTGGGCCTAAAATGTTTTTGTTCAGCTCCCCCACTTCTTGGGTCACCTTGGTAGTGTCAGCAGTGCAGACTAAACTGTTCTGCCCTCCACTACAGAATAATGACACAAACCTCACAGTATTCTCATGAGGAGTAAACAGCAAACGACAGTGAACTGAGGGGATGCTAAAGTCTGAGCTCAACTGTTCACTTCTGACTGTCTCAGCACAGGACAGACTGTGACTTCCAGCATGTGTGTGGCTGCTGAATGTTGAAAGCACCTTCTGTCAGCTCTTGTCTGCTTAACGAGGTTACTCCCTTTATTAGAAGTCGTTAGCTTGCCAGCAAAGAGTTTGTTAAATCTGACAAAAGAAAGCTGTGCGTGTTTTCTCTTCTGTCTCAGAGGCCAATATGAAACACAAAACAAACCATATTTAATGTGGAGAGAGCCAAAGAGATGAAAAAACCATCTGGTTAGGAATAAAACTGTTGGTTTGTGTCCATTCTTGGACATAAAATGTGTTTACTTCTTCAATATCTTACATTTGCACAGGGTTCGAAACTTTGCACACAAATTGTCCCAATCCTCATATATAAAACAAAACACAAATAAAAAAGCAAAAGACAATTGCCATTGAGTTGACTCAGACTCAGGTATGTGTGTCCAAGTAGAACTGTGCTCCAGGGGGTTTAGTGACTGAGTTTTTTGGAAGTTGAACTCAAGGCCGTCCTTCTGAGATGCCCCTGGGTGGGACCTCTCACCTATATTTTTAATTGACTTATTGCAATAATTCTATCAGGCAAGCAACCATATTTTTTATATCAAATGAGAAACCTGAAGCTCAGAGAGTTCTGGAGAGCCTGAACAGGTGCTACAGCTCGAACTAGAACCTTGGTCTTGGGATTCCGCATCCTGACCCTGTCCCTCTGTGCCTCTGGTCTCCTGCCTCCCACATTCCAAGTGTCCAGGACACCACCCACACACTAAACATACCATGACAATACTGATACACAAGCCTCACACTGATCCAGATGACCTTTCCTGCCACAAAACATCTGTATACGGTGCTGCCTTTCTAAGCAGAAACTAGGACCAGAGTCCTCCATCCTATCAAAATAGATCAGACTTTCAAGGACGTAGGGGTTGTTCCATTCCATTACAATACACAACATCTCTCTGAATTGAGCGCCCTTCTAAAAGTTCAGGAAAAACAAAATCTGCATAAAAATTAGCAACTGAAAAGGATGAAATGTAAGCAGAGAGAAAGGAACCTAGAAATAGCTCCATGGACAAAGACAGCTTGACATTCAGACATTTTCACAGAACAGACCTAAACTACTTTCTATTTCAAAACAAGCTAAAAGAAAATGTTCCAACATGTGAAAGAACAAAATAAATCCAAATTCAGAAAAAAAAAAATCAGACAGAATTCAGGAAAGAATTAGAACAAAAGGGAAAAAAAGGTGTTTCAGAAATGAAGACTAAACTAGGAGGAATACAGAGGTGAATAAACATAACAGATTTTACTTTAAGAAAAATACAAGGTGGGAATGAGGAAAATGTTTGACACAAAAACAGTCTAGTAAAATGACTGGACTTTAAAGAGGAAGACAAAATGCTCTGAGCAACTATGGGGGGAATTATATTCATGTTATCATTAGAATATTTGACAGCATGTTCTATGTCAAAAGAATACGTTAGAGATTCAAGAAGAGAAATGTAAACCATGGGATAGTTTTTCTATGAGCCTTTCCTGAGGAATCTACAAGAGAACATACTTCTAACCACGTACTGACAGCCGTCGAGTCAATTCCGACTCATATTGTTGAACCGTGGCTAAAAGAAAAATCAGAGAAAACAAGGCCATTGTGGTCAAATTCATTCCGACTCATGGCCCCCTGTGGTACACATTACAGCTGAACTCCGTGGGTTTCTTCCCTTGGCTGCAATCTTTATAGAAGCAGTATACCAAGTCTTTCTTCTGTGGAGGGTGGGTTTGAGCTGCCAGTCAGACACTGTGCCTAAGACTTCAATAAGGACTCATAGGACATGAATACAGGTGAAATGGTTACACACGCAGGCAATATTGACAGAGTGTAACTATGAAAAGATGGGGTGGGGGGCACCTACAAGATCTCTTACAACTGCTCTCAGAATCAATAATGGTGGTGGTAGTATTGGTGTTGTTATGCAGAGACTTGTCTGTTTCACATGGGATAAAGTAAATGAGTAATTGTTGTTAAGTGCCCTGGAGTCCGTTCCGACTCATAGTACCCCTGTATAGGGTTTCCTAGACTGTAAATCTTTGTGGGAGCTGAAAGCCTCATCTCACTCCCCTGGAGCAGCTGGAGGGCTCAAACCGCCAACCTTGTGATTCACAGTCTAGGCTCCCAGTGAATAACTAGGGTGGTGGTGGTGTGCAGGGGAGGCAGTTACAACTCATAGCAATCCTGCAAATCTTTAAAGGAGCAGAAAGCCTCATCTTCCTACCGCGGAACGGATGGTAGTACCGAACTGCTAACCTTGAGGTTAGCACCCCAACTTGTAACTAGTTCACTACCAGAGCTCCTTAATGAATAACCACGGTGTTTTCTAAATCTTCTTATTCCCTGTGCCCATGAAAATCTGGATTTTGGGCATGGAAGAAAGGGGATCTGAATGTAATATGTTGTTATTGTGTTGTTGTGAAGTGCCGTTGAGTTGGTTCCAATCCATAGCGACCCTGTATAGGGTTTCCAAGGAGCAGCTGGTGAGCTTGAACCACCAACCTTATAATTCAAATGGCTTTGCAGTCTGACGCACTAACCCACAGCGCCACACCAGGACTCCCATGGATGTAATATAGAAGTGGTTAAAGAAAAATCCTGTTATTTGAATTGGAAATATCAATGTAAACTCATAAAGCAATCCTAGCTCCAAGCATCCCTAAAACTTAGATTGTTGTTGTTGATGTTGCTAAGTGTCGTCAAGTCGGTCCCAACCCATAGCAACCCTGTAGAGGGTTTCCAAGCAGCAAGTGGTGAGTTTCAACTGCCAACCTTGAGGTTCAAACCGACCTTGCGGTCAAGTGCTTATCCTATAGTGCCACCACAGGACCATAATCCAATACTTAGATTATGGTCCTGTAATACCATTTCCCGGAGTCCTGGTGTGGCGCTGTGGGTTAATGCGTCAGACTGCAAAGCCGTTTGAACTGCAAGATTGGCAGTTTAGGCTCACCAGCTGCTTCTTGAAAACCCTATATAGGGTCGCTATGGGTCGGAACCAACTCAACAGAACTTAACAAGAACAACAACAATACCATTTCCCACAACAGAAACCAGGACCTCTTGGAGAAGTGGCTGGTTCTAGTTCTGAGTCAGGGAATGTGCACTTGTGAGTGTGGCATATCTTGTCACATCAAGACGTACCCACCAGCAACTAAAGGGTAGATGTGCCAGACAGAGGGGACGAGCACAGAAAGGGCAGCTTCATCTCTGACAAACACACTAAACTAATGCTAACTGGGATGTTATGTTTTGTCCCTTTGCATATATCAATTTTTAATTTACCATATAAGAAATTGTCAACTAGCTTTACCTATAATGAAAAAAATAAGCTTAGCTGATACTATAGGCCTTAAGACTTTGTTTTTAACGAGTCTAAATATTACTTAATTTTTCAGATGGCTATATAAAAATTCTTTTAAATAGAGTACAAGAAGTCTTTTAGTAAACTAAGAAATTATTCAGAGCTTGTGTATAAACTGGAGAATTTCTAGACCGCTTTTAGCTCTCAATAGAAAATTGAAGATTCTTCATGTTGTGAGTGTTTGAAACAACATACAAAATCAAACACAAAGAACAGAAGCATAACCAACAACAAAAGTACCACCTTAAACTGACCCCCAGTTTTCTTTCCTTTAAGAAGAATTCTTCTAAGATTTCCATCTCTCCTTGCAGCCCTACTCTAGGAACTTTTCAATGAGAACCAGATGCCATAGGTTACAAAGGTGGCAAGTGTGAAGAGAAATGGTGAAATATTTGTGGGCTTCACACATCTCTAACCCAGGACTTTTTATATTCCTCTTTGATCCTAAGGTATAAAAATCCAGCCAATTACACTCTCAGAAGTTGCCCAGGCAAGATGAGTGGCTGTGGTAACTAGCCTCCAAGATGGCTACCAACGATTCCCACAATCCCCTACTTCTGGTATTCACACAGTGATGTGGCTCCTTCTCAGACTATAACAGGGTTGATTTGTGACTGACAGTAATGTTTATGACCACAATTAGGTTGTAAAAGACTCTGGCTTCTATCTTGGGCTCTCTCTCTCTCTCTCTCTCTCTCTCTCTCTCTCTCTCTCTCTCTCTCATCAATTGCTCTAAAAGAAGCTAGTTACCAAGACTTGAAGAGATTTAAGCTCTGTGGACACAGACAAGTTACAAGAAAATGAGGTCGTCTCGGTCCATTATCATCCACAAGGATACTGGCCTGCTAAGAACCACATAAACCTTTTAACCCCAGTGAACATTAGAGAAGCTTACAGTCTTGACGGGCATCTTGAAAGCAATCCCAGAGAACACCATGACGCAGGAAGTTAGGCCAGTAACTCAGCTAGGCCACTCTTGAATTCCTGACTGACAGAAACTGACTTCTGGGTTCATCTATTAGGTAACAACAAATAATATAGTAGCTTTCAAACTCTCTGACTATGACTTACAGAAAAGTGCATGCATGCACCTACCACACACATATACAAGCTCATATGCAAGGACTGCTTCATAAAACAACACTTATCCTTACCATATGTGATGTACTCTGCTATTTTCTTGGTCATTGTTTCCTATCACATTCCATTCCATTTCAAAGAAAATGATAAAGTGATCCACTAAACTGATTTCACTGTGGGGCAGGGTGCAGAGGAGAGAGGAAGAAAATCATCTTTTCTTCTATCTCATCTGTCCCTGGTTGATGTCACAGCAGCCAAGACCTGAAGTGACTCACCTTCAAGGCAAGTCTATTTTGTTTTTTAATCTATTTCCTTCTGCATACAGTAGGTGCCAAATTGTGCTTGCTGTTTGGTTCTGGGTTTCATTATGGTTGGAAATAGGATTTCTGGTGACATTACAAATGACTTTTCTCTCTGTTGTTGTTGTTAAGTGCTGTGGAGTCAATTCCAACCCATAGCGACCTTGCATAGGGTCTCCAAGGCTGTAAATCTTTACGGAAGCAGAAAGCCTCATCTTTCTCCCACGGAACCGCTGATAGTTTCGAACTGCTGACCTTGAGATTATCATCCCAATTCGTAACCACTATGCTACAGAGCTCCTTTTTCTCTCTGTAGTGTTTAATAAAATGTTTTACTCATGAAAACTTAGAAACCTATATTCAGATTACAGCTGGGAAGTTGTTGTTGTTGTTAAGTACCGTGGAGTCAGTTCTGACTCACAGAGACCCTGCACAGGGTTTCCAGGCTGTCAGTCTTTACGGAAGCAGAAAGCCTCATCTTTCTCCTGCAGAACTGCCCAACTCGTACCACTATGCTACCAGACCTGGGAAGTAAAACGTTAGAAATACCCTGTATAACTTTCCCCAAACCCAACCTGCTCTCTTCTACTATAGAAGTGATCTCGATCCTAAAATTGGTTTTTTATCTCCAAGTACATATTTTATAGTTTTCTTACCTATAAATAGCTAGCTAGCTAGCTAGCTAGGATAGGTAGGTAAGTAGGTAGCTAGGTAGGTAGATAGAAAGACAGAAAGACAGACAGACAGACAGACAGACAGATAGATAGATAGATGAGTTCAAAAAAATTTGTAGAAAAATGTCCACTATCTTTCAATTCTATTTTTCTAAGAATGTTTTGAAGCCCTCCTCAAATATAGGCTTATGCTCAGACAGGTTTATTGTCTATACATGTGTCATCATATGGGACCTAACCTTTTGTAACTTTTTGCTCCAATATTGTAATTTTGACATTTATTCACTGACTCTAGTCCATTCATTTTAATTGCTGTGTTTCACTGTGTGAATGGATCTAAAGTCATTTGTCCTTTCCTCTCACTACGAGTTGGAAGTAACTTGAAGGCAAGTAATAGCAACACCAACAACTAACTTCTGAAGTCTAAGATTTATCAAAGATGAACTCAAGATACATTGATAATCATGTGTTGGTGATTGGAATATGTAAGTTAGAAACAAAACAACAACAAATGCTGGCCAGGGTGTGGAGAGACTGGGACCCTCTTACACTGCTAGGGGGACTGTAAAATGGTGCAACTGCTGTGGAAAAAAGTATGGCTCGTCCTCAAAAAATTGGAAACAGAAATATGGTATGACCCAGCAATTCCTCTGCTGAGTATATATGCTCAAGATATAAGAACTCTGACACAAATAGATAGATGCACATCCAGTATGGGTTCCACCTCAACATAAAGAAAATAAAATACTGAAAATGTCAAGGTTTCATTTTACTTGGATGCACAACCAATGCCCATGGAAGCAGCATTCAGGAAATCAAATGATGTATTGCTGCCGCTACACTGTGCTGATAAGTCAGTTCTGACTCACAGTGACTTTGTGGAGCATTTCCGAGGCGGCAAATTGTTATGGGAGCAGAAAGCCTCATCTTTCTCTGGTGAAGCAGCTGGTGGATTACAACGTATTAGTTGGGGCAAATGTGTACAAAAGACCTCTTTAAAGTGTAAAGGTGTCACCTGAACCCAGCCATATTTTGAACTGTCTCATATGCATATGACAACACCATATAGTGTCGGCAAAGGATGTGGATCACCAGAAGAACAAAAATAGCTGTTTTGGAAGAAATATAGCCAGAATGTTCCTTTAAAGCAAGGATGGCAAGACCTTGTCTCACGTCCTTTGTTCACACTATCAGGTCTCACCTCTGGAAAAGGACATCATGGTCAGTAAAGAGAGTCGGCAGAAACAGAGGACAGTCTCACTCGGAGAGACGGCCAGATTGTGGAGGGGTGCCACGGGACTCGACAGTGTTTTGTTCTGTTAACAGAGTCACTGAGGCAGAAACAACTCAACCACAGTATAGCAGGTGTTGTTAAGTGCCGTGGAGTTGGTTCCGACTCATAATGACACTCTATGGGGTTTCCAAGGAGTGGCTGGTAAGCTTGAACTGCCTTGCCTTGCAGTTCAAACCAACCTTGCAGTCCAGTGCATTAACCCACGGCACCACACCAGGGCTCTGAGAGAGTGAATTCTGTGGAGTCCGTCACCCCTGCACCCCACCCAGCTGTCTGCCCATATATCCCAGGGGCCAGGGTATACCCAGCTTGACTCACTGACGCCACAGCCCCTTCAAGACGCCAAGTGACCAGCATAGTGCTGACTCCTTTGAAGGGTTCCCCCTGGAGCCCAATGGTGTGCTATGCTCAGCTTTGCTCTGATGTTCACAGACGCACTTTCCCAGCTGACTTTCCATCACAGGGACATGGATTCAGTACTCAGGGGCATAGTCATGGACAGCCCCCCGCCGGCCTTACCCCCGGGCACGCAATGGAAGCCGTTTCCCTGGTAACCAGGCTTGCACTGGCACGTGAAAGAGCCGGGAGTGTTGTAGCAGAAGGCATCTGGGTGGCATCTGCTTGGCTGGCACTCATCCACATCTGCAAAACAGCAACCAGGCCCAGGGACCCTGAGGACTCATCAGAAATTCACACTTTATAAAATGACTTCAGCCGCCTGCCTAACTCTACAGGGACCTGTTTAAGCAGTCTTGATGGCACACTGGGATAAGCGTTGGACTGTTAACTGCAAGGTTGGCAGTTCAAACTAACCAGTCACTGAGAGGGACAAAGATAAGGCTGTCGGCATCTCTAAGATTTAGTCTCAGAAACCTGATACATTGTTAGTTGTTAAGTGCAGTCCAGCCAGGTTTCTGAGGAGCAGCCAGTGGGTTTGAACCATGGACCTTGTGGTTAGCAGTCCAGTGGTTATCAGACAGCACCACACCAGTGTTGTCTTAAGTCATGATTAACTCAGTAGCGATGGCTTCAGTTGTTTTTTTGTTTTGTTTTGTAAACATTAGTTATCAAAATGTTAAATCCCCAATTTCTATCTATTGTACTTAGAAATGTGCTTCACTTTGTTGATAGTATTTTTCATGTTTTCTTTTGAAAATAAAATTTGCAAAAGAGAGGATTCTTTTGAATTATCAAATGATCCCATCTTTCATAAATGAGTTTTGAAAATATTATTATTTTGGTGCATGTGGAAGAACCTCAGAGGAGAAAATTCATACTCAGTAAGAAACAGGAAGCAGCTCAGAAATTAGAACCTATTTTATAAAGTTCATACTTTTCAGAAACAGTCCACTGTGCTAGTGTTGCCATCTGCCATAGAATTGGCCCCAACTCCTCGTGATGCGGGCACAACAGAACAAAGCGTTGCCTGGTCTTATGCTGTTCCCAGGATTGGTTAGACTTCAGACCATTGTGATTCGGGCCTTTTTCCTAGTCAGTCTCAGTCTGGAAACTCCACTGAAACCCATCCACAGCATCATGCAAGTCTCCACTGCTGTGTGCAGGGGCTGTGGTCTCAAACATATTATTGTTGTGAAGTGCCACTGAGTCGGTCCCGAGGAGCGGCTGGTGAATTTGAACCACCGACCTTGTGGTCCAGTGCATTATCCCACAGAGCACATGACTCCACATGGACTCCACATGGAAGGTGGCCATTCTATTACTAAATCACTACTGCTCCGACTCTGTTGTACGCTGTTACATAATTCTGCAAATCAAGAGGCCTGGAGTACTATATTCCAAGTTATCTAAAATGAAAATTTTCCCTAAGAGTATTCTGACAGCCAATGCTGAGCTGATCTCAGGTCTGAAAGACCCTCTTTTTCAGCAATGGGACTTCGCTATTTTAGAGGAGCACATGAAAGCAGGCCAATTGAGTGACTGTTATATGTGTATGTATCCGTAAAGAAGGAGAGTCCTGGTGTGGTGCTGGAGGGTAAGCACTGGACTGCTAACCACAAGGTCGGCAGTTCAAGCTTACCAGCGCTCCTTGAAAACCTTGTACAGGGTCGCTTTGGGTCAGAACTAACTTGACAGCACTTAACAACAACATATATATATGTAGAGAGAGTGAGCGAGCGAGTGAGTGAGAGAGATTGAGAGAGACTGAGTGAGAGAGAGAGCAAGTTGCAATGTGGTGCTGCAGGATAATGAACCACTGAACCGCCAGGTCAGTGGTTCAAACCCACCAGTTGCTCCTCGGAAACCCTATACAGGTCGCTATGAGTTGAAAACTACTCAATGGCACTCAATAATATATACCAGTGAGTTATAACTCTTAGCGACCCTATACAAGGTTTCCAAAGTTCTAAATCTTTGAGAGAGCAGAAAACCTCATATTTCTCTCAGGTACTGCCTGGTGGGCTTGAACTGTGGACCTTGGGGCTCACAGTTCAAGGCTTATCATATGGCGCTACCATGGTCCCATATATAAATACATACATATGAGTTCTGGTGTGGTGCTGTGGGTTAATGCACTGGACTGGAAAGTCAGTTTGACTGCAAGGTTGGCGGTTCAAGCTCACCAGCTGCTTCTCGGAAATCCTATACAGGGTTGTTATGGGTCGGAACCGACTCAATGACACTTAACAACATATATACCTAAAGCCCACTGCCACTGAGTCAGTTCTGACTCATAGCGACCCTGTACAGGGTTTCCAAGGCTACAAATCTTTATGGGAGCAAAAAGCCTCATCTTTCTCCCATGAAGCAGCTGGTGGGTTCAAACTTCCGACCTTGTGGTTAGCAGTCCACATGTAAGCCGCAGTACCACCAGGGCTCCTTTTACACAACAGAATGAAACTTTCTGGGAAGGAATGGGTAGGGAAGACATGAGAGTTACCACCTAGGGGACTTCTCAGAATCAGCAGCAGAAGCACTCACCTCGGCAGGCCCGGCCATCCCCGGAGAAGCCAGGCAAACAGGAGCAGCTGTAGGTAGAGCCCCCGGTGTAGACGCACTGGGCCCGCTGGGGAATGTCACAGTCGTGGAGACCACTGAGACAGTAGTTGATGGGGCGCTGGTCTGCAACAGCTTAAGAACACAATTAGCACACAACTTTAGTCTGAGGGAAAGTCCTGTGAGCAAGCTCCCGCCGCACCGATGGTTTTCTTCCACCAGGTTCTCTGAAGTGGGCCTTCCAGGTGTCACTCCTGTAATCATCACTGGCTTTCAGGCCTGTCCGCCCACCTGCCGCTGACTACTCGCTTTCAACGCCAGACTCCAGGACTCTGTCTCAGGCCCCGCTCTGAATTCATAACAGATCTCAAAGACCCAACTTCCCCTCTCTGAATGTGGAATGGACACACTTCCTAGGGCAACTGTCTTAGTGCGGAGCTTGCAGTGACTGAGACTTTTCTACCCTGTGTAGGCAGAACACTGCCTGTGAATGCCACCCACTGCTCACTCAACAGAGAGACTTTTCCAGGATAGCGAGGGTACAGGGTGGAGAGACTGGCCTTTGGGGACCAGCCCTAGGTTGACACCAGGTACGCTGTTGTCCACCACACAGATTTGGGTAGACCATAAAACTTCCAGGAGGCTCACGTTCCTCCCCTGCCAACCAGGAATGACCTGAGGTTCGCTGGGCAGTGAGGCACAACTCCTGAGTCTGTGCAATCAGTTACTGGGAGTTGCACTGAGGGACGGACAGAGTGGAGAGGGAAAGGCTTGGAAAAAACAGTAGGCTCCAAAAAGGACATAAAAAGACTAGGCACTGGGGCATCATTTTTCTACTTTCTTCATTTCTAGATCATTCTAGGAAAAAAAAAAAATACACCCTGTCCTGGGACAATCATAATGGTCGGAGAAATCCATGTGGAAGCAGGTCGAATAGTTGTTGTTAAGTGCCTTCGAATTGGTTCTGACTCATAATGACTGTATATAGGGTTTCCGAGGAGCAGCTAGTGGGCTTGAACCACCAACCTTGTAATTAGCTGTCCAGTGTTTATCCGACAGCACCACACCAGGACTCCAGGTTGAATCGAGGGCTGAGGAACAGTGGAATGAGATGAAAACAGGGGAAGGGTGGAGATGTAACAGGAAGAAGGACACACCAAGGAACAGACATCACCAATAAGGAGGAGAAAGGGCTGGGAGCAAAGAGTTGTGGTTGAGTCTAACGCAACCCCCTAGCGACCCTCTGTACGTCAGAGTAGAACTGAGCTCCAGAGGGTTTTCAAGGACTGATTTTCTGGAAATATATCACCAGGGCTTTCTTCCAAAATGCCTTTGGGTGGACTTGAATCTCCAATAACTTTTAGTTACTAGCTGTTTGCCCCATTCAGGCACTCCAAGGTTGGGTGCAGACCTCTAACTAAGGTCTAACAGTGTGGCTGGCAAAGGGGGAAACATTAACACCAGTGAGTAGCTTGCCCTACCCCAACCCTGACAGTGGGAACTACACTTTCCAGAGCTACATTGCTGTGGTGGTGGTTAGGTGCCATCGAGTCAGTACTGACTCAGAGCGACTCTATACACAACAAAACGAAAACACTGCCCGGTCCTGGGCCAACCCTTCAATTGTTGCTACATCTGAGCCAGTCACTGCTGCCACTGTGCCAATCCATCTTGTTGGGGGTCTTCCTCTTTTTCTCCGTTGCTCCACTTTACCAAACATGATGTCTTACTCCAATGACTGACTGGTCCCTCCTGACAATATGTCTGAAGTATGAGAGATGAAGTCTGGCCATCCTGGCTTCCAAGGAGCACTCTGGCTACACTTCTTCCAACACGGATCTTTCTGTTCTTCTGGCAGTTCATGGTACTTTCAATAGTCCCCTCCAGCACCAGAACTCAAAGGCATCAATTCTACAGTCTTCCTGTTCACTGTCTAACTTTCACATGAATATGAGGTTACTGAAAATACCATGGCTTAGGTCAGGCGCACCATACACCAAGAGCTACAGACACCAAGCCATATATCACAGAACTGTATCCACTCAGAGAGGCCACCTCAGCCTTCACACAAAGGTGACTTGCAGTCAACTTGAAGCTCATCTTTCCTTCATGTAAACATATTATGCATTTTCCAATGAACTATAAGCGCTTGTCTCCGGCGGAAAACAGAAAACTACCGGTTTATTGAAAATATCAAATATGGAAGCCTCTTCTGTTAATGGGTCACAATCCTTATGGACATACCCAGCATGCCACGTGGCCCTCGAGGGCTTGAGTAGAGTCCCTAACAGTTG
This sequence comes from Chrysochloris asiatica, assembly GCF_000296735.1. Lineage (NCBI taxonomy): Eukaryota > Metazoa > Chordata > Mammalia > Afrosoricida > Chrysochloridae > Chrysochloris > Chrysochloris asiatica. The sequence goes on along the minus strand of NW_006408697.1, from coordinate 3,682,719 downwards.
ACAGGGGGCAGAAGCAGCCTCCTAAACTGTTGGGATTATTTTCCCACCCTTCCCTGTTTTGACCCAGAAAAAAAAACCCTCCTAGTCCCAGCATCTAACCCAGGATACTGTCTTAATACAGCACTCCAGGACAGGTGAGACTGACCAATGGCAAAGCTGCAGTGACATGTTTGAATGAATTTCAGCAGATTTGGTTTTATAGTTAGCCATTTCATGGTGTAGTATGTCTGAAAGGAGCTTATGAAAGGGGGTGTGTGGGTGGGGGGGATGAGTGGAATGGAATGGGGTCAACAGGCAGTAGAAGGATCAGGGAACTTCATGATGCTAGAGCTGAGATTAACCTAATGATCATCCAGTGGTTTCCACACTTGGTTTTGAGCAATAGAACACAGTTTTCCAAAATCTTATCAGAACGTGATCTAGAGGGTCACAGGGAAGTCTGTATCATTTTGCAGCTCTCAGAGGGACGCCCAAGGGCTCTTTGGGACACCACTAGAAAACGAATGAATGATGCAGTCCAATTGTCCCATCTCTCAGATGAAAAACTGAGACCAGAGAGGTGAAGTATCTTCCCCCAAATCAAATGCCTGGTTTCACTGAATAGTTTTCTTCTTGTTCAAATTGGTCTGGTGATGAGGGGGACAGGATTTTATGATTCGTTTGTGAGTAAGTGTTACCAGGACAAATGGCGATGGTTCAGTACTGTAAATGTAGAAGAGGAGCAACTAAAAGCAGGGAACAGTTAATCAGTCATTTCAGGAACAGAGGACCCTGGGACCATCAGGAGGGAAAAACATGAGAGGAGCGAGGGACCCTAACCAGAAAAGTGGCGACAAAAGAGAAGGCGGCAGAGCTGAAGTCATAGAGAGACAGAGCAGCAGAGGGCTACAGGTCCATGGATGAGAAAGGAAGTGTGCCTGTGGACAGGAGGCTGGCTTGCAGAATGTGCCCTTTGGATATTTAAATGAATATTTATTTTCAATGCAGGATGTGTAAATAAAAAAAATGTAAAAGGGTAATAGAGGTAAATACCTTTAGCTAATGGTGCAGGGAAGACATTTACATTGCAATGATTTGCTGAATGTAAAACTGATGATGTGACCTGCAAACCTTCACTCACTCAATTCACAATAAAAGCATTCATAAACAAACAAACAAACAAAATGCCTGCAAGTGGGCTTTCCCACACCACTCTCAGCCTGCAGTGAATGTGGAAGTCAGGAAAAGACCCAGACCAGCAACCCATTCTCAGGACAACCTGACCCAGGACAAGTCTCATGACTGCACGGCACCACCCAAGGGGTGCAGCACCCACCCCCTGCTGCACCAAATGGCGATGAGAGTGGAGTACTGCCAGGGAAAGGTTACTTTCAAATCTCCTCTCCTCGAGAGGCAGAGGAGGAAGTCAGGCTGAACACACAGAATTAGATGTTCTCTGCTGAAAACTGAAATCTCAGCTGTGGGAAAAGGCAAACTGGCCCCCCCTCAGTTCACAGATGTTTGAGTCATGTTCAAAAAACGAGAACTGCCTGTTCTTACATTCTCCAGAAACAACTTCACCCTGGGACCTCAGGGGCCTCACTGGAACGTCAGGATATAAAGCATGCTAAAGTCAACAGTGAGAAGGGACAAAGATACGACCCACAGATACTGTAAGAGAGCAATCGGACTTAAGTTGGAAAGAAATACACAGTTCAGAAGTCCCATTCCGCACACTACCCTCCAGACCTGGAAATCTCCAAAAGTCTTTGAACTTACAATTTTCGGACCCACCAGGCTATCGTGCAGTGGTAGGAAAAAGAAGGATGACTTAAACAATCTGGTTCTTTGTGGTTGGCCACTCACCACCACCACCATCATCAACAGAAACATAAATAACTTAATCGGGCTGCTACCCTCAAGGTCAGCAGTTCGAAACTACCAGCTGATCTGTGGGAGAAAGATGAGGCTTTCTGCTCGCGTAAAGATTTACAGCCTCGGAAACCCTGTACAGGGTCACTATGAGTTGGAACCAACTCTATGGCACATTACCACCACCATCACCATCATCACCATTTTACTTTAATAAGGCTAGGAAGTTATGTTACTTCTTATAAAAATAAGATCCATAAATAGCCAGTCTCCAAATGGAGTTTTAGATGTCAATAAGGTAGAATTCAGCAGCACGCAGGTAACGAAGCAGGTGTCTGTTACATTCAATACTTGGTACCATAACAGAAAGGGGGCAGGGAAAGGCGCCAAATCCAGTGTTTTGCTTTAAGTCATTCCCATTAATAAAATTCCACGTATTAAAGTACTTATGTATATCAAAGATTGTGCTAGAAAGAATTCCAGCTGCAACATGGAAGGTTTACAAAACTCACACATATAAAACAATTTGAACAAGAGAAAGGAAGAAGGCTTTCTCCAGTCCTCTCAACATGAATTCCAAGACCACAGTGTGATACAGTAAATTACATGATGTAGCTCATCTCACCATAGTCTTTGGAACTCCCACCAAATGACTAGATTGTTGTTATTAGGCGCTGTCGAGTTGGGTCCAATTCATAGTGTCCGTATGCACAGAACAAAACACAGCCGGGTCCTGTGCCAGCCTCACAATTGTTGTTACACTTGAGTCCACTGTTGCCACTGTGCCAATGATGACACTCTCCTTTGCTAAGCATGATGTCCTTTCTCAGGGACTGTCCCTCCTGATAACATGTCCAAAGTACAAGAGATGAAGTTTTGCATTCCTTGCTTCTAAGAAACATTCTGGGCATACTTCTTCCACGACAGATTTGTTTGTTCTTCTGGAAGTCCATGGTCCTTTCAATATTCTGGCCATTCTGGCTTCCAAGGAGCACTCCAGCTGTACTTCTTCCAACACAGATCTGTTTGTTCTTTTGGTAGTCCATGGTCCTTTCAATATTCTCCTTCAACACCATAACTCAAATGCATCAATTCGTCTATGGTCTTCCTTATACATTATCCAATTTTTGCATGTATATGGTGGTGGTGGTTCATAAAATGTCGTGGAGTTGGTTCTGACTCACAGCAACCCTGTACAGGGTTTCCAAGGCTGTAAATCTTTATAGGAGCAGAAAGCCTCATCTTTCTCCCACTTACATGCACATGAGGTTACTGAAAATATCATGGTTTGGGTAAGGCATACCTTATGGCTTGGGTAAGGCATACCTTAGTCCTCAAACTGACATCTTTGCTCTTAAGCCCTTTTAAGAGGTCTTGTGAAGTCCAGTTGTCTAACACAATAGTTGTTTAATTTCTTGACTGCTCCTTCCATGAGCAGTGATTGCAGATCCAAGCAAAATGAAGTCTTCAGCAACTTCAATCTTTTCACCATTTATCTTAAGTTAACGGTCCAGTGGTGCGGATTTTTGTTTTCTTTGCATTGAGGTGCAATCCATACTGAAAGTTATAGTCTTTGATCATCATCAGCCAGCATTTTAAGTCTTCTTTGAGTCCAACATGCAAGGTTATATCCTCTGCATATCGCAGGTTGTTAATGAGTCTTCCTCCAGTCCTGATGCCATGTTCTTCTTCATATAATCCAGCTTCTTGGATTTATTTGTTCAGCATACAGATGAATAAGCATGGTGAAAAAATACAACCATAGTACACACTTCTCCTGATTTTAAATCATTCAGTGTTCCCTTGTTCTGTCCTTGAGCTATGTAAAAGTTCCTCATAAGTACAATGATGCATTCTGAAATACCCAACGTTTGCAATGTAGCTATAGTTGTTATGATTCACACAGAGACTGGGTGGAACCATGCAAATAAGGTTTATGGAACTCTAATGTGAGCACTGATTAATTTTTCCATCCGACTGGGATTTAAACGAGCCACCTCAAAAGTAACAACAGCAGGGATCTCACTGCCTTCAAGAAATACAAGTGAGGAGTGGAGCATGTCCTCTCCTCTTCTCCCTGAGATCCCTGCATCCTGAGCCTGCTTGATCCAGGAAACGGAGTTGTAACCCTAGACAAATGGCTAAGAAGTGGTAGAGAAGTTGTAGCTGCAAGGACCAAGAACCAGAGCACCATTCAGCATGGTGGGCTTCCCGGCCCACAGGCAACTGAAGCTGAGTGTCTTCAGGCAGGACACATGCATGTGATGTGGAGTGCCTCTAGGCACTTAACTGGGGGATCTAGGTTTATTGACACCATGGAGTTAGAGCTGAGCGCCTTCAAGCTAAGTTTTCTGGTGGAATAGCATGCCATTTTGGACATTTATCGGCAGTGTTCAAAGAGCTTTGTAACATTGTCTGAACAAGACAAGAGGTCAAGAACCAGAGAGAGGTGTGTCTGCAGTCACAGTTGAGAAGAACCTAGATTAGCCTGTTAACTTCCCTAAGAAATCCCATTTGTTGTTGTTGTGAAGTGCCGTCGAGTCGGTTCCGACCCATAGCGACCCTGTACAGGGTTTCCGAGGGTGTAAATCTTTACGGGAGTAGAAAGCCTCATCTTTCTCCCGCGGAGCGGCTGGTAGTTTCGAACCGCTGACCTTATTAAGGTTCGCAGCCCGATTCGTAACCACTACGCTACCAGAAATCCCATAGCCAGGAGTATTACCTGAGAGTTCCGTGTGAACCTAGCAGAGACGTAGGGGCACTAGGCAGGGAAAGCTGGAGTCAGAATTGATGAATAAGGTTGCAGAGTGGAGGGTGTCTGACCTCTGTCTCATAGGAACAGGCCTGGGCTGACATTCGCTTTGACTCTCTTTCTTCCTTGTGAGACCAGAGCCTGCCTCCAAGCCCTTCTTGTACAAGGGGAAACAAACCTTATTGTTTAATAGCTATTAAAGGTATAATGAAAAGAATTAAAAGGAGCTTTATGAAAAGTGAATATAATGCAAATACTTGCAAATCTATTAAAATGTTTATGTTTAACAGGTTAGTTGACTGTATTCCCAGTATAGGCAGCAAACCTGCTTAGTCCTCTACCTCTGACCCTCCGTGTCTTTGCAGGGGAGGGATTAAGTCTGAATTCTCTTTGTAAACTGCCCACCCCACCCCACAACTGGTACCTTCATCATAGCCTCGCTAATGACCAAGGCAGTACCATTTACACAGAAAAAAATAGGTACCATACAACTTACCCACACATGTTCCTTTGTCGGAAAACTGGTAGCCTTCTACGCACTCACAGCGGAAGGTTCCGGGGTGGTTGTTGCAGACCGCGTGGCTCCCACACACGGACGGCTGCTCTGAACATTCATTGATATCTGTACAAGTTGAAAAAAAAATTGCAGACTTTTTAAACCCCTCAGAAAGCATGTTATCTCTGAGAACAAATCAATCTTAAAATGAAACTCTATATTCTAACAGCAGTGTTAAATAAGATATTCTTCTGTGCATAATTTTGTTTAGAGAGAGTTCCTATGGCCCTTCTCTTAAGTCAGTGTGTGCTTGCCAAGTTAGGTGCCAAACCAGGGACCCACAATGAGAACACGAGACATCAGATTGGTAAACACATGTTACAAGGATGGAAAGACCAGTGTCTGGACTTTGAATAGGGTTTCTGAACTAAATAATATGTTTCAATATGGCTATTGGAATCCTGGTGTGGGGCTGTAGGATCAGCACTAGACTGCTCACCAAAATGTTCAAAGCCACCAGCCAGGCCTCAGAAACTCTACACAGGGTTGTTATGCATTGCAACGAACTTCATGACACTTAACAACTACAGTTGTTCCATAAGAGCCCTGATGATGCAGTGATTAAAGTACGCAGCTGCCAGCCCACAGTTGGCAGATCGAATCCACCAATCATTCCACAGGAGAAAAAGGGGACAGTTGGTTTCCTGTGGGGCAGTTCTTCTCTGTCCTAGGATCACCATGGGTCAAAATTGCCATGGCAACCAAGGAGTCTCTTGGTTGCATAAATCGTCAAGCACCCAGTGACTAACTGAAATGTTGAGAGTTCAAACCCACCTAGAGGTATCTTGAGAGAAAGACTACTCTTGGCAGCCTACTTCTGAGAGATCGTAGCCTTGAAACCCCAAGAAGCAGTTCTATTCTGCAGATATGGGGTCACTATGATTCAGAATGAACTCAATGACAAGCGTTTGGTTTTGGTTTGGGTATATTGTTAGAAAATCATACCTTTGTCCAATTACAGTTCAAAAAAAAAATCTGAACAATTTTAAACCCAATTGTGATGTTTGTCTTATTGTCTAGAACATACTGGACTCGAAGGAAAACCATAAGCTCAAAACGCTATGCATGCTCTAGTGGGCTGCTGGGATGCTGGCCTTTCTTCTGACAAGACAGCAGCCATCAACCATGAGGCAATGCAAAGCGAGAACATGTGTCTGAAGTTGTATGTTGTTGTTGTTAAGTGCTGTCGAGTCGGTTCTGGCCCATAGCGACCCTGAATAGGGTTTCCGAGGTTGTAAATCTTTATGGGAGAAGAAAGCCTCACCTTTCTTCCATGGAACCACTGGTGGTATCGAACTGCTGACCTTGAGGTTAGCAGCCCAACGTGTAACCACAACGTTACCAGCGCTCATCCAAAGCATCCTCTCCTCCCATTACAAGCTGTGTGATCCCTCTCTTACCCCTACACGTTACTGTCTTTACATAAAGACCATATATCTAAAGGGAACGGCAGCACTCCTGACCCCAGCATGGCTCTCAATCATTGTGACCAGTTTCCCTAGAGATGTGCACTTTCACCATCTCCCTGGTCGTCTGAAGCTGTGTGGGAAGCTGTGAGTGTACAAATGATTAATAAGTTTCGACCCTAATCGAAAGATTGGAGGTTTGAGTTTACCCAGAGATGCCTTCGAAGAAAGTCCTGGCAATCTGTTACCCAAAAGTCAGCCCTTGAAATTCTACGGAGCACAGTTCTACACACGGGGTTTCCACAAGTTGGAATTTACTCAACAGCAACTGGTCTGGTAGCTACATGTCTTGGGCATGTCACCTCACTATTCAGCATCTGTTTATTTCTACATTGGTAAAAAGGCATAATTATACTTACTTAAGTATTATAGAATCACAGAAAATGGGCGGCAGCCAGAAAAATACCTAGCATGCTCAAGAAATGTAGCTATTATTATAATTTTGGAGACCCATCCTGTATCATCAGCCATGGAGAAGGATGTGGTTGATTCCATAACATGTCTCTCTGATGTCCACTAGGGTTTGAGGGCCCACTGGCTACCAACTACAGCAAGGCTGGTTGGCCAAGCCAAGAAACTGAGCAAATCTGTCACACAAGGTTCCTCATACTCAGTTACTTCTGGAATTCCTAGAACCCTGAGATGTGTGTGAGCAAGGTTTCACAATCCCCTCTCCACCCAGACCACCCTGTGCTTTATTGTGAACCTTTCACACTTGGAAGACAAAGGTCCATGTGCCTCTCATTCTCAGTCCAGTCAGCCCCTTTACTGGTAAAACACACATTTATTGGAACAACATTGCTCAAAATACACATCTTTCCCTTATCACTCCCATAATTTGCACTTTACCTAGGCAAAAAAAACACCCAAAAAACCCCAACCAAATGGCATTCAGAGCTATGTAAACTGAAACAAACGTTTTCATGAAACGTTTACGACACAAGACAAGGGACCTGTGCCGGGTACAGCCGAAGGTGCCCGGCACAGCTGGAAGGTCCCAGAACACAGCCCCTCCCGAAGCAGCCGCCCCCACAAATTGGCGATGGAGAGGGGCCTCTTCAAGCTTAGATTACAGAGCTCCGGCAGGCCAGCTGCTGCTGCTCCCAAGTCGCTCTGGCTTTTCTCACACAAGTCTCAGGGGACATTCCCTCCACAGATGCGCTGGACACACTGTGCAGACGGCAGAGTTCCAGGAATCGGACACGTCAGCCAAAGTACAACAGCACAGAGCCACAACATTCAACCAAGGGGACAAAGCCAAACCACAAGGGGGGATTGTTCAAGCTGTATCTCCTCAATTCTGGAGAGGGAAGCTATGTGTTTTGAAAAAGCTTTTTAGTGATTAGGAAAGCACTCTTTCCTCATGCTCTATCTAGAAAGCCAAGTGGCAAATAGGGCTTCCTTCCGGTCCCTTGGGATGGTCTCCACATATAGGCCAGGCTAGAAGATACCTTTTCTTTGGAGACAAGATCCTCCCAATAGCGCCACTAATATTGCACTTTGAATTTTTTTCCTAATGTCTCATTTCAATCCATTCTTCTGTAAATTAAGGAGCCCTGGTGGTTAAAGCACTGGGCTGCAAACCACCAGGTTTGTGGTTCAAACCCACCAGCAGCTTTTCAGGAGAAAAGTGAGGCAGTCTGAGTCTGCTCCCATGAAGATTTACAGCGTGGGAAACCCTATGAAACAGTTGTAGTCTGTCCAATGAGGTCACTCTGAGCCGAATAGTCTCGCTCCATGGCACTGAGTCTGGCTTTGGCTCATGGTGGTGGCAAAGTGGTTAAAGCACCTGGCTGCAGTACTGTAGCGGAGTATTGAATGTGGCTTTGTGACTCACATCAGATGACATTTCCTGCTGGGTCTGGGTATGAGATGGCGGGCAAAGATACTGACAGGGTGACAAGATTAAGCTGTGGGTGCAGAGAGTTAACTGCAATTGTAAAAACTTGACATTCTGCCATGGGTATGAAATGAGTCATCTCAGAATCACGAAAAAGGAGCTCTGGTACCATAGTGGTTACGAGTCGGGCTGCTAACCACAAGGTCAGCTAGTTCGAAACTACCAGCGGTTCCATGGGAGACAGATGAGGCTTTCTGCTCCCGTAAAGATTTACAGCCTCAGAAATCCTGTACAGGGTTGCTATGAGTCAGAACCGACTTCACAGCACACCACCACCACCAGAAACACGAGGGAGGATTTCACTACCATCAAAGAAGAGCCAGGAGTGGACCGTGTCCTTTGGACCCTGAGATCCCTGCACACTGAACTGCCCTGACCCAGAGACAGAAAGCTGTGACACCAGGGGATGGGCAGAGGAGCAGCAGACTCAAGAGCCTGAGCACAAATGGAGCACTGGGCTCCCCAACCCACACAGCAAGTATAGCTGAGTGACTTCAGGCCGAGGCTTGCTCTCAAAGAGTGGGGTGCCTCCAGGCATTTCAGTGGGGGAACTAGGTTTGCTGACCCACGGAGCTAGAGCTGAGTACTTTCAGGCTGAGGCTTAGGATAGATTGGTGTGCTTGTGGGCATTTGTCAGCAGCTCTAAAAGAGCTTGGTGACGTTGCCAAGACAGAGGCCTGCTTGAGGGCACAGCTGAGAAGAGGCTGTCCTGACTGGAAGATCTGTGCCCTGAACATTTCCGACCCTGAGTTCTAACCTGTTGACTTCTCTAATAAATCACCTAACTGTGAGTAATGTCTCTGAGTTCTGTGTGGCCACACTGCAAAGAATTACTGAACCCAAAATAGAAGAGTGTGCCGTGGGAGGGAGGGTTTGCTAACACTTTTTTCCAGTTGCTGAACAGAAAGTCTCAATGTCAAGAAAACAAAAATCCTCACCACTGGACCAATAAACAACATTCTTATCAACGGAGAAAAGACTGAAGTTGTCAAGGACTTCATTCTTCTTGGACCAACTATCAACACTCATGGAAGCAGCAGTCAAGAAATCAGAACGACGTATTGCATTAGGCAAATCTGCTGCACAAGACCTCTTTAAAGTGTTGGAGAGCAAAGGTGTCAGCTTGAGGACTAATGTGCACCTGACCCAAGCCATGGTATTTTCAGTAACCTCATATGCATGTGAAAGCTGGACAGTGAATAAGGAAGACCATAGAAGAATTGATGCTTTTGAGTTCTGATGTTAGAGGAGAATATTGAAAGCGCCACGGGCTGCCAAAAGAACCAACAGGTCTGTGTTGGAAGAAGTACAGCCAGAGTGCTCCTTGGAGGTCAGGATGGTCAAACTTCGTCTCTCATACTTCGGACATACTGTCAGGAGGGACCAGTCACTAGAGAAGGATATCATCTTTGATAAGGTGGAGGGTCAAAGAAAAAGAGGAAGACCCCCAGAGAGATGGATTGGCAAAGGGGCAGTATCTATGGGCTCAAGCATGGCAACAATTGTGAGGTTGGCCCAGGACCAGGCAGTGTTTCATTCTGCTGTGCACAGGGTCGCCATGAGTCGGTACCGACTTGATGGCACCTAACAACAACAAACAGAAAGTCAGCCACGACATCACAGGAGTTAACATTGTTGTTGTTGAGTGTTGTCGAGTCCGTTCTGACTCACAGCGAGCCTATGAGGAGCGGTTTCCAAGGAGCGGCTGGTTAACTTGAACCACTGACCTTGTGGTTTAAACTGGTTTTGCATTCCAGCACATTAGCCTGCAGCGCCACACCAAGACTCCTCAATTTACAGTCTTAAAAACCCTTATGACTATACCCTTGGAAACCCTATAGAGCAGTTATACTCCATCCTGTAAGGCAGCTGTGAGTTGGAAACAACAATAGTGGGTTTGGCTTTATTGATTTTCTGTAAATTATGGTCAGGACCTTAATCCTTACTTTAGTGGAAAGAGTGAATTGCTAATAACTGTCTCTCATAAGATAGAACCATATCTGTTTGAAGACTATTATTATTATTCAATATCTGGTCTACCTCTTCTCTGGTTAAGAGATCTCCTTGCCACATAAATCACATTCTAAACACAATGGGAAAATGCTAGATTGCTCTTAAAATTATTGCTTGCTCTTCATCAAAAACAAAATAAAATATCTATTTTTAAAGTACTGCTTCCTTTTCCTCTTCTTTCCCCATATTCTCAACAACTGCAAGTTTCTCCAATTTGTCTCTTTTATCAAGTGAAGGACCCTGTGATAAGATAAGAGGCTCATTATCAATTTGATAAATGTCTTGAGTGTCCTTGAAACACACTCATTGAGAAATTAACAAAACCGGCTCTACAGACTCTAAAGTGAAAAAGACACACAAGCCATCCTGGCAGGCACAGAGCCTTGTGATTCAGCTGTTGGTAATCTCCCCCAGTCAGAGGCTCGCTCTCTGATGTCTCCACCCAGACCTGCCCTGTTTGGGATGCCTCGGATCATTACACACATGCTGCATTTCAAAGGCTCATTCTAGTAGACAGGATGGGTACTCCCTCCCCACATCAACTCATACATGAAGTGATCTGCCTAAGACAGCTTCCTATGAAAAATGCATTACTGTCCTATGGCATGTTCTAGTGGCCCCGGACAATAAGGAGCTAGACTGGGAAAACACCCACATTCCACGATGCAAGTCGGTCAATACGAGGACAGAAGCAGACCATGACCACCTATCTTTCTGGGGGATGGTTTTAGAGGGGGCTTCTGTGATTGCAACAAATTACAAAAAGCATGGTGGGATCGTCCTCTGAGGTGAAGCCCCCGCGGTAACAGACTGGGGCGCCTCCACACTGTTGACACCGGAATTAAAGGTCCTGGGGCAGAACTCTTGCCTTCCATGAAGGAGGCCAGGGTTTGATTCCTGGCCAGTGCTCCTCATGTGCGGCACCACAGCCGGTCAGTGGAGACTTGAGCATTGCTATAAAGGCTAACAGGTTTCAGTGAAGCTTCCAAATTAAATTGGAATAGGAAGAAAGACTTGGTGATCTACTTCTGAAAATCTGTTAGGGATCACAATGGTCCAATGGCAGGAGGGAGCCAGGAGCCAATAACAACATGACACTGAAACAAGGTGGCATCAAACCTAAAGATGTGGGCACTTCTGCCGGAGAAATGAGGGCACTCATCCTCACTGAGAGGCAGGCTTCATCCACATGGAATCCCACGTGGTTCCAAGCCAGCCTGAGCTGATTTCGTCATAGAAAACAATCGGGGTCTTCCGGTAAAGGCAGGCAGGAACTATGAGGTGTCACAAAGGTTACGTCTCAGCCTGCACCGCATGCTTGCATCCTAGGCAAGCAGGCCAGGTCTTCACGGTGCCTGGGTCCGGCACGCCAGTGTCTGCCATCAGTTGTTTTAAGCACTTTCAAAGGTTTACTTCAAAGCAAATACACTGCTGCCTTCACAGTAGGGCCTTCAAGTTAAATCAGCAAATCCTCCAAAAACTGGGGTGGGGGGAAGGGTAGTGGGGGGGATGCTGGCTTGCAGACCCGAGGAGTCTGGGCTCACCAGATGTGACTATGTCATCTCACGCAAACATGGCGGGGCTGTTGATCTTTCTAAGCAGTTGTAGTTGAGTTGATTCTGACTCTAGGTGACACCATGTGTACGCCATAGGGATTTCTATGGAACAGATTGCCACGCCTTACTTCTGAGGTGCTTCTGGGTGGACTCGAACCGCTAACCTTTCAAAATGCAGCTAAGAGAATTAACCATTTGTATGCCTTTATTTTCCTAGTCAACCATATATTCCTATCCACCATTCATTCACTAGGAAAACCTATTTCTAACCTTCCCTCTGTGAATAAGTGTGCTCTGTTGCAGCATTTGAAGCCCTGCTGGTGGTGGGTTATAATTAACTTACACTTACAAACATGTAAACATCAAGCTGTGTACACAGAAGCATATGAAACAATTACAGGTGATGAATAAATACAGTGAGATGGTAGAGTAAAGCAGATGATGGACCAGAAACTTGAGTTCAAATCCTGCTTGGTCACTTGTTCACTTGAATGAGCTTCAGTTTTCTCATCAATGAAAACAAGAATGAAAGAATCAATCTCTTTAGAGTTGGAGAATTCAATGAGATAGTGTTTACAAAGCACCGAACTCTAATACAACCTGGGTAAATTATGGTGGTGGTGGTGGTGGTTATGTTCCATGGAGTCGGTTCTAACTCAAAGCTAGAGTTAAATTACTAGTGTTCGTAGAAGCAGCTGTCTGATATTAGCTTCCCTTTGAATCTGTGCCCTGGAAAGTTGGGTGGAGCACGGCCTTGGAAATTAGGCTTCTTCCAGCGGGTCTGTGTGGTCAACGGACAGACAGGGGCAGTACGTGAGCACCACCAAGAGGGCACTGAGCACGTGTGTCAGGATTCACCCCACTGGGCTTCCCCACTCCCAGCCCCCGAGCCCCACAAGTCAGATGAGGAACTGTACCCTGGCAGGTAGAACCGTCTCCTCGGAAGCCAATGGAGCACTCGCAGGAGAACTGAGTCCCGGGGCCGGGCCGACAAGCTGCGTTGGTGTCACAGCCGTGCGTACCGATGTAGCAGGGGTTCTGAAGGGCGTCTGGGGAGCCGTCTGTGAAGGCAAAGACATTGAAACTGAGCGAGTAATCCAGAACTCTTGTCACTCTCCTCCTTCCACACAACGGCCAACCAGGGTCCTGGAATGGGAAACCAGCTAGTTCATTGCCTAATTTGGTCAAAAGGCTATTGGAAACCAGCCATCTCCTTTCATTTATATATGGGGCCACAACAGGATGTTGTGTTGGGCTGCCAAACCCTAAATATTTATTATCTGATCCTTGAAGAAAAGAGACGTCAACTTTTGATGCCTAGAGCCACACACAGTTTTAAAATGAGAGACAAAGAATTCTGACTTCCTTCAGCTTCACGAAGCTAGATAAAGAAAACACTTGCACAGAGAGAGTGATCCAAACAACTGAAAAAAACTAAGACATTAACACCCAAACCCTAAATAAACAGGACCCCACACCATCAAGACTGGGATGTCGTGAAATCTGACTCTCTGAGATGCTGTGGTACCTCCCAGTTCTGTCCACCCCCCGCCCAGCCTGCAGCCAGTGGAGCCCTCCACCAGACTACACACCTGCCACACATGTGCACTAACCACAGAGCAGGCTTTAGGGCAGGTCTCCCAGTGAGTCTCAATTTCCGCAGGCCCCAGATATGTTCCTTTCAAGACTGAATGCTAGGTAATGTTCTAAATCCTGCCAGAGCTGGAGGCCTAGGATGGTCCACTCTGTATGGTAACTCTATAGGGTTGGCATTATTTAACAGCAAAAAGGTCTTCACTGACATGTTTCTAAGACTGACAAACATGACTATTTTTCTGATAGGAGGTATCTGAGCATGTCTTCTGCTGCTATACAATGCAATGCACAGAGCTGGGACTCTGAACACTGGGCATCTGTGTGTGCCCTGCCACCTCACTCACCCTTCACAGGACCAATGGAGTTGCTCAGGGCATACCGCAAGATCCTCTCTTCCTGGTTGTACAAGACAAACACACTGTCCACTGAGAGCTGTTGAGTGCTGGGCAGGGCAGGCCGGGCCTCGTCATGGGTGCACTGCTGGAAAGTGATGGTCTGCCGCCACTGGTAAGTGTAGGTGTGTGATGGGGCGACCCCACCCCGCTCGGGCTCCGTCACGGTGTACTCCCGGGTGGAGGAGGATGTGATCACTGGGGGCGAAGGCAGGTGACACAGTGGGAAGACAACAGAGAAATTATTAAGGACACACATGGTACAATCCAGAGCTTTAAGACTGTCAGCTATCATCCCTGCCTTTGATGGGTGGGCAGGTGGTCAGGCTAATAAGATGATTCCGTTCGGGATGGGAACACACTCATTACTTAGATTTTCCGTATGATTACTGGTGCATTTGCATTACTAAATTTGCTGCTTTCCCTCACCCAGTGATTCGTGCAAAGTTCCTAATACTCCCAGGACTAACCTGGTAGAAAAAGTACAGAATTGGAAACAGAGAACTATGCACTCACAGCCCCTGCCTCCGCTGTCCTCAGTTTCTTTTAAAGATTGGGTTTGGGCAGGGACTAGATGAGTCAGTAGCTAAAATTTCTAGAACTGAGCCGGCTAATCACAGCCACAGCAAAGGCCTCAAAGATGGTGGAGGGCTTTGTTCTGTTGTGCGTCAGTAAGGTCGCTACACGGTAAAGCCAACTCAGCAGCAACTAACAACCAGCACACCACAGCACTATGACAAATAGAAACTGCTGGTCACTGAACATTTACGATTGGACTACTGTTGTGAAGGGCCGTCGAGTCGGTTCTGACTCGGCAACCCTGTATAGGGTTTCCAAGAAGCGGATGGTGGGTTTGAACTGCTGATCTTGGGTTAGCAGTACAGTGCTTAACCTTCAGCGCCACACTAAGACCCCTACTACGTGACTAGCAGTGTGCTAACTGCTTTATATGTTGCTAAGTGCTGTTGAGTCAGTTCCAACTCACAGCGACCCTGTATAGTGTTTCAAGGAGCAGCTGGTGAGCTTGAACCACCGACCTTGTGGTTCAAACCTACCTCGCAGTCCAGCACATTAATCCTCAGTGCCACACCAGGACTCCCTACTGCTTTATATATAGGTCGTCTCACTCAGGATCCAATAAATAGTAGTACTACACAATCCTGGATTTAGCAGCCTATTATATTAAAAATTAGAAATTCAAAGGGTGTGTTTCAGTCCATTTCTGAAAACTTACTAAAGCACCATGAGCAAGCCTTGTTAAAGGAGAGGAGACCATCTTCCCCAATCAGAAGACGCCTGCTCTTCACCCATGCCTGAAACCCACAACTGACTATTTTTAGAATAACTATGAAAGAGTCTTTATATTTCTGTACCGTGCTACAGTTCCTTCCATGAAGAAGCAGAAAATCCAGGGCATAAATAAAAGCACTCTGCAAGCTGCTTCCTCTCTCCAGTCTGCACAAGGAGTCATCAGAAACGTCATCTGGCTTCAGGCAGCCTGCTGACCCGGATCCTGTCCGCTTCCCATTCCTCCCCAACCCCAAGCCATTCCCCAGCCGGAAAAGTCTAGCCAAGCCGTAAAGCCTTGGCTAATCGGTACCTCCTTTCTGGATAGCAATTTAATAAGAGTCTTTAATGAGCCCATATTGTTTGAACCT
This sequence comes from Chrysochloris asiatica, assembly GCF_000296735.1. NCBI lineage: Eukaryota > Metazoa > Chordata > Mammalia > Afrosoricida > Chrysochloridae > Chrysochloris > Chrysochloris asiatica. The sequence continues at coordinate 3,666,979 of NW_006408697.1, read as the reverse complement.
TCATTTCTATTTCTAGGAACTGAATCTTAGGAAAAGAATCAGACACTTGGCCAAGACTTATGATGAAGATGGTTATTTCAACATGTTAGGGGGCAGGGTGGGGTGGAGGAATGCGAAATAACCAAAGCGTTAGAAAGTAGGAGAATGGGTTAAGAGCCAAATAGGAAAATAATCAGATTAATTAACATACATATACAATATTCATGATTTGCTATTAACTGAAAAAGAGAAAACTGTGGTATGATCACAATTTTATTTAAAGAAAAAGTACCTACTTAGCTGTAGATTATAGACTGCCACATCACTGTGAAGGCGCTCTGGCAGCGTAATGGTTACGAGTTGGGCTGCAAACTGCAGGGTCAGCAGTTCGAAACTACCAGCTGTCCCGCGGGAGAAAGATGAGGCTTTCTGCTCCCGTAAATATTCACAGCCTTAGAAACCCTGTACAGGGTCGCTATGGGTCAGAAACAACTTCACGGCATATAACCACCACCTCCACCACATTACTGTTCAAAGTTTTATTTTGGTTACTGTGGCCAGGTAAGAGAATATTCTTGTTCTCAGGAGAAACCCTAGTGTATTTACGGATGCAGGATCATGATGTGTATCCTCAAAATATATAATTATAGATAAAAATTCTTTTATATGTGTGTGTACATACATACAGTGGCACAAATGGCTAACTCACTTAGCTGCTAACTAAAAGATTGGCAGTTTCAGTGCGCCGGTAGATACCTGGTGGTCTGCTTCTGAAATTTTACTTTCGAAAACTCTACAGAGAGTAACTGTTATCATGACTGATAGTGACTGTCACAACTGCAAAAGTAGAAGTTTTGTAACATAAAGAGGGGAGTAGTTAATCTTACAGTCCAGGAACAGAGGGTCCTAAGACCATCAAGGGAGAAGAGCATGAGTGGAATGTGGGACCCTATCCAGAGAAGCAGCGACACCAGTGATGGAGGCAGAGATGGGGACATGGAGAGAGGGAGCAGCTGAGGACTCTAGGTTCATGGAAAGAGAAAGGCTGTGAGGCAGGCTTGAAGATATGCCCTTGGGTTGTTTACATGATTATGTATTCCTGAGTGTTTTTGTGTACATCCAAAAAAGTAAACAACAGAAGGAATAGAAGCAAATACTGTTGAATGGTGATGCATGGAGGGATTGTAATCATGCAATGAAATGAAATATGACAGAATGAGTGTAAAACTGATGTTCTCCCATGTAAACTATCTCTCAATTCACAATAAAAGCTTCAAAAAACAAAACAAAACCCTATGGAGAACAGTTCTATTCTGACACACACAGGGTCACCATTAGTCAAGTCAACTCCATGACAACTGGTTGGTTGGTATCGGCAGACCTCAGAGAAATTGTAGGCTTGGCTCCAGATCACCACAACAAAGCATGTATCGAGTCACCTGAACTTTCTTGTTTCCTTGTACATCCAGAAGTTATGTTTATACTATACTGTAGTACATCAGGTATGTCACAGCATTATGAAAGTCTGAAATACTGTGGGAATTACCAAAATGTAACTCAGAGACATGAAGTGAGCACATGCTTTCGGAAAACTGACACTGATCGACTTGCTTAACGCAAGGTTGCCACAGACCTCTGATTTGTACAAAATGCGCTATCTGTGAAGGGCAATTTTGTATAAAATTGTATAAAGCAAAGTGCAAAAACCAAGGGGTGTGTGTGTGTATGTATTATGTGTATATGTATGCACACACACATAAACACACACAGTCTTAGTATAGCACTGTGGGATGAAGCACTGGACTGCAAGGTCGGCGGGTCAAGCTCACCAGCTGCTCCTTGGAAATCTTATACAGGGTCACTATGAGTCAGTACCAACTTTATGGCACATAACCAACACCATCACATATATATATGGTAGCATAGTGGTTACCAATCGGGCTGTGAACTGCAAGGTCAGCAGTTTGAAACTACCAGCTGCTCCATGGAAGAAAGATGAGGCTTTCTGCTCCCATAAAGATCTACAGCCTTGGAAACCCTGTTCAGGGTCGCTATGGGTCAGAACCGACTCAATGGCACTTAACAACAACAACATATATATAGGCCCTCCAAAAAGTCCATGGAAAGATTCCAGTATCTTTCCATTGTTCCATGAATGTTTTGAAGCCCCTTGTATGTATGTTCTTGTTAAGTTCCATCAAGTCGGTTCTGACTCATAGTGACCCTGTACAGGGTTTCTGGAGCTTTACATCTTCCAGGAAGCAGAAAGTCTCATCTTTCTCCCACGAAGCAGCTGCTGGGCTTGAACCGTGGACCTTGCAGTTCACACTCCAGTACTTATCGAATGGAGCCACTGTGTTCCCCATACATGTTGCAAAATTTTAACAGATAGAGTTGGACATATTATTCGCAGAAAGTCTTTATATACTAGCTTCAACTTCTGTGAAAGTATGAAATTATTAAAACATAAATATATTTTATATTTGTATGTTATAATAAAACTATATCATGTATTTTTAAAATACCACAAAGGGGCTTCCAAGGTTCATGGAAAGTGTCATTATCCTTAAATTTCTTTTTTTCACAAACTTCTGAAGGGGAGAAGTTTAGGTTTTACAATTATGTGATTCGCATTTTTTCCTTTGACCTAAATCAAGCGCATGTGCTGTTTCTGGCTTCCTACTGGGGCAGAGGGCAGCCGGCGGTGTTTCCGTCCAGCAGCACTTGCTTACCAGAGGGGGAGTAGTGATAGAGCTCCGTGTAGGGCTCGATGTGGACCGAGGAGCCGAACGTGATCTGCGGCACGCGGCCCTCCAGCTCGGTGTCAATGGTCAGGTGCCCATGCTCATCAATGCCACTGAAATGCTGTTTGATCACCAGCTTCCCTGGGTGTCCCACGAAGGTTACCTCGGCCTGCCGCATGAACTCACCCCCTGCAAAACAATGCCCATCTTGTGAGCTCACATCAGCTCGTTTCCAGAGCAACACCTTCAAACTCTCCCTGCCCACCCATGGTCCCCATGATGGCCAGGCACTTTCTGCAGATGAGTCAGGTTGGGTGGTAGACAATGGGACTGGAAAAGTGTGGACATCACGTGGCCCAACTGGGCCACAGAGAGCGGCAAGACGCTGCTTCCTTCCCAGGCACAAGCTGACCTCTGAGGCATGTTGGCTCCAGGCAGTTCTGGAAGAGCAGGGGGTCCTGAGTGTGTTAGAATGACTTCAGCCCTCTGAGTCTCCATCCCCTTATGAGAACAATAAGAAAATCGATCTTGTGGAAAGAGCTGTCAACTGTCATCTGCTTTCTGAGTGTAAATTATACGGGATGATGGTCACAACAAGTACATCCCGGTGAGGACGTATGAGTTACTCAGAGCAAACTGTCAGAACCCTATCTGAGGACCACTCACTGCTGGGACTGGCTCAGGGGTGCCACTTGTTTTGTGTAGGACAGTACCCTCAGACACAGAGAAAACATTCGTACCTTTTTCACAGGCCTTTTCCACACTTGGACACTTCCGTTATAGCAGGGGCTGGTAAACTACAGATATGTAGGATAAATACTGGGCTGCGAACCACATGTTTAGTGGTGCGAGCTTGCCAGATGCTCTGAGAGAGAAAGATGAGGCTTTCTGCTCCCACAAAGATGTACAGCCTTGGAAACCCTACATAGGGTCACTCTGACCCCGAACCAACTCGATGACACTTAGCAACAGCAACAAAGATGTTTTTTCCATTTTAAAAAATGGTTTTTAAATCAAAAGAATATTTCATGATATGTGAAGATTACATAAAATTTAAATTCCAGTGCCTATTAATAAACTGTTGAGCTTTGGTCACATCCATTTGTGGTTGTGTTTGAATCATGTTGGCAGAGTGGAGCAGTTGCAGCAAAGACCACATGACCTAAAATATTTGGGCAAAGCTTAAACCATTTAGTATCTGGCACTATGCACAAAATGTTCAACAACCCCTATTTTATACTGGAGTCCAGGTGTGACAACATGTGTTCTGCCAGAGACTTGTCTATCTTCTCCATGAAATCACCCCTTAACAGAAATGCAATGCTGAGAGGAGGCGGAGCAGGGGAGAGACAGGGTGCTAGTGTTAATGGGGTACATACAGACCCTGTTTGGGGTGACAAAAAGTTTTGGAAATAATTGATGATGAAAGCAATGACTTTTATGTTGTATACGTGGTGGCGGTGGTGATGTGCCATCGAGTTGGTTCCAATCCATAGCAACCCTGTACAGGGTTTTTGAGCCTATAAATTTTTAGGGGAATGGAAAGTCTCATCTTTACCCACCGAGCTCCTGGTAAATTCAAACTGCTGACCTTGAAGCTAGGAGCTCAGCTCATAACCCACTACCCTCCCAGGGTTCTGTGTTCTATACATCTTACCCAATAAAAAAGAAAGAGAATGCCAAGCCATCTCAGTTAATGCATACTAATGAAAACATTGAGCGATCACTTCTTACTGTAAGGCAGAACTGTAGGTTTCTCTCGACTATACACACAAAGGGGTCACAGCATGCTTTATCAGTAAGCTGTTTGCTAACATGGGATTCCTTTTCCACTGATCCTAGGTCCCACTCTGTGGCCCAGTGGTTCTCAGGTAGGATATAATTACCAGTGATGCTGAACCCATTCATGAATCCATCCTGCTCCACAGCAAACATCCATCCAATGATGCCTCCCACAGGGGCCAGGGGCAGCAGGGAATACCCCAGGGTCTCAGGAATGGTGCTGATGGCGGTGTAGGAGCGTCCGTGGTTCATCACGACGTACGAGTGGAGGTCAGTGTTCTCAAAGACAATGGGGGCCTGGCTGTTACCCACAAAGACCCGTCCCTTGACTTTGCCATTAACTCGCTGAGGGGAACCTGAGTGAGAAACAAAGAAAGACAGCAGATGATTCTGTGAAGTCAGCCTTTCCAGAAAAAACAATTTACCTGTTATGACTTGGATCTATTTATGAAGCAAGTAAGAGCCAACATAGCCCTGTGTTAAATAGCTGGGATAAGTGACAGTAGTTTTTCTAGTCCAGAGGATAATGCCAACGATTTTGTGGCACGGGCCTTCATACTTCAGTGTCTTTGCCTCTCTTTTATGTTGAGCAACAACAGGTGGATGAGCTTCAGGTCCTGTGTAACTGCTGTGTGAGCAAGAACTTGGGGGCAGATGCAACCTCTTTAGGGAAATAACCCATCCTGGCTCTTCTAGTGTCAGGGTGACTAGAATTTACCACTTTTGTGGGGAATGCAGGCAGAATTAGGCATTTCACTGGGGATTAGGGACAGCAGGGGTGGTCCTGGGGAATCGGTCCTGGGTGGTCCTATCTGTGGCACACATCACTAAGCATGAGCACTGGTAATCTGAGTGCCCGTACCTCATCCAGCTCAACCCTGAACAGAGAAGGGCACAGGTGGGCATGGCAGGCTGTGGAAACATGCCCACCAAAGCTGAGCCACCTGGGGTGGAATGCAGTTGTGCTTTATTGTTGATTTGTCCATGTAGGCAATCGGGGATATGTCACTAGGACCCACTATGGCAAATTTAATGGCTTCCTTAACAAGTTGTCAAACAGTGAAAGTCGGGTGGCAGCATTTGTGTTTTATAAATATATAATCAATGGCCAACATCACTCTCAATAGAAAGAAATAGAAAGCACTCCCCCTGCAGACAGGAACCAGACAAGGATAGCCTTCAATATTGTGATGGGAATCTTAGACAGAGCTATGAAGACCAAAGAAGAAGTAAAACTCTATTTGCAGATGACATGATCCTATACACAGAGAATCTTAAAAGACTCAATGAGAAAATTATTGGAACTAATTGAAAGATTCAGCAAAGTGGCAGGGTACTAGATCAACACACAAAAATCAGTTGGATTTCTTCACACTAACAAAGATGATGCTGAAAAAGAAGTCAGGGACCCAATACCATTTAAAAGATGAAATATTTAGATATAAATCTAACCAGAGAAACAAAAGGCCTATACAAAGAAAACTGAAAAGCACTACTACAAGAAACTAAAAGAAACCTACATAAATGGAAGACTATACCATGCTCATGGATAGGAAAATGTAACATTGTGAAAATGTCCATTCTACCCAAAGCAATCTATACATATAATACAATCCCAATTCAGATTCCATCATCATTCTTTAAACAGATGGAGAAACGAATCACTAACTGTATATCAAAAGGAAAGAGACCCTAGATACACCAAGCATTACTAAAGAAGGGGACAAAGTAGCAGACCTCTCGCTTCCTGATTTCAAAACCTATTACACAGCCACAGTGGTCAAAACAGGATGGTACTGGTACAACGAAAGACACATAGCTCAGTGGAGCAGAACTGAAAATGCAGTAGTCTATCAACTGACCTTTGACAAAGGGCTTTGAAAAGTGGACATTCATTTGCAGAAGAATGAAACAAGACACATATCTAACACCATACACAAAAATGAACTCATGATGGATCAAAGACCTAAATGTAAAACCTAGAATTATAAAGATCATCCATGAAAAAACAGGGACAAGCTTAGGGGTTCTGATTCGTGGCAGAAATTCACTATCAAACATAACTGAAAACACACTAACAGCAGAAGACAAACTAGATGACTGGAATCTCCTAAAAAGTATGCACATCCACAGATTTCACCAAAAGAGTAAAAAGAAAGCATACAGACTGGGGGAAAATAGTAGGCAATGACATACCAGACAACGGACTAATCTCTAAAATTCATAAAACACTTAGACACCTCACCGAGAAAAAGACAAATAATCCAATTAAAAATGGGCAAAGATCATGAACAAACACTTCACCAAAGAAGACATTCAATCAGTCAACAAACATAAGAAAACTCATGATAATTAGCCATTGTTCTTACCAAGTGCCATTGAGTCAGTTGCCACTCATTGTGTAATTAGCCACAAGGGAGATGCATATCAAAAACAGTGGGATTTTATCTCACCCAACATTAATAACAAAGGTCAAGAAAATGGAAAACAATAATGTTGGTGAGGGTGTGAAGAGACTAGAACCCTCCTACACTACTGTCAAGACTGTAAAATGGTGTAACCCTTGTGGAAAACAGTGTGGGACTTCCTCAAAAAGTTGGAAATAGAAATATCGTATGATCCAACAACCCCTCTATTTGGCATATATCCTAGAAAAATAAGAGTCGTGACAGGAATAGATATATGCACAATATGTTCATCACAACACTGTTAACAATATCAAAACGATGGAGACAGCCTGGTAACGTTCATCAATGGAAGAATGGCTAAACAAACTGCAGTACATAGACACAATGGAACACTATGCAATGTTGAAGAGCAACAATGAATTTGCTGAAGACCACAAGATATGGATGAACCTGGAGGACACTATGATGAGTGAAATTAGTCAATCACAAAAGGACAGTTATTGTAAGAGACTACTATTGTGAAAAATCAGGAAAAGGTTTTTGCACTAAAAGAGACCTTCTTTATCGGTTTACTAGGGGTGGGAGGGAAAAGGGAGTAGTTTACTGGCTAGAGGGTAGACACGTGTGGACTTGGGTGATGGTGGTTGTGGTTATGTGCTGTGGAGTTGGTGCCAACTCATAGAGACCCTGTACAGGGTTTCCGAGACTGTGAATCTCTACGGGAGCAGAAAGCGTCATCTTTCTCTGGTGGAACACCTGGTAATTTTGAACTGCTGACCTTGAGGTTAGCAGTCCAATTCGTAACCACTACGCTACCAGGGTGATGGGGAGGGCAAGATACAAGAAGGCTGGCACAAGAATGAGGATGGCATGGAAGATGCAGGGAGGAGTGCACGAGTTAAAAAGAACAGAGGTAAACACTGTTAGATGCACAATCCCACAATGACAGTGATATGCAGCTAGGTCTGTGGATGGATACACAGGCTGAATGGGTATGGGAAATTGGGCGTATACCCCCAGAATATAAAGGTTTGACAGAGAATACGTGTACTTGGGATATTTACCTTCGCTGCAAGCATAGTCAAACCTGAATGGTGGTGGAGTATACAAAATCATGAAAACGTCTTAGACATTACCAAACACAATGAAGGCATAAATTGCTGGGTCTGTGGGTTCAGGACCATAGTCTCAGGGACACCATGGTCAATGGACGTAACATAGTCCACAAAGACGATGTTCTGAGTCCTACTTTTGTGAGCAGTGCCTGGAATCTTAAAAGCTCATGAGCTTTTGATACAATTATTCGTCTCTCCCTGTCCAAAGGAAAGAAGAATGATGAAAATTGAAGATGCTTAGAAACAATGAGTCCATGGACTAATGGACCATGTGAACATCAGTCCCCATGACCCTGAACTAGATGGTATCCACCTACCTCTACCAACTGCTCTGAAATGGATCACATTACAAGGTCCTGGATAAAGTTGGAGAAAATGTGGAACAAAACTTAAAACCATAAAAAAGACCAGGCTTACTGGTGAGATGGAGATGGATGGAACCCCAAGACTCTAGCTCTGAGTCATCCTTCAGTTCTAGAATTGAACTGAACCCCGTGGCTCAATTTTCAGCTAACGGTCTACAGGGGGGACAAGAACACTGGTGAGGCACATACACCATGAAATGGTCAACCGTCGAGATCAAAAGTCCAGCATTTAAGGACAAATTTCAGAAGTGTTAGGAAAGAAGGAGGAATGGAAACAAGAGAGGCAGGAGGAAGTGAGGTCAGGGGTTTGCAATCACTGAGATAAAGCAAAGCGTACGGTTTGTTGAATGTAAAATCGACGAGCTGTTCGGTAAACCTCCACTCAATTCACAATAAATGTTATACATATATATACAAATATAATATACATGCATCTGTTAATAGTAAATGTTAGCACACACCTCAGAATCTGAAGAAAAGCACACAAAACTATTAACAATGGCTACTCAGTGAAACTGACTTTTCATTTCTAATACTAGAGATTTGTTTAAAGTTTGAAAGTTTATAACTTACATATGTTATTATTTTATCAGGAAACAAAAATAGGATCTAAAGAAATTAAAGTGCTCTTGTCATTGACCCAGCAAATTCTAGCTCCTAATATATGGCAGGGCTTCAAAAAGTTCATGGAAAAATGAAATGAAAATATAATGTACTTTTTCCTCAAAGTTTTAGAAGCCCTTCATATAGATGAAAGTTTAAAATATAGGTCCCAGAAGACTGAAAACATATGTCCATGTAAAAACGTACACAGGAATAGTCTCAGAGCATATCTCATAACAGCCAGAAATAGAACTAATTCAAATGCCCATCATCATTTGTGCTGTTGTGGTCTATCCATAAGAGGTATGGGATATTGTTCAACATTCACTGTATGTATCTCCCTTCTCAATCCCAACTCCCTCCCTGGTCATGGCCGTGAAACCCTAGACAGGGAGGCTCACACTTGGGCATGGTCACAGACATTCTGATGACCTTTTACTCTGTTCAAAACGTCCAAGGGGCCAAAGCAGGGCCAATGACAAGCCAGAGTGTACCCGGCACACAGAGTGACCCTGCATGGTTTGTGTCATGCTGGGGAAAGCTGGGAAGTTAGCAGGCTAACAGCAAAATATGTGCCCCAGGAACAATGACTTAAACATTGCAGGAAGGCCAAGTTCAGGAAACCAAACATTTATTTTCACCCAACGTCAAGCTAAAATCACTTTTAAAAAGTAGTTAAGAATCAAAAAAATATTTCAACCATAAAACTATTAGAGGCATTATGCAATGCCAAAATATGAGTAGAACCGGTATCTAAGCTTGCTGCCAAACACTAACTGCTCAGCTCTGATCTTTGGCATGCAGAGAGCTCATCAGTCCGCTCTTTAAGGAAAAGCTTTCATTGTGGATTTGGAAGCTTCTCCCAGACGAATGAATGCCAACAAAACCACGAAACAAAGGCATACCATCTGTGGAGTGGTGGAATTGGGACAGAAAATAGAAAACACATCTTAAGTGGGTATTTTTATACCCACAAAAGTTAATATGGAAATTATACTATTTTTTCCCCTTTAATAAAGGTAGCATTAAAAAAACCTCACCTTATCTACATTTGATCCAAAATAAACTACATTTTTTTTATTTTTAGAAAATTAAAATTAGAACTGATTTAAAGTTAGCTATGGCATAGGTGTGAAAAGCAGAAGACACACTTCCAGTTGGTTTTATTTTGTCAAATTTTGCAAAGTAATTGAAGTTTCCCGTTAAAAACAGAACAAAAGGTTACCCAGGACGCACTGAGGCCACTTAGCTTCTGAGAGACAATGAGCAGTAAGTACAGTGGGTGCTGATTCGTTCGGGTTTGGTTTACCTTCTGGTATACAAGTATACCTCCAGGTTCTCGGAGGTCAGAGTCCCTGGGTGGTACAAACAGTTAAGCACTTGACTTCTAACCAAAAGATTAGTGTTCAAATCCACGCAAAGGTGCGTCAGGAGAGTAACCCGGTGATCCCCAGAAAAACCAGCCATCAGAAATCCTGAGTGTGTGAAGCAGAGTTTTACTCTGACACATGTGGGGTGGCCATGAGTCTAAATTCACTAAATTCCCTTGACTACTACTGGCTTGACTATTTCAAGGATTCTTTCCCTCATAGATGTAACTCTCTGAGTAAACTGGTGTTCCCAACTAGCAGAGAGATTTCTTCTGACCAGCTGGGGCTGCCCAAAGGAGTTATCCTATTGTGGGCAGAACTTAGAACCAAGGTAGCCTCACAGCTGGCTCTGTTTTGGAGTTAGCCCCTGAAATGGTTTAGCACTCTAGGATTATTCACATTGTGATTTCAAGGGCACGACTGTAAGGACGGCTGGAATAAACTTTCCCCAGTATAAACTCTAAGGAGCTCTGGAAGCGCAGTAGTTACATATCGGGCTGCGAACCGCTAGGTCAGCAGTTCGAAACTACCAGCTGTTCTGCGGGAGAAAGATGAGGCATTCTGCTCCCGTACTAAAATAACAAACCTTTCAGAGATTTGAGTCAAAGCATCATTTAGAAACAAGCATTAAACAACAACTACACCCTCTGCTCCTCCTTCACACACAAACGTACCATTACAAAGTCACTTACCTTCAGCAACACACTGCCTGCCGTTGCCAGTATAGCCCGCCACACAGCTGCAACAAAACCCAGTCGTGTAGTCCGTGCACTCTGCGTGCACAGAGCACTGGTGTCTGTTGTTAGCACACGTCTGCCTGGAATCAGTGTTGTAGCTGAAAACTAATCAGAGAAGACAGCATACCGGTTAGGATCTCATACGGCTCCAGCTGTGACACACAGATGTGCAAGCAGGCCCACAGAATTCACTCCTGTGTTCAGCAAACGAGGGGCAAGAGACTCCCCATGGAAAACTACGATCCGCTGCATGTAAACTCCCTAAACAGTAATCTCACTTAGCTACTCAAACAACCCAAGCAAATGGGTCTACAAGGTGTTAGAGAAACCACAAGGGTGACTTCTTCAAGATTGCTATGATTTAATGCATTGCTGGCTCAGTGTTTGGTTGTTATTAAGTGCCATTGAGTTGGTTCTGACCCATAGCAGCCCTGTATAGGGTTTCTGAGGAGCAGCTTATGAGCTTGAACCACCAACCTGGTAGTTCAAACCGACTTTGCAGTCCAGTGCATTAACCAAAGTGCCATACCAGGACTCCGCAATGTTAGGTTATTTGCCATTCAATATAAATTTTAGGATATTATTCATCTAGTACAGCCTGAAGTTTCTAGGGTATCTTTAAATATATATATACACATTTTTAATTTGTCTTCATTTCTCCCCAGGAGATGATGCAGAAGCTCTTACCCGTATATGCAAAAGCTGATTCGAAAGCCCCCTACTGTCACACCTGGTCTAAAAGCCTTTGATCCAAGGAACAAAAAGAAGCTCTCCCTCCTTGAAAGCTCTACCTCCCAGGTTCAGTTTATTAGAATTATGAACTAGCTCATTAAACTTAATAATCCAGAGCAAATTAATATGAGATGTAGTTCAAAAGCACAGGAGGGAATGGACTTTTAAAGTGGATAAAAATCGAATCTATAATTGACTGTTAGGAGTGAGGATAAAAGTAAACATTTAACCCTAGGTATGTTCTGAGAGCCCCACAAATTTGGGAGGGAATTTCCAGTGTATGAAAGAACAGCACTGGAGGCTAAGAACACTTGGACGCTGATCTGAACACGCGTGGGTGCCACTGCTTGCTTACGCTCCAGCTATATATCCAGCTTCTCAGAGGCTCCTTAAGGCCTGCATGTCCATGGGTAGTCACTCACATAACACCAGAAAGACACCATGGTCTACAGAAGACTGGCTTTTCTCATAAAAAATAGTGACAGAAACACATCTGCTTTCTATGTTAAAATCTAGGCTTTGTTGTTAAGTGCCATTGAGTTCTGACAAGTTCCAACCCACAGCGACCCTTTATAGGGTTTCCGAGGAGCAGCTGGCCTTTTAAACTGACCTTGCAGTTTCAAACAACTTTGCAGTCCAGCGCCACACAGGACTCCAAACAAATATCAAATACTATACAGACCTACACTGCTAAAGTAGAGGTAATTCTTGTTTAAATGTGGTTGTTTCTGAAATGAGAAATTCAGAGATGCTAAGCTAGGTCTCTGGTAGCGTAATGGTTACAAATCGGGCTGCTATCCTCAGGGTCAGCAGTTCGAAACTACCAGCTATTCTGCGGGAGAAAGATGAGGCTTTCTGCTCCCATAAAGATTTACAGCCTCAGAAACCCTGTACCGGGAGGGTCACTATGAGTCAGAACCAACTCCACGGCACATAACAACAAGATAGGGTGGAAACAGCAAAGACTAAAACTCAGCATCTGCAAGCAGACACACCCAACCCATCTCTGTACAAGGCAGATGGTCATGAGTGTGGATCGGAGGAGTCTAAGGACGTGTATCCATGTTCTCATCTGTCATCCAAACCACATACATGCCTCAGGTTTCCTTATACTACCTCTTGCCAGCAGATCTTGCCCATGCTTTCGTGCCACTCAATAAGAACAAAAATATATGACTATTCCTAAGCGATACTATTCCTAAGCAAACAAGTAATGACAAATAAATGAGTGAAATATGTGGATGGACTACAATTTTTTGAGGGTCTTTTGAAAAGTCCAGGATTTAAATGCTTGGCCCATCCCTTTTATATGATAGGATACAGACTTCTCACACAGACATGTGGCAGACCCGCAGGAATTCAGACCTGTTTTCGGGAAGTCAGGGGAAGAGTCACCACAGAAAACGACAATCCACTGCATGTAAACTACTTAAACAGTAATATGACTCTTCTACTCAAATAATCCAAGCAAAAAGGTCCACAAGGAGTTAAGAGAATTTTCATGAATTATAAGGTAATCTGAAGAGGAAAAAATGATGAGCACAGTTTAGTTTAAATATCTTTTATAAGAAAAATTTAAGCATGCTAGGGTTCAAACTAGCAAAGAAAACATACTGGAGTCCTGGTGTGGCATAGGTAGGATAAGCACGGAACTGTGAACTCTAAGGCTAGCAGTTCAAATCCACTAGCCACTACCTGAAATCGCTATGTTGTTAAGTGCTGTCAAGTCAATTCTGACCCATAGCGACCCTGTGTAGAGTTTCCAAGGAGAAGCTGGTGAGCTTGAACCACCAGCCTTGAAGTTCAAACAACTTTGTAGTGATGCATTAGCCCATAGCGCCACACCCTATACAGGGTTGTTATGAATCAGAACAAACTTAATAGCACTTTAACAACAGGGTTCAAACTTAATTTTAGTTTTCCTTAAAAGTATAGCATAAACTCTTATATAATACGTTCCACTAGAAGACAATGAACTGTGAACCAACTGTAAGAAGGGGATCCATGTATTCTTTATCTTCACAAACCAACTCGCAATAATATGACCAGGGAGGAAAAATAACCAACCATTCTAATTCCAAAGCCAAGAGGAAACAGTGCCAAAGATAAGCTGTTTAAACAGCCAAAGGAACTTCTCAAAATGTTTTTTCAGGTGGAAGAATAGATTTCTAATCTGAAAAGTCACAAATAAGAAAATCTGACTTTCAAAATACTTCTAAAGCACTTTCCTCTTTAAAAAAAAAAACAAAGAAAACACTCACCAATCTCCAAAGACAGTCTTAATCTCAAAAGGGTATTTGATTTTTGTGAAGCTACCAGGCCTATAGACCAAGCCTCTGTAATAATAAAACTTCAGCCCCTACTCCCTTAGGTTCTCGTGGCAGAAAGATGAGGCTTTCTGTTCCAGAAAGATTTACAGCCTCGGAAACCCTATACAGGGTCACTGTCAGTAGGCACTGACTCCACGGCACATAACCACCAACTACCACCCTTAGGTTCTCATCCATACAAATCGTATATAATGCATACAAATGACATTCCCTCTGTCATAGATTGACTTGTGTCCCCCAAAATATGTGTCAGCGTGGCTGGGTCATGATTCTCAGTGGTTTGGCAGTGTTGGCGTTACGTGATGATTCCCCCAGGATGTAACTGCTGTGTTCAAACAATGAGGATTAAGGGAGGAGTACCGCTCTGGGATAAAGCACTGGACCCGCAAAGTCGGTCTGAACCACAAGGTCAGTGACTGAAACTCACCAACCGCTCCTTGGAAACCCTATACAGGGTCACTATGAGACGGCACTGATTCAATGGCACCTAACGATGACAACAACAACACCCTTAATTCCATCACAACCCGGATCGATGTAAGGGAGTTTCCCAGGGGTATAGCTTGAAACATCTTTGATCTTACAAAGGTAAAAGGAGAGAGAAGTGAGCCAAGAAAGAAGGGCTGAGAGTCAAAGACATGTTTTGGATCTGAGGTCCCTTCATGTGAAGCTCCTAGTTCCAGGGAAAGACTGATGTCAGGACCCATGGAGAGTTCCAAGGCATGCTGGGCCTACAGATGAAAGGAGACAAGGACCTCTCCCCAGAGTTGACAGACAAAGAAAGCCTTTCCCCTAGAGCTGGTGCCCTGAATTGGGAACGTCCAGCCTTCTAAAATGCGAGAGAACAAATTTCTGTTTGCAAAAGCCAGTCTCTCAGGGTGTTCTGTTACAGCAGCACTCGATAACTTAGACACCTTCCAACAATACGTCCGTCGGAAAACCCAACTATCTGCATCAGTACCAAATGCAACTTAAAAGGCCTTACCAACTTCTGTTTCCTCAACTTCATCCACATCGATCACCTGTGGATGCTGCTGGGACACCCTCTCCACCGGCAACTGGAAAGACCTGGTCCTCCCCGATGGAAGTTCAGGGGGCCCCTCAGTAGCTGTGCGGCGTGCGGTGCGTGCACTCGGCACATGGTAGGTGTCAGTGCCTCTCCTTCCCAGAGTCTTGTAGGAGAAGGTTGTGGGGGCCGTGGTCTCCAGACCCAGCTCTGTCACTACATCATAATCTTCATCTTCCTCTTCATACTCTGCTTCCTCCTGGTTCACATCAGCAGGCACTACCCCACTGGCTGTGGCTGGACTCCCAATCTCAAACACCCAGACGCCCTGCTGCCCTGAATTGCTGCTCCTACGGGGAAGGACAGGCCTCTTAGAAACAAGCCAAAAACCCACAGAAAGCCCCCAGCCACCCAGCAGAAACAACACATGAGATTTGTGTCTATGGGACACCCAATGCCTGCTACTTCCCCTACAGCAGGGGTTAGAAAGTGAACTGTCTGGTCACGATGGAGCTGAGACATTCCTGGGGTGCTCTGTGAGGATGTACCCAAACAGGCTTACCCTTAGCCATCAGACATCCTAAAACGTGGCTCCTACTTATCACAGCTTAAATGTCCTAGCATAAGCAGCCTACTGATTATTCTCTCTCCATGGCAACATCTATGAGAAATCCCATCTCCACTAGCTGAAGGACCTCAGACAAGCCTGTTTACTTTTCTGTGTTCAGAGGGTATTGTTATTGTTAGACATTGTCAAGTCAGCCCCAATTCCTAGTGACCCCCATGAACAACAGGACAAAACTCTGCCTGGTCCTACACTATTGTTGCACTGTTATAATTATCAAACACAACATCCTAACATCTTGCTTGACACCATTTTTACTGTTCTTAAGTATCTGTGATTGGAAAATGCTCCTCTTAAAAATGATACAAAATAACCAGATAATAAGATGCAAAGAGAGGGTACTCAGAATAGGTCTTTCAAGAAAACAGAGCCAAAAATTGGGGTGAGCTGGAGAAAGAAGAACTCTTGCAGACCTAGGCCATCTAATCCATCTGCCTGTCTCAGACTCAAGTAACGGCAGTGGTGTGTAAGCGTGCTTATACTGACTCACGAGCCAATCGTTAAATTTGTGCTTGTGAACCAGTCATTGAGAAAAAATCAATTATACACTATTACAACTACATAAAGTCAATGAAAAACAAAGATCAATACTCAAAACTCTCCACATCCTCATTATTTTACTGTTCTCTTTATCTGCGCTGTTGACGTTATTTAAATAATTTTATCTGTCCAGTGGAAATAATCTATCACATTATACAGGAAGGCTTCAAAAAGTTCATGAAAAAAAAATCCCTTATTTTTTACTTCAGTTTTTCCACATTTTGAAACCTGCTCAAATACGTGTGCATAGTTTCTCAAGCCTATGTTGACTATATCACAGTTTAGTGATGCTGAGTCGGTTTCAACTCATAACGACCTTGTATAGGGTTTCTGAGGAGTGGCTAGTGGATTTGAACTGCCAACCTTGGGTCCAGTGTTGATCCTACAGCGCCACACCAGGACTCGTAGTATCACACTAGTAACTTGGAATTTGCCATGGTAAGAGTATTTACACCACAGAAATAGGCAAACACTATAAATCAGGCCACCTGCCACCAAGCACCCAGAAAATAGGCTGTTATAAACTTATAAGCATGCCGCTAAGTAAGAGGCAGGTGAGTTTTAGGTTAGATTTGACAAATGGTGCGGGGAGACTTTTTTTTTTAACAGAATAAAGAGAGAAGAAATTTCAATTTTAGAAAAACTAGTCCTCGTTTCTCCTCCTTTTACTAAGTTCTTCAAAATAATCTGAGGGAGCACTGTTTCTGCTGTAAGAACAGTAATCTCTGAAGGGGTATTTCTGCCCCAGGTTCACAGGAAGACATAGGTTGGAATAACTCATTTCTAACTTCATACTAAGGAATCCTGGTGATGTCGTTGGTAGTGGGTTACTCGGGAAGAAGATAAGGCTTTCTGCTCTTGTAAAGATTCACAGCCTCAGAAACCCTACACAGGGTTACTTTGAGTCAGAACCAACTTGACAGAACACAATAACAACATTATACTTATAGGGGAAATGATAAAATTATTTAAAATATGGATGATACCTAAATAGGTAAGGATATCTTTTCATCCTAACACTATATTCCCTCAAGTTCATCAGAAAAAAAAAAAAACGAATAATATAAAAACTGGATGCAAATTGATAATCTGTGGGAAGATTTTTAGGTAACATCCTATAATGTTGATAACAGTATCCTTATGAAATGATAATCTTATTAGGGGGAGATTTATTGAAGAACAAAGACAGCGTACTTGGCCAAGTTTTCAATTGATTCCCTGTCATTTGCAAAGATGTTGTAAGCGCCATTGGTCTTCCATAGGAATCCCACTAAACCTTGACTGAATGAAACCACAGCAGGAAGCTGGCCCTCGTCCTTCTTTGAGGCTGTTGTATAGAACTGCAGACCGTCTTCTGGATACAGGAAAATGGCGTAGGAGCTGGAATCAGAGGAGGCCAGAACAGCCTGGAATGTATTTCTCTGTGAAGATGAGTTAAAATTCAGTTACTCAGGCTTAGCAAGAGAATGGAAGTTAATAAATCAATACGGATGTATCTGTAATCTTTAAAATAGAAGATATTTGTTAGATATTATCAAGATGAAAGTATGAAGAGTAGAAAGAACACTAGACTAGGTATTCTGTAGATCATAAGACTAGCTGACCTTGATAGATCTTCCAGTTAAGTGACATCTAAGATTTCCAATCATTCTAATTCTAGCTCACTGTGTTCCTCCCATAGGCCTTCTTTCCATCCTTTGATAATTCAGAGCTGTTTCCTTTCTTGAAGTGTTTATTCCAATTCCCAATCACCACTCACTCAATTCTCAAAGAACGCCCCCATAAAGGAAAATTTCATTGGAAAGAAAGACTGCATGGTCCCTGCACTTAACAATTTACTGTCTAGATAAGAAAAGTGTGCTGTGAACCAAACATGGCAACACATGGGGCTGGATTCTACACTAGGGGTCTGTGCAAAGAGCCAGAGGAACTATGGGAGAACATGGCTAGCACTGAGGAGCATGGAGGCAGCAATAGTTGGTCAAGGCCTCACAGAAGGGTTGACTCTGAATGAACAAACAAGAGTCTGCCACCTGTCAAAAGGGTCAGGGAAAGGACACTGCATAGAGAAAGGACAGCGTGCGCAAGAGACTACAGAAAGAAATAAACAGAAGAAGCAGGCGCATGACCAGGGAATTGAAATAATTTGATACAGCTGCTGTTCAGGGTGGGTGGAGGAGTCACAGAAGGTTAGACCTCAGAGAGAGCGAGGGCTCAGAACCAAGGCGCTCTCGGGCGTTTATCATGCAAGGAGTACTAAAGAATTTTGTGATTTTAAGCAATTATTTTTCTAATAAGGCACGCAGATACAAGTTGGAAAAGCAAAATATGCCACACAGGTTCACTAAAGACCTTCTCAAAGTGTGTTGTGTGAGCTGTAATGTGTTTTATTTGAGGGGGGGGGGCGGGAAGATGGCCCTAACGATGTGAACCTTACGCAGACCCTTTGACTACAGGACCTCTCTGTGTGACTGTCTAAAGACGCTTTTCTCGGAAGAACTATCTTCCAGAACTAGTGTTCTGTAGTAAGCACTTTGGAAATAACCCCATTTAAGTGCCGAGAGTTTGTACTTTTAAAGTTTCTCTCGACCCTGCACTTGTACAAAAATTAAATAAGGTGAAGAGAATTAATTTTCCAAGAAAACTTGAGGCATGACCTAAGGTCACTTCAGACCTATCGTGGTTTCTCAGCCTACCCAGCTATTATCCTTCCATCCAAGCTCCACAGCGTTTCCTTAACCCTGAGCCCATCTGGACCTCAATGGCCCCAACTCCTTTTCTCAACTCCTCATGGTGCAAATGATTTTATCTCCAAGTAGATTGTGGGGACTTGTCATCATTTCTTCACACCTCATCACTTCATATTAATGAGCTCTCTGTTTAATTGGTGCTGTGGGCTAATGCATTAGACTGCAAGGTCGTTTGAACTGCGAGGTCGGTGGTTAGCTGCTCCTCAGAAACCCCATACAGGGTCGCTATGGGTCAGAATCAACTCGACGACATTTAACAACAACAACAGTTTGATTAGAAACTACCCCTCCCTGCCAACAAAAGGAAGGTGATACATTTTCAAACACACATAGGAGTTGTTACTTATCAACCCTACTCTTGTCAGAGAGCAGTCTTCTCAAGAATTTGCATCCTTTGTGTCTAATCATCATTGACACATAGGTTGAGAAAGTCTGTAGCAGATACATTTCTGAACTTTCCAACCTGCAAGGATCAACCCAGTGGATTTTACTTTGGATACCCTGCCTTTCCCCAAAGCACAGGCATGGTGTACATCAGAGTAGCAAGGACCAGAAGACAAACGAGTGTGAGCCCAGTCTGTAAACTATTTTCACTGGTGTTGAGTGCTCACCTTGCCTTCCTGGGCAGGGTCCTTGCTGGGCCCTTGGTAGGGGGCCACAGATTCCCAAGTGACAACCACCACACTCTTGGGCTGGAAAGCGACTTCTGGGAACCCTCTCTGGACACACACTGCTGCCAGCTGAGCGACAGACGGGGAGAAGTCCTCACGATAATAAACCTTGCCAAAGCCGTCTGTGGTGTCCAAGTCAGCAAGGAACGGTGCGATGGCCCCAAAGGTCGGTGGGAAGAGTCCGGGATGGGATTCCTTTGCTGGGGGCTCACTCACGGCGATGAGACCATTTGTGGTGACCTGCACAAAACCCAGTGTGGTTAACAGGAATGCAGAGAAGACTGGAACCCACTCACTGAGGGTTGCCACCAGGCACCCAGACTCAGTTAAATACAACAGAATCTGGGAATCACATTATGCCAAACTTGACAACTCAGCATTCTTTTTCTAGGCAGCACGGCCTAGGGGAAAGAGGACTGGACAAGAATCAAAACTCTTCCGATCATGGATGCACCTGAAGAACATAATGCTGAGTGAAATTAGTCAATCACAAAAGGACAAATATTATATCAGATCATTACTGTAAAAGCTTCAGAAAAGGTTTCCAGACTAAAAGAAACATTCTTTGATAATTACCAGGGATGGGAGAGAGGGGAGAATAATTCACTGGCTAGAGGGTAGATACATGTTACCTCAGGTGATGGGGAGAATGACACACAAGAAGAGGGAGGGTAGCATAAGAATGATGAAGACAGGTAGAGACACAGGGAGGTATGCAAGGGCTAAAGGGGATGGAGGTAAACAGTGATCTATACACAGCCCTGAAATCACAGTGTTCTGGGCGTACATACATGGGGATAAGGAAGGAAGAATGGAATATATATGCATATATTGTTGTTATGTGGCGTCGAGTCGGTTCCAACCAATAGTGACCCTGAGCAGGGTTTCCGAGGCTGTAACTCTTTACGGAAGCAGAAAGCCTCATCTTTCTCTCACGGAGCAGCTGGGAGTTTTGAACTGCTGACCTTGTGGTTTGCAGCCTGATTCGTAACCACTACGCTACCAGAGCTGCATATATGCACATATATCCCACAAACATATAAGAATTTGAAAGCTATTTGTACATGGGTACCTACCTTTCCTGCAAACACAACTACAAATGTGGCTTAAGCAAATGTGGCAAAGGGGTGAAAAGGCCTTCCTAGATATTATCGAACATCTTCAGGCAATGGGTTGATGGGCCTGGGGTTCAGGACCATAGTCTTAGGGACCACCATGGTCAGTTGGCATACCCTAGTCTACAAAAACAATATTCTACATTGTACTTGGGTGAGTAGCATCTGGGATCTTTGATGAGCGACCATGTAAGATGCAGCTATTGGTCTCTCCATGTGTGGAAGAAAGATGCTTGGAATCAATTATTCCAGTGGCCTAATGGAACAGTGACCATCTGTCTCCATGACTCTGGGACCAGAAGAGCTAGACGGTGCCTGGCTACCACCACCAACTGCCCTGAAAGGGATCCAAGTAGAGGGTCCCAGAGAGTGAGCAAACATGTGGAACAAAACTCAAAACTATGTAATAATAATAAAAATAAAAGACCAGGTTTACTGGTCAGAAAGAGACTGGAGGAACCTGAGACGATGGCCCTTTACATCTGGAAAGGAACTCACCCCTGTAGCCCAATTTTCAGTGAGCAGTAGCTAGGTTTACAGAGGGGACAACAACACTAGTAAGATATGCTCACCATGGAATGGTAAAACATTCAAAAGCAAAAGCGCAACATTTCCCTAAGGGCACAGTTGAGAAGGGACGGGAAGGTGGGTGGAGTGGAACTAGGAAACACAGGGAGGAAATGGGATCACTGTCATTGAACAAGGGGATTGGAATTATTGAGATGAAACTAAGAGTATGATTTGTTGAATGTAAAACTGATGATTTTATCTGTAAGCCTTCACTCAATTCACAAAACAAGAATCGGAGGCCTGATTCTGCCATCTATCAACCATGGGACCTTGGACAAGGAAGGGGCTCAGGTTCCATCATCTGTGCCTTCCTTACCACAAATAAGACAATGGGAAAACACATGAGAGGCAGGAGCAAAGCACTGTTCAAACATAAGTCATTAGAACAGCCTTCATAATGGTTATCCTTAGGTATCAACATGGTATGAAGTAATGCAAGTACAAACTTGGGACAGGACAGGCTACCTTCCCAACTAGAATGGCTACTCTCAGAAACCCGGAAAATAATAACTATTGGCTAAGACGTGGAGAAATTGAAACCTTTATGAACCACTGGGGGGGGAGGGGGGGGAGAGGAACCTGTGCTTTTTCTAAAAAAGTTAAATATAGAATTACCATGTTGTTGTTTTTGTTATGTGTTATTGAGTAGGTTCCAACTCAAGTAAGCAGCAGCTGATTTGTTTGAACCAACCTGGTGGTTAGCAGTCTGGGGCTTATCCTACAACACCACACGAGGATGAACCAGCAACTCCATTCCTAAGTACACACGCAAAAGATCCAAAAGCAGGAATGCAAACAAACACATGGACACCAATTTTCACTGCAGTACAATTCACAAGAGTCAAAAGGTGCAAACAATCTGGATGCCCATCAGTAGGTGAGTAGATAAACAAAATGTAGTATATATGTACCATGAAGTATGATTCACACATAAGAAGAAACGAAGTCCTAACATGTTATAGCATGGATGCACCTAGAAAACACCAAGGGGCTTCAAAGAATTCAGGAGAAATGGGAATGAAAAGAAAATGGAAAATCTCCATGAAGTTTTTGAAGGCTCCTGGTATTTTGCTGAGGGAAATAAATCAGATGTAAAGTGTGATCACACTTATGTGAAAGATCCAGAAGAGGTGAATGGCGTATTTGTTGTTAAGTGCCATCAAGTCTGTTTTGACTCATAGAGACCCTATCTAGGGTTTCTGAGGAGCAACTAGTAGGTTTGAACTGCTGACCTTGCAACTGGCTGTCCAGTGCCACACCAGAATTCCTCATGGCATACAGACAAAAGTTATTTCTGCTTACTTTTGGGCTAGAAGGCCGTGGCTCAGCCAATGCGGCCTCACAGCAGCCCTAACAGCGCGGAACTGCACCATGAGGTATCCAAGGCTGTAGTATCTATGGCGCTGACTGCTCCGTATTTCTCCCATGGAGAAAGAAGCTAGTGGATGTGAACCACTAACCTTCTTTTGCAGCTGAACACTAAACCACCACACCAGGGCTCCTCAAAAACCCAAACCCAATCCACTACTCTGGAATCGGCTCCCACTCACAGTAACCCTGCATAGGGCTTCCGAGGCTATAAATCTTTATGGGATCAGAAAGCCTCATGTTTGTCCCTGAGGCTAGCAGTCCAGTGCTTACCCTACAGCTCTCCACCAGGGATACTGAATTTCCACTTGGAGTAATTTCCACTTGGAGTAGGAAATAAATTAGTAATAATCTCACAAAACGGTGCATGTATATAGTGCAATCTGAATTGTAAGGTTAAAGGTCAAACTCCATATA
>NW_006408697.1:3636598-3643652 GCF_000296735.1 Chrysochloris asiatica | reverse complement strand
TGTTGTGAAGTACTGTCAAGTCGGTTCCGACTCATAGAGACCCCGTATAGGGTTTCCGAGGAGAAGCTGGTGAGCTTGAACTGGCAACCTTACAGTTCAAATGGCTTTGCAATCTGCTGCATTAACTGCCAGCACCACACCAGGACTCCATTTCCAGAGGTAGTATATGATAAAGACCCAATGGTATTGAAGGAAGACCAAGCTGCACTGAAGGCATTCGTGAAAAACAAGAAGGGGTTTCAGGAACTGATGGGATACAAATGGAAATGTTTCAACAAACTGACGCAGCACCAAAGGTGCTCACTTGTCTAGGCCAAGAAATTTGGAAAATAGCTACGTGTCCAACTGATTGGAAGAGATTCATATTTGTGCTCATTCCAAAGAAAGGCAGCCCAGTGGAATGCGGAAATCAGTGAGTAATATCATTTACGCCACATGCAAGTAATTTTTGCTGATGATAATTGGAAAGTGGTTGAATAAGTACATTGCCAGAGATTCAAGCCAGATTCAAAAGAGGATGTCTGATGATCTAGGCTGAAACCAGAGAATACCAGAAAGATGTATACTTGTGCTTTATTTACTATGCAAAGGCATTCAACTATGTACATCACAACAAACTACAGATAACACTTGGAAGAATAGGTATTCCAGAACACTTAACAGTACTCATGAGGAGACTGTAGGTAGACCAAGAGACAGTCATTCTAATCGAATCAGGAAAGGTGTACTCCACGCCTGTATCTTTTCACCATACTTATTCAATCTGTATGCTAAATAAAAAATCCAAGTAGCTTGATTATATGAAGAAGAATGTGGCATCAGGACTAGAGAAACATTTATTGACAACCTGAGATATGCAGATGACATGACCTTACTTGCTGGAAGTGAAGATGACTTCAAATACTGGTGACCCAAGAGCACAGCCTTCTGTGTGAGTTGCACCTCAATATAAAGGAGGCAAAACTCCTTACCACTGGATCAATAAATAACATCATGATAAATGGAGAGTAGACTGAAGCTTCCAAAGACTTCATTGTGCTTGGATCCACCATTAACACTCATAGGAGTAGCAGTGAAGAAATCAAATGATGTATTGTATTGGGGGCAATCTACTGTAAAAGGCCTCTTCAAAGTGTTAAAGAGCAAAGATGTCAGTTTAAAAACTAAGGTGCGCTTGACCCAGACCATGGTTTTCAGTCACCTCAGATGCATGTGAAAACTGGATAATGACTAGGAAGACTGAAGAAGAATCAAGGATTGGATGAATTTGAATTATGGTGCTGGTGAAGAATACTGAAATTATCATGGGCTTCCAGAAGAACAAACAAGAATGTTCCAACTCTGAAGCAAGGATGGCGATTTCATCTCTTGTTCTTTGGACTGTTAAGAGGCAAGACCAGTCCCTGGAGAAGGACATCATGCTTGGTAAAGTGGCAGGTCAGCGAAACAGAGGAGGACCCCCACCAGATGGACTGCCATGTGGCAGCAGCAATGGGCTCAAGCACAATTGTGAGGGTGGCACAGGACCGGCAGTGTTTGGTTTTGTTGTGCACAGGGTCACTATGTGTGGAGACCAACTTGACAGCACCTAACAACAACAACAAAGATCCTCACATGTGTTGTTGTTGTGTGCCGTCGAGTCGGTTCCGACCCATAGCAATCCAGAATAAGAAGGGTTTCCGAGGCTGCAAATCTTTACGGGAGCAGAAAGCCTCCTCTTTCTCCCGCGGAGCAGCTGGTAGTTTCGAACTGCTGAACTTGTGGTTCGCAACCACTACACTACCAGAGCTGTACTGCTCTCATTCACTAAAACCCACAACCCTTGGTAAAATGGGAAAGAACCACGGAGATCCCGTAGCAGTTCTGCCGCCTGGTGGTAGGGACACCTGAGCCCTCGGAGGTTTTTTAAACAGTTCCTCTCACCTTCTTGTCAGTGCACAAATCCTCTGAGCAAATAGGATACCGCTCTGATGATCTTTTTACTTAGAGAATCTGATTTTTTTAATTCCCTAATTTTACACTTAAGAGACTGCAACATAAAAAGTTTGCAAAAAAAGAAACCGAAGAAGCAAGTCTCAAGTGTCCAGGATTTGGGGAGAAGGTCTATGGGTTTCCCAGGCCATTTGTTTCCTCCCACAGTCTTGTCCTTAATTATTTCAGACCTCATCACCAGAAAAGGGTGGGTGGGCAAAGAGGAACTTTAAATCAAGCACTTGCAATACGCCAAGAACTTGGCAACAAAGGTTCAGTGTGACGGGGCCAAAGCGTTTCATATCCTTCCCACTAGCCATCTGTCAGTGTGTTGTATAGACACACAGTGTTTGCTTGGCAGATACTGCCTTTCTAACCGACTGAAGGATGTGGCAGTGCTGCATTGAGCAAGTCCATCAGCGCCATTTTTCCAACAGCAAATGTTCACTTTATGTCTCTGAGTCATATTTTGGTAATTCTCACAATACCTCAAACTTCTTTATAATGTCATTACTGTATACAAATAGACTCCGGAAGTCCTGCTGTGGCCCTGCGGGGTAATGCGCTAGACCGCAAGGTTGGTTAGAACCGCAAGGCTGGCGATTCAAGCTTGCCAGCTGCTCCTTGGAAACCCTATATGGGGTCGCTATGGGTCGAAACTGACTCATCAGTACTTAACAACAACAGTAGACTCCAGCAAAGGGTAAACATAGCTTTTATATGTAAGCTGGTTTATGACTATATTTGCTTTATTGTGCTGGACTGCAACCAAATCACACGACCTTGAGAGATCTCTGTACTGTGGGGGTAGCTTGCACACTGCAGTGAAGCTGGACGCTATGGTACCAGAATTTCAAGGTCACCCGTGCTGGGGAGGTTTCAGCAGAGCTTCCAGACTAAGCTGGACTAGGATAAAAGGCTTGGAGATCTACTTACAATAACTGTTGTTGTTAAGTGCTGTTGAGTCAGTTCTGATTCATAGGGACCCTGGATAGGGTCTCCAAGAAGTAGCTGGTGGGTTTGAACCACCGACCTTGTAATTAGCAGTCCAGTGCTTATCCTACAGTGACATACCCATGAAATCTCTATGGGTCACAACAGAACACTGTCCAGTAGAGTGTCCTAGGATGGAAGACACTCAGAATACACAGTGGTCCCAACAAAGCACCAACAATCCTGAAGGACTGGGTAACATTTTGTTCTGATGCACACAGAACTGCCAGGAGTCAGAGCCAACTCAGCAATGACTAATAACTGGGAAAAGAACAAAAGCTTTGATAGTTAAGTGTGCTGTTGCCGTTAAGTGCTGTCAAGCCTGTTCCGACTCCTAGCCACGCTGTATAGGGTTTCCCAGGAGAACTGCTGACCTTGTGATTAGCAGATAAGTGCTTCTCCTACAGCACCACACCAAGATTCCATTGAACCAAATCTTCTCTTTCTGTCAAAGTCCACAGACTGTCAAATGTTTGGGCCGTATACTTGCCATCATCATCTGGCTCCAGCAACAATTTTCAGGATACGATGACATACTGCAGACAAGGCAGTCAGGAAAGGAATTCCACTCAGCTGGCCTCTCAGCCTCGTCTGTTCCAGAAACACAGTTCAAACATCGCACTGGATTTACGTCTGGGCCGTGGGAACGGCTCACGTTCTCAGGGCACCAGAAGTTGTCAGTGACCAGCTGCTATTAGAAAGTCATCCCACAGAGGCCACATACAGACAAATAAGCTCTGGAAAGCTGCTTACGAAGAATGCAACTTACATTGTTCCAACAATTTTAAAGGCACTCCTGATGTTCCCTATTATTTAGAATCAGAGTCCAGGAATGTTTCTGTTTTCACAAAGAGGCCTTTAGGAACTGAAGCTTTAGACATGGATCATGAAATACTGCAAAGGTCTTGTAACCATCATAGCATTATTATTGGAAAATTATCATTGAGCCAATTTCAATTCAATTATCTGTGAGAAAGAGAGATAACATTAAGCTAAGTGAAGTAAACAGGAAAATCAGAAGTTTCATTTGATTCTTAGCTTTAAACCTCTCCCTGGTGGTGGTGCTAGTAGTGTGGAGTCGGGTCTGACCCATACCGCCCCTGCACAGGGTTTCCGAGGCTGTAAATCTTTACGGGAGCATAAAGCCTCATCTTTCTCCCATGGAACAGCTGGTAGTTTCGAACTGCTGACCCTGAGGTTAGCAGCCCCATTTGTAACCACTACGCTACCAGAGCTCCTTATCCTTGTTGTTGTTGTTATGTCCAACTCATAGCGACCCAATACAGGGTTTCCCAGGCTGTAAATCTTTACAGGAGCAGAAAGCTTCATCTTTCTCCTGCTGGTAGTTTAGAACTGCCGACCTTGAGGTTCACAGCCCGACTCATAACCATAACTAATAACTCTGCTACCAGAGCTCCCTAGTGATCTTTTTTTTTTTTTAAGTAAGTCTTTATTGTAAGGTTTACATGGAAGATTATCAGTTTTACATTCATCCTATTGTATTTCATTTCATTGCAATGATTACAATCCCCTCCATGCATCATCAAATAACTCAAGGATACACCCCAAAGACCCACCCCACCCCCACCATCAGCACACAGCCCCTCTACCACCCTGAGTTCAGTGTCCCCAGCTGCTCCATCTGTCCATGTCATCATCTGTCTCCATCCCTGGAGTCACTGCCTCTCTAGGTTGGGTTCCACTCTCCGCTCTTCTCACTTGATGGTCCCAGGGACCTCCGCTCCTGGACTGCAAAATCAATCTCTCCCCTCCTTTTGTCAAAAACACCTACCTCTACATTTCCGACCCTCACAGTCAGTCCTGATGGCAATTATTCACTATTGTATCACAAGAGTCTTATCCCTATTTCCTTTAGCCAGCCCGGTCCCAACAGATTGGAAATCATTCAGGGGTGATTCTACCTACCCCCGCCCCATCTGGAACTAGGCTCCCTCTTGAAAGCTTGTAAGCCAGTCACTTCTTGCCTTTATAGGACCCCCGATTTTGGGTAGCCAACGTCTAAGTAGCCCATCCCTGTCAACCCTGTGTACCGAGAGGGTGGGAATGATCCTCACTGTAAAGATTTGTTCCCTTTTTTGAGCTATTACATCCATAAGTATAGATAAAGTTCATCAAATTGTAGCGGGTTACTCTCCCCGCCCCCTTCTTTCTTCTTCTAGTCAAGTTCTGATCATCCAGACATAGAAACCAGGTCAAGTGGGTACTATCTATCTGCAAGTATGAATGTTCTTGTGCATCTCCCCCTCAATTCATATCAGCTGGACGCTTCACTCTCCGCTCTAATCCTCTGTGGCCATGTCACTGCCTCTGGGCCCAGGAGTCCCTGGGTCTTGCCATACTGTTGGCCATCCAGGTCTCTACCTGGGTTCACAGGGGTCTATTGAATGTGGTCGGGCTTAGCTCGCAACTTCATTGCTGTTTTTTCCCCTCTTCCCCTTATCAGTGATCAATGTGGTCACCAGTCAGACCACATGCCTGCTCATGTATTCCCCTTGAGTCTCAGTCTTAGAAGGAAGTTTGCTCTGAGGAGTCTCGGGTGAATAGCTTACTTGTTCTTGTAGTAATCAATCAGACTACCGTTATTGTTTCGGATTTTTCCTGCCTGTCTTTCTTTCAAGAAATATCTTCTGTTCTTCTAGCCACTCCAGGCTGGTCTATTTGTCCTTTCCAGTGGAAATTTCCTACCTCAGACAATTCTGGATGGGATTTTGGATTCCACCTATGGTCTTATGCAATGTAAAGGGCTCCAGAGGAAGCCTCTTTCACTGGGCAACTTCTAGCCCCCTTTAAGGTATTCCAATCAGTTGTAGGCTGAAGAAGTACTTACAAGCTTTCTGTAGTGATTTTTCTGGTTATTCCTTTTTCCCTCCCTCTAGTGTCTATTTTACAATGGTAGGCAAGGGAAACCATGATTCAAAAGACAGCCAAGCATCTTAACATTATTCCCCTCTTTTACATATTCAAACCATGCCTCAATCCCTGTATCCGGGAGCCCTTTTTTTCCAAGGTTGTGTATACCTCATCATTTACCTCTGTCCCACTTAGCCCATGCAAACCTACCTAACTGTTCTCCCATATGCCGCCCTGTTCTTCCATTCCCCTCTCCCTTCTTGTGTATTGTCCCCCCACTGCCTCCCCTAGCACCCAAGCTATCCTGTGTCTATTCCCTACCCTGTGCTCTATCTTCCCCTCCCTCCTTCCCTTCCTCTCATCCCATACATCCTAGTGATCAGCAAATATATATAAAAATTTTCCCTCTTTTAGGGTGGGCTCTTTTTCTTACTCTTTTGCAATAATGGTTCTATGCAGAATTTCTCCTTTTGTGACTAACTAATTACACTCAGCATAATGTCCTCAAGGTATCATCCATGTTATGCGGTGGCTTGCAACTTCCTTGTTGTTTTTCAAGGTAGCATAGTATTCCATTGTGTGTAAGTACCAAAGTTT
This sequence comes from Chrysochloris asiatica, assembly GCF_000296735.1. Classification (NCBI taxonomy): domain Eukaryota; kingdom Metazoa; phylum Chordata; class Mammalia; order Afrosoricida; family Chrysochloridae; genus Chrysochloris; species Chrysochloris asiatica. Next base: position 3,637,220 of record NW_006408697.1, on the reverse strand, counting down.
GTTTATCCATTCTTCCAATGATGGGCACTTAAGCTGTCTCCATCTTTTTGCTATTGTAAATAATGCTGCTATGAACATTGGTGTGCATATATCTACTCGTGTTATGGCTCATATTTCTTTTGGGTAAATACCAAGTAGAGGAATTGCTGAATCATAAGGTATCTCTATTTCCAACTTTCTGAGGAAGCGCCATATTGCTTTCCAGAGAGGTTGGACCACTTTGCAGTCCCACCAACAATGTAGGAGGGTCCCAGTCTCTCTGCATCCTCACCCGCATTTACTGTCCTCTACTTTTTTTATCTTTGCTATTATTGCTGGTGTGTGATGATACCTCATTGTTGTTTTGATTTGCATTTCTCTAATGGCTAGTGATCATGTACATTTCTTCATATGTTTGTTGGCTGGCCCGGATCTCTTCCTTGGTGAAGTGTCTGTTCATGTCCTGTGCCCATTTTTAAACTGGGGTGTCTTTTTCTTGTAGAGGTGTTACAGTTTCCTATATATTTTAGAAATGAGTCCCTTGTCTGATGTGTCATTGCAAAAGACTTTTTCCCATTCTGTGGGTTCCTTTTCTACTCTGTTGGTGAAGTCTTTTGATGCACATAAGTTTTTAATTTTTAGT
>NW_006408697.1:3620814-3632120 GCF_000296735.1 Chrysochloris asiatica | reverse complement strand
GCTAAAGTGGATAAAGAGAAATACTTTTAACTGATGGTATATGGAGGGGATTATAATCAATGTAATGAAACAAGTTATATGAATTGTTGAAACTGATGATGTGCCCTGTAAACTTTCACTCAATCCACAATAAAAACCCTAAATTAAAAATAAATAAATAAATAAAATGTTATTACTGTTAGATGCCATTGAGTTGATTCTGACCCATAGTGACCCTATGCACAATGGAATGAAAGATACCGGGCCTGTACCATCTTCACAATTGCTGCTTCGCTTGAGCCCACTGCAGCTGCCTCTGTGCCAATCCATCATGCTGGGGCTCTCCTTTCCCCCCCATGATCCCTTGGTGACCAGAAGCGTGACCAGCTCCCACCCTCACTCACCCATGAAGTCCATAGTTGTGAGCCGTGCCAGTGTGAGGCAGGGCTGCCTGCACTGCTTTGGTGTCTGGGTTCAGGCCTCCAGAACCCACAGAGCACCAGACCAGCATTCGTCTAGCAGAAACCCTCATGACCAGCCAGCTGCCCTGTGACCTTAACAGAGACAGAAACCAACTCCATCAAAGGGCCTCCACAAACTACTCCCAGATTAACAGTCCTGAACATAGATGACACCTAGGCCTGGTGTGGCACAGTAGGATCACAACCACAAACTCAGCAGTTCAAACCCACTGGAAATCCTACAGAGGGACTCTCTGAGTCAAACCCACTCAATAGCACATAAACAACAACAGGTCTCTAGAAACTTCATCTGGGGCCAGGAAAACTTCACTGTCACATCCCTCCAGCACCCACCTCCTGAGTGCAGGAGACTCCCTACAGTCTTCTTCTCTCTGGGTCCAAAATCTGCACTGTTTTGTTTTGTTTTGTTTTCCTTTTGCTGTTCTTGCATGTTTATTTATTCTTCTTCCTCTGTTTCCATTTTCTTGAATTTTATCCTTTCTATCTTCGCTTTTTATCTTTCCTTTTCCTTTTGTTCTTTCTTTATTCTCGCTATCCTCTTTTTTCATCTTCTCTCTCTCTGGTTTTTCAGGTTTTTTGGTTTAATTTCTTCCTTTTATTTTCTCTCTTGTATTTCCCTTCTATAGCTCCACTTTCCTGTCCCTCTTTTCTCATTTTACTTACTACATTTTTTTTTTCCTGGTTGCCATGTGTTTTTATTACTTTTTTTCTCCTTAATTATTTTCTCTTTTCATTGTTGGTTGCTTGGTTGTTTATTCTGTTTTGTTTTCTTGTGGGGGTGTAGAGAAGGGGTTCTCCTCTTTCCCACCCAGCAAGAGAGAGCAACTAAACCCATACAGCCCAGGTACCACCATATACTCAGCAGGTCCACCCAGGCAAAGCCAATACCAAATTCTATACCACCTGATCAACACCAGCCAAACCCATCCTAAGCTTAGGTGCCCAGAGAACAGTGCACATATTTCCATTCTCTAACTACACCTACAGGAGACAGTCAGTGAAAGTCTAAGAACACATCAACATATAACCATCAAATAAATACAACTGTGATAACACAACAAAGCCCCAGAGTGAAAACAGAGAATTTTAGCTCACATAAAAAGAGAATGGCTCAAACAAATGAACAATATGCCAAGCCAGAAAGGGTTTCTGAGGAAGAAAATGTAATGGAACTAACTGAAGAAAAATTCAAAAGAGTGATATTTCAGTTCCTTCAAAGGATTTCCGGAAAAATGTAAGAAAGTAACAAGACTACAGAAAAAAACTTTAGAAGAATTCATGAAAACACTAAAAGAACAAACAGGAAAAATAGATGTGAATTTTTGAAACAATACAAAACCTTCCATTAGAAATACAGAAGATTAATGCTAAGATTTCAGACATGAACAATATATTGAAAGAACAAAGGAGTGGATTCGAAGCAATGGAAGTCCAAACTAATGAGCTATGCTCAATACTATTATGCTAGAAGAACAATCAGAAAAAGAATGAAAAAATCTGAAGGAAGTTTAAATTATGTGGGACACTATGAGGAGAAACAACTTGCAGGTGACAGGAATTCCAGAACAGAAGAAACAATAAAAATCACAGGGAAAATCATCGAAGATTTGCTGAAAGAAAACTTCCCTGCCATCATGAAAGATGAGAAGATAATCATTCAAGAAACTGAAAGTGCACCAAATAGGATAGGCCATAAAAGAAAATCACCAAGACATATCATAATCAATCTTTCAAAACCAAAGACACAGAAAAATTCTGAAAGCAGCTTGGAAAAAAACGAAAAGTTACCTACAAAGGAAAACCAAACTAGACTTTAATTTCTGAGTAAAAACCATGCAGGTGAGAAGGCAATCGAATGGCACATACAAAACTCTGAAAGAAAAAAAAAATGCCAACCAAGAATCATATACCCAACAAAGTTGTCCTTCAGATATGATGATGAAATTAGGACATTTTCGGATAAACAAAAGTTAGAGGAATTTGTAATAACCAGACCAACGTTATGAAAAATACTAAAGGATATTCTTTGAACTGAAAACCATTAATAGCAGACAACAATCTGAGATAAATATATATGTCAACACCACCCAGAACTCAATCCAGGTATTGCTGTTGTTACTAAGTGCCGTCTAGTCGATTCTGACTCATCGCAACCCTGAAGAGGGTTTCCAAGGAGCAACTAGTGAGCTTGAACCATCAATTCTGCGATTCAAACCGGCCTTGCAGTCTAGCACATTAACCCATAGCACCACAGTTTTAAAGCAAAACAAACCTACAAGGCTGAAAATAGGGAATCAGAGATACCAATTTATAATAAAGGCAACTACAAAGCAAGAAGAGGGAATAATGTAAATACAGAACTTCCAAATGGCTAGGAAGTCCAGTAAATTTAAACAGACTGTTTTAAATGGTTAAGAATATTAACCAATTACCTTAAAGAAAATTAATATACCTTCACATCAAAATTTTAAATAGGGTTGTTTTTAAGTGCCATCGAGTCAGTTCTGACTCATAGCTACCCGTATAGGGTTCCTGAGGAGTAGCTGGTAAGTTGGAACTGCTGACCTTGTGGTCCAATGCTTATCCTACAGTGCCACACCAGGACAGGAAAAGAAAATCCACAAACAAAATGAACTTAGTGCAGAAAATTGTGTGGAACAAAAAAACCAACGGCACTATTAAAAAAAAAATCATAGCAATCAATTCATATCTGTGAATATGAGTAAATACATTTATCGAATATAAATGGATCAAATGCACCAGTTAAGAGACAGTAGCAGAATGGATAAGAAAACAGGATCCTTCAATATGCTGTCTATCAAAAAGATGGGAACAGCTTAAATGCCCATCAACAGAATAATGGGTAAACAAACTTAGGTTCATACACACAATGGAATACTACACAACACTTTAGAATAACAATGAATCTGTACAACACCTCACTACATGGAGTAACCTGGAAGGCATTATGCTGAGTGAAATTAATCAATCACATAATGACAAATATTTTTTGAGACCAATGTTGTAAAAAGTTAAGAAAATATTTTCTTGATAAAAGAAACCTTTTATATGTGTATACAGGGTAAACAGGGAAAGGCAACTTAGGCATTGGCTACCTAAAATGAGGGGGCAATAAAAGCATGAAGTGACTGGCTTACAAGCTTTCAAGCGAGAGTTTAGTTTAAGAGCATGCAGGGAAGCTAGAGTCCCCACTGAATAGTTCTCATCTTGTCTAGACGGGTCTGGTGAAAGGAGATGGCGATAAGATTCTTATGATTCAATAGTGAGTAATTGTCATCAAGACTAATTGGAACGGTCACAACTGTAAAAGTAGAAGTTTTGTAACAAAAATGGGGGAGTAGTTAATCTTACAGTCCAGAAACAGAGGTCCCAAGGACCAACAAGGGAGAAGAGCACAAGTGGAATGTGGGACCCTATCCAGAGAAGAAGCAACACCAGAGATGGAGGCAGAGATGGGGACATGGAGAGAGGGTGCAGCTGAGGACTCTAGATTCATGGAAAAAGAGGGACTGAGTGCTGGTGACCAGGAGGCAGGCTTACAGAATGTGTCCTTTGGTTGTTTAAATTATTATATATCCCTGAGTGTTTCTGTGTATATTACGCCCCCTCCAAAAAATAGGGAATGGAAGCAAAGACTGTTGAATGATGATGCACGGAGGAGATTATAGTCACTGCAATGAAACGATGGTGTAAAGTCGATGCTCTCCCATGTAAACTACCACTCAATTTACAATAAAAATTAAAAAATAAAATAATAATACTAATACTAATAAAAAAAAAAGAAACACTTTACAATGGTTTCTAAGGGGTGGGTTGGGGGGCATATTATTCACGGGTGCTCCATATGATAAGCATTGGGCTGTGAACCACAGGGTTCATGGTTCAAGCCCATCAGCAGCTCTTTAGGGGAAAGATGAAGCTTTCTGCTTCTGCAAAGATTAAAAAGACTCTGAAAACATATACAGGGTGGCTGTGAGCTGGAACCGACTTGACAGCACTTAACCACAACAACAGAGGTGGACACATACTAACATGGGTGGGGGGCAGACAATATACACCAAGTGGGAGGTGTTAGGGGCAGAGTAGGAACCTAACAGCCACCCTAACTGCACCCCACCACCTGGCACTTGAATCAACAGTTCCAGGAAACTGAGTCCATCATACCATCTGAGAACTAGAGCAGTGTTAGACCATCAGAATGGGCACAAAACGTGTGCTACTTAGACCCTGCCACCAATCAGAATTCAACCTAAGGGAAACAAGGCAAAACCCTAGAAAGGGGGAGAAAGAACAGAAGGCCAACACTCTCTCTCACTCCTCTCCTGAGAAGTGTACTATTCATAGCTTAGTAAGCCTGGCTGGTTATTTGCAGCTTTTTGTCTGTGTGTGCTGTTTGCGCCAACCTCAAGTGGATCTTGCTAGACGTGCAGAAGTCCAGTTATCAGGCCCTAATAGGAGGCTAGCAGAGGAAAGATAAGGTAGTGAGAGACCCAGGGAGGAATGTAATCAAAGTATGAACAGAGGTAAATGCTATTAACCAATGGTACATGGAGGGGATTGCAATCATTGTAATGAAGCAAAGGATATGACTTGTTGAATGTCACACTGATGATCTAGTCTGTAAACCTTCACTGAGTTCACAATGAAAAGTTTAAAAATAAAAAAAAAAGTACAGTGTGGCGCTGTGGGTTAACGCGCTGGACTGCAAAGTCAGTTTGAACTGCAAAGTCAGCAGTTCCAGCTCACCAGCTGCTCCTCGGAAATCCTATACAGGGTCGCTATTGGTCGGAAGTGACTTGATGGCACTTAACAACAACAACAACAAGAGGCAACTTTGTGGCTTCCGAGAGGATCTACTGGGCCAGAGGTCAGCTCAGAAGGTTATGGCAACTCTCTGGGGACATTCCAAAGGGGTACACATAGTAGATTTTTTTCAAAGGAAGATTTGTTGTTAAGTGCCATCCAATGCATTGTGACCATGTATAAGTTTTTCAAGGTTGTAAAACTTTGCAAGAACAGCAAGTCGCATCTTTCTCCCACTGAGAGGCTGGTGGGTTGAAACAGCTGACCTTGTGGTTCATGGTCCAGTGCTTACCCTACAGAGCCACTGCACTCCTGACAGGAAGAGAATGGGGGTTCACAATGAAGAAGGTTTAAGAAAACTGAAACCGCATTGGTGAGAAAATGGCCAGAAAAGTTGTGTTGTGGAAGTTATCCCATCATCCCTCTTTCCAGCATCTGCCCACTCTTTGAGGGTAGAAAGGGCTGTCCCACCAGAATTTCACTGGGAAATCTTACTCCAGCAATCCTACAATCTGAATATTACTCCATTAGACTTCTTTTTGGTCTCCAAACTCAAAGAACATTGAAAAGGAATACAATTTGAGTCCCTTAAGAATGCCACTACTGCTATTTAGATGCGCTGTAAATCAAAAAGGGCAGAATTCTTCGGTGAAGGGCTAAAGAGATGAAAAAGCTACCTTCAGAAGTTTAGAACTAGTTGGAGGAAAGGTTGAGAAATGGCAGCTTCATATTTCTCTATTTTTGTTTATTATATTTGTTTCTATGCTCTTGTGCACCTGACCCAAGCCATGGAATTTCCAATAACCTCATATGCATGCGAAAACTGGACAGTAAATAAGGAAGACCATAGAAGAATTGATGCTTTTGAGTTATGATGTTAGAGGAGAATGTTGAAAGTGCCATGGACTGCCAAAAGAACCAATAGATCTGTGTTGGAAGAAGTGCAGCCAGAGTGCTCCTTGGAGGCCAAGATGGCCAAACCTCGTCTCTCATACTTTGGTCATATTGTCAGGCGGGACCAGTCACTGGAGAAAGATATCATGTTTGGTAAGGTGGTGGGTCAGACAAAAAGAAGAAGACCTCTAGTGAGATGGATTGGCAAAATGGCAACATCAATGAAGCGTGGCAGTCACTAGAAAAGGATATCATGTTTGGTAAGGTGGAGGAGGGTCAGAAAAAAAGAGGAAAACCCCCAACGAGATGGATTGGCCAAGTGGCAGCATCAATGGCAATAATTGTGAGGTTGGCCCTGGATCAGGCAGTGTTTCGTTCTGTTGTGCACAGGGTCACTATGAGTTGGTACTGACTCGATGACACCTAACAACAACAAAGTGATCTTGTGGAGTCCTGGTGTGGAGCCGCGGATTAATGCATCAGACTGTAAATCCATTTGCACTGCAAGGTCGGTGGTTCAAGCTCACCAGATGTTCCTTGGAAACCCTATACAGGGTCATTGTGGGTCGGAATTGACTCAACGGCACTTCACAACAACAACATGATCTTGTGGATTCCTGGTGTGAAACTGCGGGTTAATGTGCTTGTCTGCAAAGTCAGTTTGAACTGCAAGGTTGGCGGCTCAAGCTCACTGGTTGCTCGTCAGAAACCCTATCCAGGGTCACTATGGGCCGGAACTGACTTGACAGCATTTAACAACAAAACATCATAATCATATAGCAATACTTTTTGATTTACCTTAGTATTACTGTCTTAAAATATCTCAAACTAGCCAAGTGATGCTTAGGTGAAGTTCTTGGTGGATTTGTAATAACAAATATGCCCCTTTTTATTTTAAAAACAGCTACTTCCCGCATGTTGACCAATGTATTTCCCTGAAATCAGGCTTACAACATCAGCTCACACTGGGGGGAAAAAAAAGCTACTTTGGCAACGTCAAACTTCAGCTTAGCGTGAGGAAGACAACTCTACTGAACAGGGGCTATCCAGGCACCCCAGCCCACGGCTGAAGCATCTTTCTCCCTCAGAGTGGCTGGTGGGTTTGAACCACCGGCCTTTTGGTTAGCAGTCTGACGAGTAACCTGGTTACTCCTTACCCTAAGGAACACCACAGACAATCGGGCTCCTCGTCCAGCTGTTTTAAGGAAGGACTCATCAGGGTGGAAATGCCAAATCCCACAGCTGGAGATACTTACATACAATTGTTTCAACCCACGTGATGTTAGGAGGTTGCATAGAACCGCTAACTCATAAAGAGAGCATGTTTCCCATGTCAAAAGTGCTTCCTTTCTCATTTTCATCATGAAAGTGAAGATGCACACACAGCTTGGATCACTGGGAAAGTCTAAATGCAGATACTCAATAAATCTAAAGTCCATGTTAGATTTCTTCTATTCAAATGTACACTGAAGACAGTGAAACAACAACAGTCATCTTTTTAGACTTAAATTTGTCTAGGAGCAACCTCCAAGGCAGAAAGCAGCCTTCTCCAAAACACATGGCTAAAAAAACCGCTTTGGGCTTTGCAAGAGCAACAAGTCTCATCTTTCTCCCACTGAGAGGCTGGTGGGTTGAAACAGCTGACCTTGTGGTTCAAAAGCTGTCCTGAGGAGATGCACCTGGTGAGTTTCAACCACTGACTGAGATCCAGTGCTTATCTTACAACTCCACAGATAAGCACAAATAGAAAACAAATGAACTAGTTTTAGAAGTGTAAATGGTTTTACTGGGAAGACAATAAAACATGCAAACGCAAACTCCACAGGTGGGAGACAGTGGGAACTTCAGACATAGTAACAACTGAATGGAAAGAATTTACTGAGTATCTGCTAAATTGGAAGTCCTTTATTAAGATATCTACATTTTTTCCAATTTAATACAACAGGCATTTAATAAAACCACCTTCCTTTGCACATCTATGAAACTGATTATGAAATTGTAAAACAATGCATTTAACTTAATATCAAGCAACCGGTACATAATGGAAGCAAAACTAGAACCATGTCTACTGGAGACCATAACCATACTCTTTCTCTGTCTGGTGTGGCGCTGTGCGATAGATAAAGCGCTGGACCAAAAGGTCGGTTTGAACCACAAGGTCAGCAGTTCAAACTCACCAGTCACTCCTTGGAAACTCAACACAGGGTCGCTATAAGTTGGAACTGACTTGGCGGCACTTAACAACAACAAATTTAATGACGTTGGGGACAAAAGTCTTTGAAATTACAAAGTTTCATGGGGATGGCTTCATGATTAGAGATTGTTGTTGTTGTTGTTAAGTGCTGTGGTGTCGATTCCAACCCATGGCGACCCTGTATAGGGTTTCCAAGGAGCAGCTGGTGAGCTTGAGCCACCGATCTTGCAGTTCAAACTGCTTTGCAGTCTGACGCATTAACCCACAGCGCCACACCAGGATTTGGCAGCTAGAAAACAAGCTTTCTTCCAAACCAACTCATGGAGGGGAGAACCTGCAGAGCTGGGCTGAAATGTCCCATAGGGTTTAAAAGGATGTAAATCTTGACAGAAACAGACTGATGTAGCTTTCTCCCTCGGACCAGTCAGTAGGTTCAAATGACTGGCCTTTCAGTTAGTATTAGTTGAGCAATTTAGCCACCGCACCACCACATCTCCTTAGAGACTCTAGAAGAGAAACGCTCCTCAAAGAAGTCTAGTAAATAGCCAAGTCCATGATGCAATAAGTGCCTAGAGCCCAGAGGAAGACTTGGCACCTAATCCAGTTACATGGTACTTTACAGTTTACAAAGCAATTTTGTTCAGTTTTCTCATTAAACTGAATAAAGTAGACATTGGTGTGGTCTTCATTCTTCCCAAAGAGCATTAGTTTCAGTTAACAGAACTGATCATACACTACAAATTCCAGAACAAAACTCCATGTCCAAGATTCAAATTGATTTGCATTAACCCAGTGGAGTCAGAGGCATGGCTCTAGTCTGAACAAGACAAAGAAAAACAAAATGATTAGCAAATAAGGAGGAACGGCCTGGTGTGGGGTAGGGCCTGAGAATCAAAGCTTTCAACTTAATTTAGTTAATGTCTAATGAGAGACTTTGAATCAGTTACCCATTTCTTCTCCAGAAGATTTCTACCTGCTTTCCAACATTAGAAGAGGTGGTAGTGGCCTTGAACACTCCACACCAGAAAAAGAAGAGCAGCCCTCAATCTCTGAGAGAAGTGTGGCCCTCCTTAACAACTTGGATGTTGTTGTTTGTTGTTAAGTGCCATCAAGTCGGTTCCGACTCATAGCGACCCTGTAGTATACGGTTTCCCAGGAACAGCTGGGGAGCTTGAACCACCGACCTTGCAGTTCAAACGGCTTTGCAGTCTGGTGCGTTAACCCACAGCGCCACACCAGGACTCCCACTTAGATGTACTGATTACAAATTAAAGGGGAAAAATGAAGTATTGAACTGCCTTTTCATATGGACCCAAAAGCACTAATTAATGAGAAAAAGCTCTTCTTCTGGTAGCGTAGTGGTTACGAATCGGGCTGCGAACCGCAAGGTCAGCAGTTCGAAACTACCAGATGCTCCACGGGAGAAAGATGAGGCTTTCTGCTCCTGTAAAGATTTACAGCCTCGGAAACCCTGTGCAGGGTCGCTATGAGTCGGAACCGACTCCATGGCACATAACAACAACAACAACAACACAGAAGTGTGTCAGCTAATAAGTGTAGAAACTTGGGTAGAATCAAGTAAACAATAAAACAGAACAAAGCACCATTTTGCAGCCCTTGATTTAATCATTGATTCAGGCGAATGCTGAAACCATTAGGTGAAATGTTGATGGCTTAGCGTATATCTGCGTAAGGCCAAAACATTATCCCATAGCTTACCTGCTGCCACAGAAAAGGGACACAACTTGGCAATGACATTGTCTCATTGTCATCTCCCTGACACTGGTTATTAATCTTGGCATTGCTAACAGAATAATAACCAGAGAGCATTTTTGGTACACGATACGAAACATATAGCTACTTGCTAAAATGTTTAAGCAGCTCAGCAATAAAAACCAATAAAAAATCCAATTAAAAATGAACAAAGGATTTGTATAGACATTTCTCAGACGAAGATATAAAAATGACAAACACATGAAAAGATGCTCAACATCATTTAGCCATCAGGGAAATGTACACTAAAGCCACAATGAGAAACCACTTCACACCCACTAGCGTGGCTATAATTAAAAAATCCAATAATGTGGAGAAATTGGAAAACTCATGCATTGCTACTGTTGTTGTTTGTTGTGAAGTGCCAGTGAGTCGGTTCCGACCCATAGAGACCCTGTATAGGGTTTCCAAGGAGCATTTGGTGAGGGTGAGCTTGAACCACTGACCTTGTAGTGCAAACAGCTTTGCAGTCTGGCACATTAACCCACAGCGCTACACCAACACATTGCTACTACAGAGGTAAAATAGCGCAGTCACATTAGAAAATAGTTCATCAAAATACTAAGTATAGCATTACCATGTGGTTGCTGTCTTTGCTAGCTTCCATAAAGCTGGCCCTACCTGCACCACTTGTAATCCATCGGGTTTTCAGTGGTTGATTTTCAAAAGTAGGTTAACCAGGCCTTTCTTCATAGCCTGAGTTTGGAAGCTGCACTAAAATTTGTGCAGCATAACGACACCAAAGCCTCCACTGACGGAGGAGTGGTAGCCGTGCATGAAACCCACAGCCGGGAATCAAACCAAGGTCTGCACAGAAGGCGAGAATCCCACTGCTCTCAGATACCATGCTGCTGTCATCTGGTAGGTGCCATCCAGTAGGTTCTGAGTCATAGAGCCACTGTGTACAACAGAACAAAATACCACCAGGTCCTGTTCCGTCCACATAACTGTTGTTACGCCTGAGCCCATTGCAGCAGCCTCTGTGCCAGTCCATCTCATTAAGGGTCTTCCTCTTTGTCACCGCCCCTCTGCTTTTCCAAGCAGGGACTGGTCTATCCTGATAACATGTCCAAAGTAAGTTAGAGAAAGTCTCACGGACCTAGCTTCTGAGAAGCATTCTGACTGAACTCATTCCAAGAGAGATTTGTTGCTTCTTATAG
>NW_006408697.1:3618475-3620004 GCF_000296735.1 Chrysochloris asiatica | reverse complement strand
CTTTTTTCCTCTTGGATCAACTGTCAACACTCATGGAAGCAGCAGTCAAAAAATCAAACGATGTATTACAAGATCTCTTTAAAATTTCAAGAGCAAAGATGTGAGTTTGAGGACTAAGGTGCACCTGACCCAAGCCATGGTATTTTCAATAACCTCATATGCATGTGAAAGCTGTACAGTGAATAAGGAAGACCGCAGAAGAACTGATGCATTTTAGTTATGGTGTTGGATGTTGAAAGTGCCACGGACTGCCAAAAGAACAAACCAGTCTGGGTTGGAAGGGGAACATCCAGAATGCTCTTTAGAAGCCAGGACAAAGTCAGACTTTGTCTCTCATACTTATGACGCATTATCAGAAGGGACCAGTTCCTGGGGAAGGATAGCATTTTGGGTAAAGTGGAGGGTCGGAGAAAAAGAGGAAGATGACCCCTAAAGAGATGGATTGGCACAGTGGTGGCAGCAATGGGCTCAGGCGTAGCAAGATTGTGAGTTTAGCACAGAACCGGGCAATGTTTCATTCTGTTGTGCACAGGGCAGCAATGAGTCAGTACTGACTTGATGGAACTTAGCAACAACAACAATCCCTCAGTATTGTACTGCTTATTCCTCCTTTCTGGAGTCTTGGTATGATGCTGTAGGATAAGCACTGGACTGCTGACCACAAAGTTGGCAGTTCAAACCCACCAGCTGTTCCTTTTTCTCTAACCCTCCACTTTACCAACCATGATGTCCTTCTCTAAGGACTAGTCCCTCCTGGTAATATGGCCAAAGTATGAAAGACAAAGTTTCACCATCCTGGCTTACAAGGAGCATTCTGGCTGTACTTCTTCTAACACAGATTGGTTTGTTCTTTTGGCAGTCTATGGTACTTTAATATTCTCCTCCAATATCATAACTCAAATGCATCAAGTTCTTCTATGGTCTTCTTTATTCATTGTCCAACTTCCACATGCATATGAGAAAACTGAAAATAGCATGGCTTTGGTCAGGTCTACCCTAGTCTGCAAACTGACATCTTTGCTACTGAACATCTTAAAGAGGTCTTGGACAACAGATTTGCCAAATGCAATACATCTCTTAATTTCTTCATGCTGCTTCCATGAGTGTAGGTGGTAGCGCTGAGCAAAATGAAGTCTTTGACAACTTCAAACTTTTCTCCACTTATCATGATGTTATTTACTGGTCCAGGGTTGAGGATTTTTGTTTTCTTTACATTAAGGTGCAACCTATACTGAAGGCTGTGATCTTTAATTTTCATCAGTAAATATTTTAAGTCATCTTTGCTTTCAGCAAGCAAGGGTGTGTCATCTGAACATCGCAGGTTGTTCATGAGTCTTCCTCCAATCCTGATGACACGTTCTTCTTCATATAATCCAGCTTCTTGAACTATATGTTTAGCATACAGATTGAATACATATGATGGAAGAATACAACCCTGGCACCCACCTTTCCTAATTTGAAACCATTCAGAGTTCCCTTTTTCTGTTCTAACAATTGCCTCTTGGTCTATGTACAGGTTCCTTATGAGC
>NW_006408697.1:3605484-3617515 GCF_000296735.1 Chrysochloris asiatica | reverse complement strand
CCTTCTTCCTTATCTTCTTAATGACCCTTTGCTTTCCTCTTGTATGATGCTCTTGATGTCATCCCACAACTCTTCTGGTCTTTAGTCACTGATGTCTAATGCATCAATTCTCTTCTTGAGATGATCTCTAAGTTCAGTGGGATATGTTCAAGGTCATATTTTGTCCCTTGCGGATTTGTTTTAATTTTCTTCCGCTTTAGCCTGAACTTGTATATGAACAGTTGATTGTTCCACAGTCTGCCCCTGGTCTTGTTTTGGCTGATGATATAGAGAGTGTTTCCATCTCTTTCAAAAGTATCTTTCCACAGATGTAGTCAATTTGATTTCTATGTATTCCATCTGGTGATGTCCATGTGTATAGTTGTTATTAAGTGCCATCGAGTCAGTTCCAACCCATGGTGACCCTGTATAGGGTTTCTGAGGAGCGGCTGGTGAGCTTAAACCACCGACCTTGCAGTTCAAACTGACTTTGTAGTCCAGAGCATTAACCCACAGTGCCACATCAGGACTCCTTTTATGTTGTTTAAAAATGGTATTTGTAAGGAAGACGTCATTGATCTTGCAAAATTCTATCGAGATCTCCAGCATTGTTTCTGTTAACAAGGCCATATTTTCCAACTACTGCTCTTCCTCTGTTTCCAATCTTTACATTCCAGTTGCCAGTAATTATCAATACATTTAGATTGCATGTTTGATCAATTTCAGACTGAAAAAGTTGGTAGAATTCTTCAATTTCATCATCACTGACTTTAGTGATTGGTATGTAAATTTGAATAATAGTTATGTTAAGTGGTCTTCTTTGTAAGCGTATGAGTGCTATACTATTACAGACAGCGTTGTACCTCAAGAGAGATCTTGAAATGTTCTTTTTAATGACGAATGTGACTCCATTCCTCTCTTTACTTTGCCATTCCCAGTACAGTAAACCAGGTGACTGTCCAATTCAAAGTGCCCAATACCAGTCCATTTCAGCCCACTTTGATGCAGTTGTTAGGTGCCATCAAGTCAGTACCACCCCATCGTGACCCTACGCACAACAGAAGAAAACACTGCCTGATCCTGCACCTACTGCCAACCTCACAATCGTTGCTACACTTGAGCCCATTGCTGCTGCCACTGTGCCAAATCCATCTCGTTGGGGGGGGGTCTTCCTCTTTTTCTTCTACCCTCTACTTTACCAAGCAGAAGGCTGGTCCCTTCTGATAATATGTCCAAAATATGAGAGACGAAGTCTGGCCATCTGGCTTCCAAGGAGCATTCTGGCTGTTCTTCTTCAGATTGATTTGCTTTTTTGGGAGTGCATGATGCTTTTTAATATTCTCCTCCAATACCATACTCAAATGCATTGATTCTTCTAAAGTCTTCCTTATTCACTGACCAACTTTCACTAAGATATTGATGTTTATGCATCCCTTTTTATTTTTGACAAATTCCAATTTTCCTAGATTCATACTTCATATTTATACTTTGTACATTCCATGTTCTGAACATTAATGGATGTCTACAGCTGTCTCTCCTCACTTGGAGCTGTGCCTCATCACAAATGAAGGTCCTGACTGCTCTACACCATACACATAACCATGATTAACTCTGCTTTGAGGAGGCAGTGTGAGAATAAAAGTGGGCGGCTGAAAGTAGGGCTCAGAGCAAGAATCCCCACTTCAGGTATAAGAGCTTGCTCTGAGACCTGCTTCAGGCCGGGGCCATAAGGACAACCAGTCATGGCTAGGCAAGTCCTCAACAGAATGTCTCAAGAGACACAAATGCAGGGTAAAGAGCACACTCATAACACTGTCACAGTTGAAGACTCACAGGCCAGGTGGCCGGAACAGGTAACAGATAAGATGAGGCCGGTAGAACTGGAAAAAGTCTTAGTACTATAGTTCACTTATGTGATGTTATGTTTAAATCTATTGGATCCTGCGGTTTCTGAATGCTCCATTGGGTAAAAGTTGTAATCCTAGTTTGCATATCCCCCTCCCATGGTGTGTTCCAAAACCCTATATAAGGTACGGTTTGTGAACTGCTTGGGGTCGAGCTTTGGTGAGCTGATGCAGTAACCCTGCTGTAACACTGCTGTAACACTGCTGATCACTACACTGCCAGCCGCCACTCGACCCTAGCATGCTAGCTTGAATAAAGCCCGCCTGCTTTTGCATTATCTTTGTCTCTTGGTCTCCTTATTGGGTGGCGGTCTCGGACCGTAACAGCAGCTCTTCTCCAGTTTTATTTTGAGTGCCTTCCAACCTGAGGGCCTCATCTTCTGCATTATATCTGACAAGATTCTGGTACTCTTCATCATGTTTCAATATTCAGTATTCTGGTGCTGACAGTATTCCACTGCTATTCGTAAGGTTTTCAGTGACTAAATCTTCCAAAGCAGTCTGTCACTCCTTCTTCCTAGCCTGTCTTAGTCTGGAAGCTCTGCTAAAACCTGTCCACTCTGGGCGACCCTACTGGCATTTAAAATATCAGCGTCATAGTTTCCAAAATCACAGCAACATACAAGTCACCACAGTACAACAAACTGACAGACAAGTAGGGGTATATATAAGTATGTATTTTGTTGTTGTTAAGTACCATCAAATCGGTACCAACTCATAGCAATCCTGTATAGCATTTCCAAGGAGCAGCTGGTGGGTTTGAACTGCTAACCCTGTGGTTCCTAGTCCAGTGCTGATCCTACAGCACCACACCAGGACTCCTATAAATATGGACAGACATCTGTTTACCACAATTTTTCTTCTTAAAAAACGCAATTATCTCTGAGGAGGAAAGTATAAAATTCAAAGCCAGGAGTGAAGACATTTCACCTTTCACTGTATTTTTGCAAGTTTTTTGAGTATTTTTCACAAAAAAATTTGCATTAGTATTCTCCAAATCCCAAAATAAAATAGTATGCACTTTCCAAAAATGCTTAATCTGTATATCCTTAAGACAGAAGAAAGGACTGACAATCGGCTTCTATAAAGATTGTTGTTGTTGTGAAGTGCCATCGAGTCGATTCCGACCCATAGTGACCCTGTATAAGGTTTCCGAGGAGTAGCTGGTGAGCTTGAACCGCCGACCTTGCAGTTCAAATGACTTTGTAGTCTGACGCATTAACCCACTGCGTCACACCAGAACTCCCTTGAAGCTGTTCCATTCTGTAACATATGGGATCTTCAGATCTGGCAGGATGGTCTAGATTTTTTTAAAATCTTCTCTTGTGGCAAAAATACATATAAAAAAAAAAAACGGTTGCCATTTCAACCTTTTGACGTGTACAATTCACTGATAGTAATTCCATTCACTGTGGTGTCCAGCCTCACCACTGCCCATTCCCAAAGTTTGCCAGCACCTTAACAGAAACTCAGTGCCTAACGGTCCTTCTCCCACACTCCTTCCCACCCTGAGGCAGTATAATTTAAAAGAAAAAGTTAACAATGAAACTATTTATTAGCAACATTTGCAAATACACACAAAAGCATCCGACACTGGACCCCCACACACACCCCTCCACCAATCAGCTTCAGTAATTACCAATGTGCTACATGGTTCTTACTTCCTCCCACACGAATCTTCCTTTTCTCTTTTACTGACAATTTTAAATAAAACTCTAGAGATCACATTATTTTACCTGTCAGTGTTTCCGTATGCTTCTTTTCAAGAAAAACACTTCGCCAAAAATGAAAAAATGGTAAGTTTGTTTTAATCAAGACCCGACAATATCCTCAACCCTGCACGTGATTAGCACCTTCCTTCAGTTTCTTTTCATCCAAGGCAGTTAGTTCTTTCTTTCTCCTCCTTCTTATCTCAAATCATTTCTTTGGTGGAGAAAATGGCAGTCTTTTAAAATCAAATCTTGTCACTAACCAACATAAAAACTCTCATGGCTTCCCACTGCTTAATGAAACAAAGTAGAAATGCCTACAAATGGAAGAAACTCTCTGCCCTCTCAGAGCTAAGACACTCTAGAGGAGACAGACAATAAACAAGGAAAACAAGGAAATGAACAAAGAGCAATGGGGACTGGATGGACAGGGAAGGCAGCCATGAGAACGTCTGAGTCTCAGGCAGAGGGGAGAGAAGAACAGAGACGTGGAACGGAACAAACTGGTCATCTGTATAGTCAAGGGACAGAAAGAAGGTTGCTGTGGCTGGTGTGTGCTGTATGCAAGGCACAGGGTAGGAGAGGACACAGAGACACAAGCTAGGGCTAGCTCATGCGAGGCGTTGAGGACAGTGGAAAATCCTTGGAGGCTTTGAAGCTAGAGAGTGACAAGACACGGCAGCAACTGACCATGTTTGTCTTTGGCATGGAACTTAGCTTACAATTTTGTTTCTATGGTATGCAAAGCACTCTACAGTAAACTAAACTTTCCTCCCTATGAACCATCCTCCTCCCTGTTTCACTCATATGCCTGACCCTGCCACCACAATATACCCCCATCCTGAATCTGCCCTTCACAGCCCTCAGCCACTGGCAGCTGCTCACTAGTCTGAGTTTCATGCCTGTTTTTATTACTGGACTATACAGGCCAGGAGGTCAGAAACAACAGTGGTCTTGTTTCCAGTCTGTATCCCCCACAACTTAGAACAGCATCTGACATTTTTTAAAACAAAGATGGGTTGAATGAGCAAATGCTGTATCTTAATATTGTATTATAGGTCACAAAAATAATACCCAACTGTTCAGAAAAGAATGTACTTAGAATCTGGTCACAAAATCAGAGTATTAAAAATAGAAAATAAAATAGATCTTAGATGTAATTTTATCAAAACCTCTTAATTAAAAAATAAAAGAGACCCAGAGTAATCGGAGGCTGGAAATGAAATTATTTCACTCCAATTATAAGTTTTTCAACATGATAAGTAAATTAAATTTTAGTCCCATTGGAAATGAATCATCTATCATTCAATATTTTGAGATTCAATTTGGTCACTGCTAGACTATGGGATGGAGTCCTGGTGCAGTCCTGTGGTTAATGCACTGGACTGCTAGGTCACCTTGAACCACAAGCTCAGTCAGAATCGACTTAACGGCACTTAACAACAGACCATGGGATGCAAATTAGAAACAGACAGATGTCCCTTCCTCCAAGTGGCCTCAGTTTCACACCAAGGCTCAGCTGAGAGTCAAGGAGGCTTACTTCAGGCCCTGCTCAGTCCCCTTGGCCAGAGTCCTTGTGCTGTGAACAGCCCGTGCAACCACAAGCCCCCAGGGGCCCTAGACCTGATCCACAATTCTGTAAGCCCACTGTGAGTAAGCGTGGGAGCTCTGTGTAGGGGAACAGGCTTTTCCGAGACTGAATAGGGCTATAACTTACTTCAGCTTGCTAACTCACTTTTAGGTAACATTTGCTGGGGTGGCCTTGAAGGCCTGGAGCCATGGCCTGGAGTCACTTTTGTTGGCCAAGAGCTAGAAAAGTCCCTGCCTCTCTCTAGGGGTCATGGAGACTTTGGTCCTGCTGCCACCCTTAAAAATACTCTTAAATAAAACTCCTATATTATCATCACGCCAGGAGCTCTGGTAGCGTAGTAGTTACAAGTTGGGTTGCTAACCTCAAGGTCAGCAGTTCAAAACTTGCAGCCGTTCCGTGGGAGAAAGATGAGGCTTTCTCCTCCTGTAAAGATTTACAGCCTTGGAAACCCTACGCAGGGTCACTATGAGTCAGAACCGACTCCACAGCACACCACCACCACCGCCACCACCATTATCACTATGCAGCTGCCAACCACTTTCTTCAGTCTCTTAGCATCTTAAGGCAAATTTCAAGTTACTAGTTGGTGCCCAGACACTATGAGTGATGTTAAAGAAGGAATAAAACACAATTTCTACTCAATGAAGAAGAAAGACATTAGTCACTGAGCACATTGTATCTGCTTCTGTTGTTAAGTGCCATCGAGTTGGTTCTGACTCATAGTGACCCAGTATAGGATTTCTGAGGTGTGGCTGGTGAGTTTGAACCGCCGGCCTTGTGGTTCAAAGCTGACCTTTCAGTCCTGCGCTTATCCTACAGTGCCACACCAGGACATACCACACAATAAACTATTGTAATACATTAATTCAATTTGTGATCATAACTCCAAGGTTATCTCTACCTTACAGATGAACAAAGCAAAGCTTAAGATAATGTACCTAAGATCGCACAGTATTAAGTAGCAGCACAGAATTCAAACCAACAGCTGCTGGGCTCCTGAGACCACACTCTTTTCACAATATGACAGGGTCACTAAGAGTCGGAACTGACTCTATGGCACTTACCAACAAAAACAATGGATTATCTGATTGAACCGATATCTATGATACTTGAAATGTTGTTAATACATCACATCCCAAATAAAACAGCATCAAGAGTTAGAATATGCTCTAAGGACTGAGGGTTTGATATAGTCTGGTGGTAGTGGGCAGTTAAGACTTCATGTAGAAGGACTTGTATTGACCTAGGGAGAATGGGTAGAATTTCAGTGGTCAGAGAGTAATATGGTAGAGTAAAAACATCTGCCAACATCCAGAGAAAGACCTATTTTACTTTTCTGGAAAGTAGTATTGTTGTTGTTATTGTTATGTGCTGTGGAGTCGGTTCCAACTCATTGTGACCCTGCATAGGGTTTCCAAGGCTGTAACTCTTTATGGAAGCAGAAAGCCTCATCTTTCTCCCTCGAAACAGCTGGTAGTTTCAAACTGCTGACCGTGAGATTAGCAGCCCGATTCGGCTGAAAACAAAAGTGAGACCATGAAGGACAGACCACAAAGAATCTGTTTTCCTCTGATGTTAGGGTCAGGGAAGGGTTCTACGCATTTCTAAACACAGCACAATCATGTTGGAAATGACAAGAAGGATAAAGATGCAAGGACCACGGTGCAGGTGCAATGGACAGGAACTGTTTATTGGTTTGCTAAAATCTTTGCCCTGTTGTTCAGTCCAAAGATCAACTCACAGTCCTCATCTTCCTAGTTCCACAGGTGGCTCCCTTGTTCAACATGGTGGCCCCCTGATTTCTCCTTTATGCGTTTTACTTGGTTTTCAAGACTCCACCCTTCTTCACTTTCTCCTTATCTCATTGGCCACTCACTCTCCATCTCCTTTTCTATCTCCTCCTCCTTGAGCTCTGGTAGCGTAGTGGTTACGAATCGGGCTGCGAACCTTAAGGTCAGCGGTTCGAAACTACCAGCCGCTCCGCGGGAGAAAGATGAGGCTTTCTACTCCCGTAAAGATTTACACCCTCGGAAACCCTGTACAGGGTCGCTATGGGTCGGACCCGACTCGATGGCACTTAACAACAACAACAACAACAACCTCCTTTCCCATGGTGGAGCTCATTTTGATCTTGTTTTGTGTTTTTATTTACTGATTTTATTATTTATTTTTGTCCACCCTCTACCCAGTGAATAATTTCCCCTTCCTTCCCACCACTGGTAACTATCATCGAATGTTTCTTTTAGGAAGAAAACCTTTTCTTACCTTTTTACAACAGTGACGGCATATAGTATTTCTCCTTTTGTGACTGGCTAATTTCACTCAGCATAATGTTGTTGCAGACCGTGTAAGACTGGTCAGAGGTTCAAGGCCCTATAGGCCCGAGTGTAACAAATGAAGCCACTTGGCAGTTAATAGCAGATTGTTTTTCATCAAATTGTTTAGTCATATTTATTTAATTCCAAACATGAGCCCTGGATGTCCACAGAGAAATGCAATATTCCCCTAAATTTCTAAGGTCAAGATTTTCCCCCTAGAACCAAGGCAGTAAAACTTCCTCAGAGGACGAACATGGACAGGTTTACTGGGATTAAGCAGGGAGGCTCTGGAGAGGAACTGCCCGGGGTATATTCACTTGGGGTGGAGTGGTAAATTCTGGGAATACGGGATTAAGGACAATGGGGGCAACGCCCTAGGACCACCCTGGGTTCAATTAGTTTGATCCAAGTGAAGGTTAAACCCAGTAAGGAAGAAAGGAATATTGGTTTAAGTAAGGTTTACTGGCTTAATTTATTTTAAGGATTGTCTTGTCTGAATAATACCATTCTTCTGTAAAGATCCCTCCCTGAAAGAGAGGAAATAAGAGACAGACGCAGACTTAAGTCTGCGAGGGCATTATTGCTTGCAGGGTATGAAGAGGCTGTCTGCCGGTTTTGCATCTACTCTGGTCTCCGAGTGTTTCTTTTCTCTCTTGCCTCTCCAGACATCCCACCTAGAGTTAGTCCGAGAAGGGAAAATGTCAGCCACTGAGCATTCTGTCTGGCAGCTTGCAACAAGCCCAGGAGTCTGTCTTCCTTGTATCTGTTTTCTCTGTGTCTGTTTTCTCTCTCTCTATCTCTCTCTCGCCATCGTCACCGGACACCCCATCTTCGGGTCCTCACCCCCTTGCCGAGGCCAGACCCCGGCATAATGTCTCTCAGGTTCATCCATGGTATGAGGTATTTCGCGGATTCTCATCAATTCTTCAAAGTTGTGTAGTATTCCATTGTGTGTATGTACCAAAGTTTGTTTAACCCTCTTTTGCTGTCTTCACCTTTTAGCTATTATGAATAATGCTGTGATGAACATGTGTCAGTGCTCTCATTTCTTGAGGATATATACCAAGTAGACAAGTTGCTGGTAAACACTGTGTTTCTATTTCCAATTTTTGGAGGAAGTGCCATACTGTTTTCCACAGTGGTCGCACTATTTTACAATCCCACCAGCAGCGTAGGAGAGTCCCAGTCTCTCCACACTCTTGCCAGAATTTTTATTTTCTATTATCAATGCTGGGGCTGTTATCAATATATTATTATTGTTTTGATTTTTATCTAATGACTAAGGTGGAGCTGTAGGATCAGCACTGAACTATGAACCTCAAGGTCAGTAGTTCAAACCCACCAGCTGCTCCTTGGAAACCCTATACAGGATCACTATGTGTTGGAACCAACTCAGCGGCACTTAACAACAACAACAAAAGCAATGACTAATGATCTTGAGTATTTCTTCATATACTCTTGGTCCCCCAAATGTTCATGCTTTTTATTGGATTATTTGTCATCTTGTTGAAGTGTTGAAATGTTCTATAAATTTTAGAGAGTAGTCCTTTATGTGATATGCCATTTCCGAAATCCTTTCCTTGTATGTGGGTTCTCTCTATAGTCTTTTGGTGAAATCTTTTGATGGATACAAGTGTTTAGTAGTGTATTTACGCCATGTATCAGAGCCATTTTTTCATTGATCTTTATAGTTGTAGGTTTCATATTTGGGTCTTTAATCCATATTGAGTTCATTTTTGTATGTGGTCTGAGACATGGGTCTTGTTTCATCTTTCTGTAAATTGATTTTCAGTTTTGCCAGCACCATTTGTTGAAGAGACTATCTCTTCCCCCATTTAACGAGTTTTGGCCCTTTGTCAAATATAAGCGGACCTTAAGTAGATGGATTGATTGGATTCTCATTTGGTTCCACTGGTATGTGTGCCTTCCAATGTATCAGTCAGTGCCAGACTGTTTTGACTCCCATGGCTGTGTAGTAGGTTTTGAGCACAGAAGTGAGAGGCTTCCTATTTTGTTCTCCATTTTAAGTAATACATTGCTTACCTGAGGTTTCTTACCTTTCCATATGAAGTTAGTGATTAGTTTTCCCATCTATGTAAAGAATGATGTCAGAACCTGGGTTGGAATTGCATCATATCTATAGAATGCTTTGGGTACTATTGACATTTTCACAATGTTAAGTCTTCCCATCCATTAACATGGTATATTCTTCCATTTTTGTAAATCTTTTTGGTTTCTTATAATAGTGTATTATAGTTTTCATTGGATAGGTCTTTTGTTTCTTTGGTTATATTTATTCCTAAGTATTTCATCTGGAGTCCTGGTGTGGCACTGTAGGATAAGCACAGGACCACAAGGTTTGAACTGCAAGGTTGGCAGTTCAAACTCACCAGATGCTCCTTGGAACCCTATACTGGGTTGCTGTGAATCAGAATTGACTCGAGGGTACTTAACAACAGTAATGATTTCACCTTTTTGGTGGCTATTGTAAATGGTATTGTTCTCCTGTCTTCCTTTTCAGATTTCTCTTTTTTAGTGTAAAGGAATCCAGTTGATTTTTGTCTGTTGATCTTGTACCTAACACTTTGCTGACTCTTTCAATGAGTTCCAATAATTGTCTTTCTGAGTCTTTGGGATTTTCTATGTGTAGGATCATATCATCTGCAAATAGAGAGTTTTACCTCTTTGGATGCCTTTAATTTCTCTTTCTTGCCTTAGCTCTGGCTAAGACTTCCAGCACAATACTGAATAGGAATGGTGAATAAGGGCATCCTTGTCTGGTTCCTGTTCACAAGAGTAATGCTTTCTGTTTCTCTCCATTCCATGTGATATTGAGGAATTTCCCCTTTATTTCTATTTTGTTGAGTATTTTCATTAGGATTTTGTCAAATAGTTTTTCTGCATCAATTTGCATGACCATGTGGGTTTTCCCCTTGGTTTTATTTATGTGGTGGATTATGTTGATTGTTTTTCAAATATTGAACCATCCCTGCGTGCCCAGTCATGCTCTGTTACTTTTTGGATATATTGTTGGATTCTACTGACTGAGATTTTGTTGAGGGATATTGGTCTATAATTTTTTTTATTTTTGAAGCAAGCATAACCCTGATACAAAAACCAGGCAAATACTTTTTTTTTTTTTTTCTGTCTCAGGGTTAGGCTTGCTTCATAAAATAAATTCAGGAGTTTTCCTTCCTTTTCTATATTCTGGAATAGTTTGAGTAGGATGAGTTAGCTCCTCTCTGAATGTTTGGTAGAATTCACTAACAAAGTCATGTGAGCCCTGACTCTTTTTACTTTGTTGTTGTTGTTCATAAGTGCCATGGAGTTGATTCTGACTTATAACAACCCTGAGCAGCTGGTGGGTTTGAACCGCTGAAATTGTAGTTTGCAGTCCAGTGCTTATTCTAGAGCACCACACCAGGAGTCTTTTAGTGACTTAATCAATTTCTTCTTTTGGTATATGTCTGTTCAAGTTTTCTACTTCACTCTGTTGGTTTAGGTAAGTTGTGTGTTTCTAGAAATTTTCCATTTCTTTTAGGTTGCCAAATATGTTGGGAATACAATTCTTCATAGTATTGTGCCATTACCCTTTCTATTTCTGTTGGTTCTGTTCTGATGCCACCCATATCATTTCTTCTTCATGCTATGTGCATCTTTTCCTTCTTTTCTTCTGTTAGATTTGCCAATAATTTGTCAATTTTATTAATCCTTTCAAAGAACCAACTTTGTGTTTTATTGATTCTTTCTATTGTTTTTCTATCTTCTAGTTCATTTATTTCTACTCTAACCTTTATTGTTTCCTTACTTCTGATGGCTATAGGCTTGCTTTACTACGATTTTCTGTTAGAGGTGTAGGGTTAACGTGTTGATTTTGGTTCTTTATTCTTTTTGGATGTGTGTGTTTATTGATATAAATTGCCCTATGAACATTTCTTTTATTGTGTCCTAAAGGTTTTGGTAAGTTGTATTTTCATTCTCATTCAATGCTAGGATTTTTTAATTTTCATTTTTTATTTCTTCTATTACCCAGTAGCTTTTAAGCAGAGTACTAGTCAATTTACAAGTATTTGATTTTTTTTTTTTTGCCTTGATTCTCCAATTATTGATTTCTAATTTTATAGCACTGGGATCTGAGAAGATGCTTTGTAGTATTTTGATGCTGTTTTTTATTATTATTATTATTATTATTTATTAAGGTTTGTTTTGTGGCCTAACATATAGTCTATTGTGAAGAATGTTCCCTGTGCTCTGAAAAAGAATGTATATTGTGCTGTTATTGGGTTGTGTCATCTGTGTATGTCTTTGAGGTCAAGGTGGTTGTATTGCTTAGTTCTTCTGTCTTTGTTGAGTTTCTTTCTAGTTGTTCTGTCCTTCATCAAAAGTGGTGTATTAAAGGAATTCTGAACCCCATCCAGAATCTTCTGAGGTGGACAATTTCCACTGGAAAGGACAAGCAGACCAGCCTGGAGTGGCTAGAAGAACAGAAGATACTTCTTGAAAGAAAGACCAACAGGAAAAATACAAAAC
>NW_006408697.1:3602880-3604479 GCF_000296735.1 Chrysochloris asiatica | reverse complement strand
TAGACCCAGAGAGAGAGAGGTGCTGTGTGCTGATGACCAGGGGGAAGGCTTGCAGGGTATACCCTTTGGTTGGTTGATGATGCATGGAGGGGGTTGTAACCATGGCAATGAAACAATATACGATAGGATGAATGTAAAGCTAATGTTTTCCCATGTAAACTATCACATAATTCACAATAAAACTTTTTTTTTTTTAAATGGTGTATTAAAATCGCCTTACTATTATTGTATGGACTATTGATGTGGCTTATAGGATAAGCACTGGTTGTACTGCTAACTGCAGGGTCAGTTGTTCAAACCCACCAGCTGCTCCTTGGAAATCCTATACAGGTCCCTATGTGGTGGAACCAACTCGACAACCCTTAACAACAACAACACTATTATAGTAAATCTGTCGGTTCCTTTCTTCAGTTCTTCCAGAGTTTGGTTTATGTATTTTGAGACTCTTTCGACTGGGAGCATAGATATTTACTGAGATCATGTCTTCTTGTTCAATGGACCCTTTAATCATGAGATAATGTCCTTCTTGGAGTCCTGGTGTGGTGCTGCAGGATAATGCACTGAACTAGCAAAGTCAGTTTAAACCCAATTGTTCTCTGGACCCTATCCTGGATCACGAGGGGAAAGTCCCATCTGCAAATCTAATAAGCATTTCACAGGAGCCCCGCTGCCTTGTGCAGTGAACTGAGCTCCCTGTGTCCGGGTTCTCCGAAAAGCAATGAGGAAATCATTTTCTTCCACTGACATTTTAGCAACTCAGTTTACCAATGCTGGCTATCTCCTGCTGACCAGTATTGGCTGTGTCAACCAAAGAAGAACTTCTGGAACATGATTTTATTGCATGTTAAATTATTTATGCCTTTGATTCATAAAAACAGAAAAGTGGATTACTGTTCAATAAGTTCAGTTTGTTTTGGAGATAAAAACTTTCATGCCATGGAAAACACTAAAAGGACATCCTTGGTAGTAAAAAGATCGTTTCCCTCTATTCTATTTGTCTCGCTGCCACTGTGGCCTCTAGTTTCCTTAATGTCTGTCTCTGTCTCTCTCTCACACACACGCCTTCCACTTTCTGTACCGGAGGCTTTCATTTCTTAAGGGACTAACAGATTATTTTATCTGAAAGAATGCTACAAGTCCAAGAACTTAAGTGGATGTTTGGGTACAATTTATAGAAGAGGTAAAGGCAAACCCAACATGCATGTGTCATCTTGCTGACCCAGGTAAGTCACACCTTTGACTCTGGGGAAGCCAAGCTCGAGTTTAGCTCTCTCCACCCTGCCTCTCTGGGTATCAAAGAGATACTGTGCCAGATTCTGATCTGGGGCTGCGGGTTGATGTGCTGGACTGCAAGGTTGTTTGAACCACAACATTGGTGGTTCAAGTTCACCAGCCACCCCTCAGAAACCCTATACATACATGGTCACTATGGGTTGGAACCAGTGTTGAACAACATAAACTCCATTGCATTCTGTTGGAGACCGCAATTACTGAGATGTTGAGGCCCTGTGTCGTGGACGAAAATCCTACACGATGGCCCCACTCAAGATGGATAGCCAGGGACCCTGAGGGCCCAAGGAAGTGACCTCCAGATGTCCC
>NW_006408697.1:3587620-3602165 GCF_000296735.1 Chrysochloris asiatica | reverse complement strand
AGAATTTGTTCCTGTAAATCATTGTGTCCTGTTTTGAATGATTAATCACATTTCACTTCTGTACCCTGTCTTAATAATCCCCTTCTTCCTTTGTGTAAAGTCCCTCCCTGAAATAAAAAGGGGGCGCAGACTGAAACCCACATGCATTATGGTTTGCAGGGCCGCACTTTACTGCCTGCATCGTGATGCCTGTAGTCCAGGGTCTGCCCGCCAATTTTGCATCCACTCTAGTTTCGGGGTGTCTCTTTGTCTCTCTCGTTGCGTCTTTGTGTGTATTCTTTTTCTATCTCTGTCGCCGTTAGATCTCCCTACTTCGTGAACCGAACTCCCCTGTCAAGGCAGGTCCCCGACAGCATTCAACCCAAACTCCCGTACCACAGTCAGGTTTCTTGATGTTCTGAAGGAAGTATTCTGCCACCTTGTTGGTCCTACAACTTCATCAGTTTCTCAGCATGTTCCCTCTCCTCGTGAGCTCAGTGCAAAAACAAAATTATTCAAAAGCACACCATTGCGGTCAAAGTAATAAGACATGGGTAGGCAGGCATAGGAGGTATGCAGCTCCAGGTTGACCTGGTGGTTGAGGACAGCCTTCAAGTCCTGGTTGTAGTTCTAGCACACCTTTGGGATCGAGGTGGGCAGGAGGTGGTGGAAGGCTGGTGGAGATAGATTGGCTAGGGGGAGACTGGCGAGTTCTGTTCAAGTACGGTTGAAGAAGACTACAAAGAACATCTATGTACAGGAAACTTTCTTAATCAGAATAACTTTAATTCATTCCTCAAGATCTCCTACCAACTCTTTTCCTTCTTCCATTTTTACTCTAACTCCTTCATGCTACCATGAGATTCTCACATACATGGAGCTGTCTCTTGCAGACAGCATATTGAAGGATCTTGTTTTTTTGGGTCCTCCACTTGTTTTTTTGGGTCCTCCACTCCTGGACTGCAAGATCAAGCACTCCCCTCCTTTTGTTATAAAAGGTCTACCTTTACGTTTTCAACACTCACAGTCAGTCCTGATAGCAATTATTCACTATTGTACCACAAGGGTCCTATCCTCATCTCCTTTCTCCAGCCCCGTCCAGACAGGTTGGAAACTACTTAGTGGAGATTCTACCTTCCCCTGCACCCTCTGGAACTAGGTTCCCTCTTGAAAGCTTGTAAGCCAGTCACTTCTTGCCTGTATAGCCCTCCCCCCTCCATTTTGGGTAGCCAATGTCTAAGAGTTGCCCAACCTTGTCACCCCTGTGTACCAAAAGGGTGGAAATGATCCTCACTGTAAAGATTCGTTCGCTCTTTTGAGCTACTATATCCATAAGTGTAGGTCAAGTTCATCAAATTGTAGTGGACTACTCTTTTTTTTCATCTAGTCAAGTTCTGATCATCCAGTCATCGAAGCCAGGTCAAGTGGATACTATCTGCAAGTATGGATGTTCTTGTGCATCTCCCCTCACTTCATATCAGGTGGATGCTTCACTCTCTGCTCTAGTCCTCTGTGGCCATGTCCCTGTCTCTGGGCCCAGGAGTTCCCAGGTCTCACCATATTGCTAGCCAACCAGGTCTCAATCCAGGTTGACAGGAGTCTATTGAATGTGGTCGGACCCAGCTCCCAAGTTCATTGCTGTTTTTCCCCTCTTCCCTTTATCTATAGACCAACGTGGTCACCAGCAAGACCACATGCCTGCTCGTGTATTCCCCTTTGGTGATAGGATTTTATGACTTGATTGTGAATAATTGTTAGCAGAATTAATTATGATTGTCACAACTGTAATTGTAGAAAATGTGTAACTAAAAGGAGGGAGTAGGTAATCCTTCATTTCAGGAACAGAGGATCCCAGAACCATCAAGAAGGAAGAGTATGAAAAAAAGCAATGACAACAGAGATGGTGGGCATGTGCCTATGGGCAGGAGGCTGGATAGCAGAATGAGTCCTTTGGACATTTGAATGAATATATATTTTTTTGTTTTGTAAGGGTACATCAAATTTTTTTTGCCTTGTTCATTTGTGAACTATAAGGTGTATATGGGAGCCACAAGGAGAAAGTGGGATAAATGTTGCAGAGAGGATTGTAATTATTGAGATGAAACAAGGTGTATGGTTTGCTGAATGTAGAGCTTATAATCTTGTCTGTAAACCTTCACCCAATTCACAATAAAAAAGATTTTTCAAAAACCCTAGGAAACACAGCTCTACTCTGGCACACAAGGCATCGCCGTGAACTGGATTCAACTCATCAGTCTTACTCTTGAATCAACTGTGGCGAAGGACAACATGTTGGCGCAGATGACCTTGCCTCTTCAAGGGTTATATGTTACTTGTTTTAACTCCCCCATTAAAAAGTACCCTCTGCACTTTGATGAGCTTAGCCTATACTTATGGATGTAGTAGCTCAGAATACCAACTGAGAGGGAAGGAGTCTTCACATCAAGGATCAATCTTATCCCCTCTGTATACAAGGTTGATAGGGACAGGCAACTTGGACATTGGCTACCTAAAAAGGTGGCCTATAAAGGCATGAAACGACTGGATTACAAGGTTTCAAGAGACAGTTTAGTTTCTGAGTATGGGGCGGAAGGTAGAATCTCCACTGAATAGTTTTCTTCTTGTCTAGACAGGTCCGGCGAAAGGAAATAGGGATACATTCTTATGATTCAATAGTGAATAATTGTTTTCATGAATAATTGCAACTGTCACAACTATAAAAGTAGAAGTTTTGCAACAAAAAGGGGGGAGTAGTTCATCTGACAGTCCAGGAACAGAGGACTCTAGGACCATCAAAGGAGAAGAGCATGAGTGGAATGTACTCAGAGTGATACCAGAGATGGAGGCAGAGATGATGACATGAAGAGAGGGAGCAGCTGAGGACTCTAGACTTAGGGAAAGAGAAAGACTGTGTGCTGGTGGCCAGGAGGAAGCTGGAAGAATGTGACTTTTGGTTGTTTAAATGATTATACATTCCTGAGTAATTTTGTGTGCATCCCCCACCCAAAAAAAAAAATAAACAAAAAAACAGAGGAGATAGAAGCAAATACTGGTTGAATGATGATGCACAGAGGAGATTGTAATCATTACAATGAAACAATGAGTGTAAAACTGACGTTCTCCTATGTAAACTATCAATTCACAATAAAAACATATATAAAAAGTACTCTCTGCATGCAAAATAATTATAATAAAAATAAATAAAACAAAAAATAAAAAGAAGTAGTAAAAAAAAGTTACCTACAAAGCACCAATAAGATTAAGCTGTGATTTCTCAGCAGAAACCTGGTAAGAAGGCAATGGGAAGAGGTATACACAGAACTCCGAAAGAAAAACATTGTCAACCAAGAATCATACACCCAGCAAAGCTATCCCTCAAATCAAATAGGGAAGCAGAGATATCAATTTACAATGAAGTCAATTACAAAGCAAAAAAGTGTAGTGTAAATACAGAACTTCCAAATGGCAAGGAAGTCAAGTAAATTTCAAAATAAAACAAACTGTTTCAAATCGGGAAAAAAATCTAATAAATTACTGAGTAACCTGGTATGGCGCTGTATGATAAGCACTGGACCGCAAGTTTGGTTTGAACTGCAAGGTCAGAAGTTCAAACCCACCAGTTGCTCTTTGGAAATTCTATACAGGGTCGCTATAAGTCAGAACCAACTCGACGGCACTCAACAGCAAACATTTTAAAAGAGGGAAATTTATTTGAGGCTCAAATAACGTAAAACTAGCAAGTTATGATATTTGAGAAGGCACTCAGGCCATTCAGTGGAAAAGAACAGCCTCTTTAACAAATGGTGCTGACAATTGCATTTCCTCATGCGGAAAATTTAAGCAAGATCCATACATAACACCATACACAAAAATGAATTTAAAATGGATCCAAAGGACATTCAAGTGGCCACCAAACACATGAAAGTCATATGATCAGCATCATTAAACATCAGAGATATGTAAATCAAAACCACAATGAGATATGCCTTGACCCTCCAACTGCTGTTGTGAAGTGCTGTGTTGAGTCCATTCTGACTCATAGCGACCCTGTATAGGGTTTCCAAGGAACAGCTGGCAAGTTTGAACTGCCGACCTTTTGGTTCACAGTCCAGTGCTGATCCTACAGTGCCACACATAAATTAAAACTACAATGAGATACTATTTCACACCTAGTAGAATGGAAATGATTTTAAAAAACAATAAAAACACACACAGAAAATAACAAATATTGGCAAGGATATGAGGAGATCAAAAATCCTTATCAGTTGCTGGTAGAAATGTAAATTGTAAATTGGAGTCCTAGTGTGGCCGTGTGGGTTAATGCGCTGGACTGCAAGGTCAGTTTGAAATGGAAGGTTGGCAGTTCAAGTTCACCAGGCGCTCCTTGGAAACCCTATATAGAATTGCTGAGTCAGAACTGACTCAAAAAGAACAATGTGGTAAACACTATGGCAATGTCTCAAATGATTAAAAACAGAACTTCCGTATGATGAAACAATCTCACTCCTTGGTATAGATCCTGTTGTGGTTAGGTGCTGTTGAGTTGCTTCCAACCATGGCGGCCTCATGCACGACAGAACAAAACACTGTTCGATCCTGCACACTCCTCACAATTGTCATGTTTACGCCCATTGTTGCTGCAGATCTTTCCTTTGTCACTGCCCCGCCGCCTTACCAAGCATGATGTTTTTCTCCAGGGACAGGTCCCTCCAGACAACATTTCCCACTGGGGCTTAAAAGTAACAACATATACAGATACATGCATACCTAAATTCATTGTACCACCATTCACAATAGCCAAAAGATGGAAGCAACCTGAATGCCCATTAACTGGTCAATGAACAAGAAAAACGTGGTACACATATACCATGGAATACTATTCAGCCATCGTAGTCCTAATACATACAAACACGGACAAACCCCGAAGACGTGATACTCAGCAAAATAAGTCAGTCACAAAAGGACAAATACTGTATGATATCACTAATATGAAAAGATAAGAAATAGGTAAATCTATGGAAAACAAGGAGTCCTGGTATGGCACTTCAGGTTAATGAGCTAGACTGCAAGTTTGGTTAGAATCCCAAGGTTGGTGGCTCTAGCTCACCAGCCTCTCCTCAGAAACCTTAGACTGGGTCACAAGGAGTTAGAACAGACTCAACAACCTATATACAACAAATGACCATAGTGGTTCCCTGGGGTAAGAGGAGGAAAGGAATGAGGAAATTATTTTCTGGAAAGAAGTGGGTTTATATTTATGAGAAAATGTGCATCATTTAAGGGTGATAGTTGCAAGATAGATTGTATACCCACCCCCCAAAAAACCACAAAAAATGGTAAATATTATATTATATGTAATCTTAGAATAACAACAGCCAAAACGGGGGGGGGGAGGGGGGAGCCTGAAGTTGCTTATATTACTTAATTACATCAAAACATTTCATGAGAGGATTTCTGTTGTTTGGAAGTTACAGGTCATAGCTTCATGGGACTGTCCTAATACTGTATTTAATTATTATTCCATTCCCTCCCTAGTTCCCTGCAATGTGCTTGAGGTCTTCAATACTTATGAGCAGCCATCCAAAATATAGTCATTGGTTTTAATTCACCAGGAAAAGCAGAGGAAGAAGGAGATCCTGGAATCAGAGCTGGATCGAGGCTGCAGGCTTACCTTCCTCCACAAACTACTTAGCCTTCTTAGCCAAGAGACCAGAGAAGCCGGAGGGTGCCTGGCTACCACTGTTGAACATTTTGATCAATGAATCAATACATGTATCCTGATCAATAGGGGAGAAACATGGAACAGAACTTCAAATTCTTAAAGAGAAGTTGGACTATATGAGAAAGAATATGGCATCAGGATTGGAGGAAGACTCATTAACAACCTGCAACATACAGATGATACAATATTGCTTGCTGAAAGTGAACAGGACTTAAAACGCTTACTGATACAAATCAAAGACCACAGTCTTTGGTATGGGTTGCATCCTAATGTAAAGAAAACAAAAATCCTTACCACTGGACCAATAAATAACATCATGATAAATGGAGAAGAGACTGAAGTTGTTAAAGACTTCATTTTGCTTAGATCCATCATCAACACTCATGGAAGCAGCCGTCAAGATATCAAATGATGTATGCATTAGGCAGATCTGCTGCACAAGACCTCTTTAAAGTGTCGAAGAGCAAAGATATCAGTCTGAGGACTACGGTGCACCTGACTGAAGCCATGGTTATTTCCAATAGCTTCATATGCATGTGAAAGTTGGACAATGAATAAGGAAGAACATAGAAGCATTGATGCATTTGAGTTATGGTGTTGGAGAAGAATATTAAAGTTATGATGGACTGTCAAAAGAACAAACCAGTCTGTGTTGGAAGTATAACCAGATGTTCCTTAGAAGTCGGGATGGTGAGAATGTACCTATTATCAGGGGGGACCAGTCCCTGGAGAAGGACATCATGCTTGGTAAAGTGGAGGGTCAGCAAAAAAGAAGAAGACCAAGCTTAGCAACAATTGTGAGGATTCTGCAGGACCGGGCGGTGTTTCCTTCTATTATACACAGAGTCACTATGAGCTGGAAGGGACTCGATGGCACCAAACAACAACAACAAATTCCTGGTGTGGAGTTGTAGGATCAGCACTGGACTGCTAACCACAAGGTCCACGTTTCAAACTCACCAGCTGCTCCTCAGTACCAACTGGACATCACCCAAACAATGCAGAACATGGAGTTCAAGCTCACACTCCCTGTTAACTCGCCTTCTCACTCAGAGCCAGGTGAGGGCTTCTATCAACACAAAAGAACACCCACCCCATTACAGACTATGGTGAAAATGGACATTGGTCACCCAGATCCCTCTTCAGCCTTCAGTTGTTACCCTTCCTAGAAAGTATCTGCTCCACCCAGGGCCACACCTCTCTCCAGTGCCATTGAGTGCCATTGAGTTGGTTCTGACTCATGGGTATAGGGTTTCCAAGGAACGGTTGGTGAGCTTGAACCGCCTACCTTGTGGCTCAAACTGACCTTGCAGTGCAGCGCATTAAGCACAGGACTCCAGGGCAATGACTAATCAATGCAAGAGTTCAGAAGCAGGAGTTGTGAGCCATCTCTGAAAGGCCAGCCCACCTTCAGACCTGCTCATGGGGTTGGCTTCTTCCTTCTCATCCCACTCCCTTCCACAGGTATGTGTCTGAAGAGTTTCCCCTAATTAAATAACTCATTTCCTAATCTCATCTCAGAGTCCACTTTCTGCGGAACCCACATAATATCCAACTAAACGGATTTTTTTTTCTAATTAACTATCCAAACAGATGCATTCTTTTAATATGCAGACTAAAACCAAATTGATGCAGAAGTCATTGTTTGATAAGGATTTTTTTTTTTTTTTTAAGGAATAAATGTTGTTCCAGGTTTTTACAGGAGTCCTGATGTGGCGCTGTGGGTTAATGCTCTAGACTGCAAAGTCAGTTTGAACTGCAAGGTTGGTGGTTCAAGCTCACCAGTCGCTCCTTGTAAACTGTCTGGAGGGTCGCTATGGGTCCGAACCGACTCAATGGCACTTAAGAACAACAACAAGGTTTTTAGAAGGTAGTGTGGTTAGTCTGATACTACAATAACTTAACACAGGGATTCTTCACTTGGGAACCCCACAGGGGTTCCTGGATAGCATTCCCTGGGTCTGTAAACTTACATGAGAAAAAAGAAATTATGTTTCTATTTCTAATAAATGCTAACTGATACTTGGAGGAGCTCTGGTGGTGCAGAGGTTAGGCGCTCAGCTGCTAAATGAAAAGCTGGTAGTTTGAACCTGCCCACTGCTCCTCAGGAAAAAAATCTGGCAGTCTGCTTTCACAAGGCTTTTTAGAACCTTGGAAACCCTATGGGGCAGTTCCACTCTGTCTTATGCGTCAGAGTTGACCCCATGGCAGCGGGTTTGTTTTTTGGGGTTGTTGTTAAGTGCCGTCGAGTAGGTTCGGACCCATAGCGACCCTCCAGACGGTTTACAAGGAGCGACTGGTGAGCTTGAACCACCAACCTTGCAGTTCAAACTGACTTTGCAATCTAGCGCATTAACCCACAGCGCCACACCAGAAAATGGTTACGTATTCAACTAGTAATAACCCACTCAGAGACACCTAGGAAGAAAGAGCGGGAGATCTGTTTCCCAAGTCGCAGCCTTAGAAGCTCCATGCAGCTGGTCTACGCTGCAAAACGTGGGGTCGCTACCAAACTGGTTTGCAGGCTGTTGCTTTGTTTTGTTTTTTGTTTTTTGGATAATTAGCGTTTCCTTCCATTGTGAATGTAGGTAACAAGTCACAGTAAAAATAGCACTTAGTAACTTTGTCCCTAATATAAGTCCTATCACACTATATTTGCTGCAGATGTCCTCAAATATTGTTTGCAAACTTCATTATCTTGGAAACTGGATAATTATTAGATTCACAATTAGATCTACTGTTTTATCATTTAATGTGCTTAAAAATAAGCATCGCAATTAGTCCACAGAATTTTTAGTTCTTAAAAATATTTTAGGCGCATTTCAATGTAGTTGGTAATCCTGAGGATTTTATTAATTTAAAAATATTCTGAGAAGGGGCGCATATGCTTCACAAAGAGCCTTAAAGGGATCCGTCAACCAACAAGGGCGAAGCGCTCACAGGATCCTGACGTTCAGAGCAACCTTTTTATGCAAAGCTCACCATCTCCACGTGGGGTTCGCCCAGTGCGTAAGGCGTCCGGGGCGCCCGGACCAGACAGTGCGCACAGCCATTTCACCAGCAGGAGAGATTCCAGCCGCGTGTTTGTTTTGCCGGTCGGTCCCCCACCACCCTACCCCACACCACCCCACCCCACCCCACTCCACCCCCACTGCTGGAATGCGCACTGCTTTATATGAAATCCACATGGTGCGGCTGGGGAGGGCGGTGGCAAAAAGGGACGCACCAAGTTGTCAGCGCCCCACAGGCCAGTTTGAGAGAGGCGTGGGAGAACTAAAGGTCACCTGGCCCCGTTTCTCATTGGGGTCCCATGGTGGCAAGACTCGGTCACAGGAAATCAGATCACCAGTGTAGTCTGTCTTCCGAGCCCTGAACTCTGAACTCTGAAACGTACTCAAAAGAAGAGCCGAATCATTGCCAGGGAGGATTTGGAGTTCGCTTGGGGATGTCGGTTAAGTTCCCGAGGCCGCGGAAACGGCTGCCTTTCTGGCTTCGGCACCCACAGGAGTCCCAGTGCCCGCGCGTAGCTGGCTATTCCCTGGGGAGGTTCAGCGCCCGCACCTGGCCCCACCCAGACTGGCCAGGTCCTGCTCCAAAGGCACGGGACAATGGGAAGGCAGGACCGACCTCTCCTCGGCGATTCCGCCTTCAACCGCCGGGGAGGAAACGCTATCCCAGGCTCCCAGGGTCCGGCTAGGGTGCAAGCGGAGCAGCACCGACGGGGCGAGCCAGCTCCCCACACCCGCGTGTTCCTCCGACGACAGGGACGAAGGGACTAGGGACCTCGGCGCGTAGCAGTGGGCTGCAGAGGCGGGAGCCCTCCCTTGGCGTGAAGACCCGGCGGCTACCAGGTCCTCGTCCCCGCCCGCGACACCCACGTCCATCCGGCTCCGCCTGGGCCCTTCCTAATGACTCCGGCTCCCTTCCCCGCGTTGCCCACCTCCCACCCGGGGCGAACTCACGTAAACATAGTTGATGTCGGATTTGTCGTAGAAGTGAAGCCCCCCGCTCAGCTGCAGGGCGAGGGAGACGCGGTCGTCGCCGGCCTCCAGCTCCTGATCCCCCTGTTCAGGGCCGAAGGGGAAGAGCTCTTGGCGGTTAAGGCAACCCCCGGGCACCGCCAACAGCAGCGGCAGCAGCAGCGCCCGCGTCCACGCAGCCCAGCTACGGCGGCTCGCGCTCATCGTGTTCCCGAACTACAGTCCCCGCAAACCCGGCGGCTCTGCGGCCTAGAGGCTGCGGAAGGGCGGAGATGTAACCGGACGCCCCTCCAAAGCCCCTCCACGCCTCCCGCCCCAAAGTTCCCACCCCGGGAAATAGAGGAGGGGATCGAGGGGAGCTGGGGGAGGGCGAGCCCCGCCCCGCCCCGTCGATAGGGCGCGCTGCAGAGGCAGCCCAATGGCCGCGGGAGGGAGGGCGAGGGGCGACGCCCGACCCCCAGCCCAGGAGGCAGCGCCCTGACCTCCCGCAGGGAATCAGCTCGGACCCTGATTCCCGAAACTAGCCCGATTCCCATCTAGCGGCCTCGGCGAGAGGTGGGAACTGCATTGTCCTCGGGTCAGATCTAAACCGTGGAAAGAGACGACATGGAAATGCCATGGATTCCGAAACAGTCCACGCCAATGCCTCTCAGCGGTAACTGGAGGCCTGACTCGTGTGCCTCTGGTAGGAAAGGGGTGGGCATTGAGAGTTAGCAAGGACCTCCTGGGCCAGTGAAATCATTTTCTCTTGAACCCATTCACTCAGCATTTATTGAATGCCCGATTCTGAGCTGGGTAATGCGGAATCTTTGCAAGAAATCGCGCTGCACCCGAGACGTTTTGAAGGCAAGACAAAGTCACGAGTGTTTAACACACAATTCGATATCCAACACCGACGAAGGATATCGGGGCTGGAATAATCCGCCTGGGATCGCTTGGTGTGAGATGTTGGGAATGGAAGCAGATCTTCCGGAAGGGGTGGAATTTTAACAGGCAGCTAGGGTTGAGCTGTGAGTAGGTTTCATGGCCCCATCCCTCAGTTGAGAATTTGCAGAGGTCCAAGTCAAGTTCTGAATGCCACGCATAGGAATTTGGATAATCAAAGAACTATTCAAAGTTCTAACAAAGGGAGGTGGACGATTTCAAGCGGTATGATAAGTAATAGGTTGATCATTAATTAGGTATTGGGTGGAAAGTAGAGACAAGGTCATCACGGGACTGGAGAAGGGACACGGGAAGGGAGGGAGACCAGAATGAGAAAGGAAGAAGAGGGAATTGAGAAGAAATTGATCTAAGGGGCATTTACAATGAACCAAAGAACAAGCTCTGATTATACAATTGATGTTGAGGAAGAAATAAATTAAAGAAAATAAGACTTCCAGCCTGGAGCCATGCTCCCTCTTGAGGGGAGCTAGGAGTGAACTTTGGGGAGCAGAAGTTGGTGTCAGAACCTGTTGATGCTGAGGTGACAAGAAGCTGTCTCCCTTTTCTGTTGGCAGCTAAAACTAAGGATCCAGAGCCCAATTTGGAATCATTCTCCAAGAAAAGAGAAACTGCTATACAATATTTAGAGAATGTGAGTTCCGGACCAGCAGAAAACAGAAAAAGCAAATACACCTAAGTAGAAAGTTTGGGATCAACTTGTGGCAAGTTTTTCTTTTAAATGATTGTCATCAGATTGTCGTGATCATGCTGTGCCGTGGAGTCGGTTCCGA
Source organism: Chrysochloris asiatica (assembly GCF_000296735.1). Classification (NCBI taxonomy): domain Eukaryota; kingdom Metazoa; phylum Chordata; class Mammalia; order Afrosoricida; family Chrysochloridae; genus Chrysochloris; species Chrysochloris asiatica. The sequence goes on along the minus strand of NW_006408697.1, from coordinate 3,590,769 downwards.
CCCATAGCGACAGGGTTTCCGAGGCTGTAAATCTTTACGGGAGCAGAAAGCCTCATCTTTCTCCTGCAGAACAGCTGGTAATTTCGAACTGCTGACCTTGCGGTTCACAGCCTGATTCATGACCACTACGCTACCAGAGCTCCTTTTAATCATCAGAGATAACACTTATCAAGTACTTACTTAGTGCCATGTACTGTACTCACAATGACCCTAAGGTTGTTATCATCCCTGTTTGACAAAAGACACAGATAGTGACTTAGAGTATTTTAGTCACTTTGGTAAAGTCACGCAGACAGGAGCCTGTAAAAAACCCAATGGGCTTCAGTTCCAGAGACTCCACTTTTTTAAAAAATCATATTTTATTGTGTGTTTGGTGAAGGTTTCCACAGCACATTAGGTTCCCTTTCAACAATTTCTATACAAATTGCTCAGTGATGTTGATTCCATTCTTTATAACATGTGAACATTCTCATTACTCTGTGTTGGTTGCTCTGTTTCCTGTCCCCTTACATTCTTACGTCGGTTTTTAAGTAATTGTTGACCGTTAGTTCTCATATAGATTAGTTTTTATAGGAGCACCGAGTGATACTCATTACTTTGTGAGTCAAGCTGTTATTTAGTCACAAGATGACATTAGGGGTTAGTTTCATTTCAAAGCTTGAGGTTATCTCAGAGAGTCCAACAGGCTCAAACCAGTAGATGTAGTTTTTGTTCTGTTTTATTGTTAGAAACTTGAGGTCTGTCCCACATCCCCTCCTTCCCCCTATTCAATCAGGGCCCATCCACTGTGGTTCTATAGCCCTGACTGGAACGTTCGCAGCCTGATATCTAGTTCCACCCAGAGCCTCACTCTTTACCACTATATTAAGTAGCCTCTTTATTGCTACTTTTTTGTTGTTGTCTTTTGAAGAGTAACTAATGCTGGAGTCCTGATGTGGCTGTAGGGTAAGCACTGTGCTTAACAATAGCAACAAATGCTGTCTACAGAGTCTCTGAGTGGATATCAACTCATAACAATGGGTTTGGGTTGGATTGGGGGAAATGCTGTCTACAGATTGTTGGATCTGATGACTTTTCTTTCAGTTCTTTCCTGGAATGGTACAGTGCTGAGTCTCCCTACCCTTCCAAAAAGCTCTTCCTGATTCTGCCCAATCCACTCCCTAGCCTCAACTCCTGCACTTTCCATTACTGGATTTCTGGGCCTCGGTGCTGCCATTCAGCTGCTGAGAGTTCCCCTAAATAGGGGAGGCTCTGGACTCCTCCCCTATCCACTTATTCCATGCCCTGTGGATTGGGGAGAACCAGAAGTCTGCATGAGTCTCAGACCCTCCTGATTCGGAATTCCTCATCCTTTTCTCCATCACACATCAGAGCCCTCTCTGAAGCTGTTGCCTGGCCTGGAATGCTCACTCCTCTCACAGTTTCTCTCCCTTTTTGGTAGTTAGACAGCTTCTGAAATGCCTATTGGTCCATGGAAATGTCCTCAGTTCATACAAGTGTGAGAGGGGCTGAGAGCCATTCTGCACTGTGTTGGTTCAATGTAGTTCCCCGAGACTGACAGTCTGGTTGTGATCTGGACTCAGCATTCCACACTCATTCTCTGTATAAGCTTAGGCAGGCTCCAAGGCTCCGTATCCTCATCATTTATATGGGATGCTCATATCTACCATCAAAGAATTGTTGTGAGGATTCAATCAGGTGATCCATGAAATGATCCCGGCACAAAGTAAGTGCTCATCTAACATTACACCATCTTGATTTTCTAAATATTGCTGTTGTTAAGTGCTGTCGAGTTGATTCCAACTCATAGTGGTCCTGTATAGGGTTTCCTCAGAGTGACGGGTGAGTTTGAACTACCGACCTTGTGGTCCAGTACATTTTTCTGTAGTGCCACACCAGAACTCCTGAGGAGGGACTGATGAGCTTGAACCACCGACCTTGTGGTTCAAACCGACCTTGTGGTCCAGTGCTTATTGTCCAGTGCCACACCAAGACTAATTTCTTATTATTTATTAGTAATCTACGTAAGTCAGAAACTATATGACACTTCAAATATCAAGACCATTAAGACACAATCCCTTTTAGCTTCACAGTTGATTGGAGGAGACCAAGAGAGCCTCCAGTGTGGTACTTTAGCAGATATACCAAGACCAACACCACTGGCTGAATACTTCTGCTAGATGCTTTATATGTTGTTAAGTGCTGTCGAGATGGTTCCGAGTCATAGTGACCCTGTAAGGGTTTCTGATGGGAGAAAGATGAGGCTTTCAGTTCCTGTAAAGATTTTCAGCCTTGGAAACCTGATTCAGGGTTGCTATGAGTTGGAACCAACCCCCACATACAATCACCACCATAGGGTTTCTGATGAGCGGCTGGTGAGCTTGAACTGATGACCTTTCAGTTCAAACTGATCTTGCAGTCCAGTGCATTAGCCCACAGCACCACATATCACATCAGCTTTAATACTAAGGACAATTGCATAAGCTAAGCTAATGGTGGTGGTGTGCTGAGGACTTAGTTCTGAGTCATAGCGATCCTGTACAGGGTTTTAATCTTCACAGGAGCAGAAAGCTTCATCTTTCTCCTGCAAAGCAACTGATAGATTTGAACTGCTGACCTTGCAGTTAGCAGCCCAGCTCGTAACCACTATCTCAAATAAATATGGGGAAATGAGTCCTTCAAAGACTGGAGAGTGAGCCCTGTTTCACACAGTAAGTGGAAGGGCTGGGATTTGAATCCTAGTTGATCTGAAACTGAAGCGTATATCCTTTCCACCACAACCATGTTGCCTTTCTACAGAAAGAGTGACTCCCAGTAGATAGTGTAAACGATCTGCCATTCACTATTTATAGTCCTGCACTCACTACAGCTTGTCTGGTGCTTATGGAATGTAACATTGATGCTGTGTCTTCTACAAGGACCATGTGGGCTGGGTCCCCGCCATTACTCTAGCATTTATAGCCCCTAATGCATTTCATGTGTCCTCAAAATGTTCATCCTATAATGCACTGTTTCATATTGTTCTCTGATCATTTTTAAGTGCATATGGATTGCATCTCAATGTCAGGAAAACAAAAATCCTCACCACTGGACCAATAAACAACATTCTTATCAATGGAGAAAAGATTGAAGTTGTCAAGGACTTCATT
>NW_006408697.1:3585947-3587520 GCF_000296735.1 Chrysochloris asiatica | reverse complement strand
GTGGTTACGAATCGGGCTGCGAACCTTAAGGTCAGCAGTTCGAAACTACCAGCCGCTCCGTGGGAGAAAGATGAGGCTTTCTACTCCCGTAAAGATTTACGCCCTTGGAAACCCTGTACAGGGTCGCTATGGGTCGGAACCGACTCGACGGCACTTCACAACAACAACTTCCATAGTAAATGACATATTTGACAACATTGATATTTTATCCATTTATCATGATGTTATTTACTGGTCCAGTAAACAGGATTTTTGTGCAATCCAGACTGAAGTCTGTAATCTTTGATCTTCATCAGTAAGTACTTCAGGTCCTTTTTGCTTCCAGCAAGCAAGGTTGTGTCATCTGTCTATCGAAGTTTGTTAGTTAGTCTTCCTCCCATCCTGATGCTGGTTCTTCATATAATTCATCTTCTCAGATTATTTGCTCAGCACACAGATTGAATATGTATAGTGAAAGGATACAACCTTGACACACATGTTTCCTGATTTAAAATCATTCGGTATTCCCTTGTTCTGTTAGAATGACTACCTCTTGTTCTGTGTATAGGTGCCGGGTGAGCACAATTATATATCCTGGAATTCCCATTCTTCCCAATGCTATTCATAATGTGTTATGATCCACAGAGTCGAATGCCTTTGTATAGTCAATAAAGAACAATTATTCTCTGTTTTCAGCCAAGTATATCTGATGTCAGCAATGATGTATTTCTTTCTACATCCTCTTCTGAATCTGGCTTGAATTTTTGGTAACTCCCATTTGATGTGCTGCTGCAACTGTTTTTGAATCCACTTCAGCAAAATTTTACTTGCATTTGATATTCGTGATATTGTTCGATGATTTTTGCATTCTGTTAATTCACCTTTCTTTGAAATGGGCACAAATAGGGATCTCTTCCAATTGATTTACAAGGTAGCTGTCTTCCAAACTTTCTGGCACTGAATCAGTTTGTAGAAACATTTCCATTTGTTTTCTGTCTGTTCTTGTTAGCCTTGGTTTTTTTGTCCAAGTCTTCAGTGCCACTTGGACTTCTTCCTTCAATACCACTGATTTTGGATCATATACTCCCTCTTGGAATGGTTGGGTTTCTATCAATTCTTTTTGGTACAGTGGCTGTATTCCTTCCAACTTTTTTTTTTAATTACAAGTTTTTATTGTGAATTGAGTGAACGTTTACAGGGCAGATTATCAATTTTATACTCAATAAATCATACTTTGTTTCATTGCAATGATTACAATCCCCTCCATGTACCAGCAGTTAACAAATTACCTCTGTTCCCTTTTTTTTTTTTTTATGTACACATACAAAACAAAATATATATGTATTCATTTGAATGTCCAGAGGGCACATTTTGCAAGCCAGTCTCCTGCCCACAGGCTCACAGCCTTTCTCAGTCCGTGGCCTTGAGCCCTCAGCTGCTCTATATCTCTACGCCACATCTCTGCCACCATCTCTGCTGTCACCACTTTTCTGGTTAGGATCCCATGCTGTACTCATGCTTTCCCCTCTTGCTGGTCCTAGGGTCCTCTGTTCCTGAAATGGAAGATGAACTATTCCCCACTTTTAGTTACACA
>NW_006408697.1:3584419-3585575 GCF_000296735.1 Chrysochloris asiatica | reverse complement strand
TTGCAGTTCAAATGACTTTGCAGTCTGACGCATTAGCCCACAGTGCCACACCAGGACTCCCTCAGAAATCCTTTACCGTGTCGCTGTGAGTCAGAACTGATTCCACAGCACATACCACCACCACCACCACATGACAATGGTAAATGGTTAAATTCAAAAATTTGTTTGCTGGATTTAAAGTAACTTTTTTATTTGGTTTATTCAAACACAAATCCAGGCAACTGAGTGGATAAAAACATTACCTCAATTGGCTATTTCACTGAAAGACTATCAATTGTAATCTCATTATCCTGTGAGATTTGGCACTGGCCACAGATAACCACAGAGTCCACCATGAGCCCTCTATTGGCACTGTAGGATAAGCGCTGAACTGCTAACCACAAGGTTGGCAGTTCAAACCCAGCAGCTGCTCTCAGAAACACTAGAAGGGCTTGCTATGAGCCTTCCAGATGGAAACAGACTAAGAAGAAGAAAAGGTGGGGTGCCTTCTAAAAGGCCGTTGTTGTTGTTAAGTGCCATCAAGTCGGTTTCTACTCATAACAACCCTGCATAGGATTTCTGAGGAGAGACTGGTGGGTTTGAACCACTGACCCTGTAGTTAGCAGTCCAGTGCTTAGCCACTGAAAATCTTATAAGTAGCAGCAGAACATGGTCTGATCTAGCTCCTCAAAGTATAACTGAGAAAGAGATGCCTTCTCAAAGTAGAGTTGACCAAAATGACATGAATGAAGCTTTCAGGACCTTCATTTGCTGATGGTGCACAACTCAAAATGAGAAGAAAGAGCTGCAAATTACTAAGTAGAATGTGCAATATACAAAGCATGAATCTAAGAATACTGGAAATCCTCAAAAATAACATGGGCCCGTAAAGATCACTATCCTAGGCATGGCTTGTGTTAAGCGCCATTGAGTCGGTTCCGACTCATAGCAACACTGTATAGGGGTTCCAAGAAATGGCTGGGGAGTTTGAACCGTCGACTTTGTGATTCAAATGGACCTTGCAATCCAGTGCTTATCCTACAGCACCCCACCTATCCTAGGCAGTGTTGAGTTGAGATAGACTGGCATTGGCCATTTTGAATCACATGCTTTACTATGCTGAGAATTATAAATTGAAGAGGAATGGTATCGCATTTATCAGCAAAAAGAGTATTTC
>NW_006408697.1:3579826-3584319 GCF_000296735.1 Chrysochloris asiatica | reverse complement strand
GTCGCTTCACTCGCAGCTCTAGCCCCCAGTGGTTAGGTCAGTGTCCATGAGCTCGGGAGTTCACACAGCTTCCTGAAGTTCAGACCAGCAAGCCCTTCCTCTTCTCTCTCTCATCTCAGGGTCAACGGGTATCTATGGAACATGGTAAAACTCAGAACATGTCTTCATTGCTCTATTTCCCCCACCTCACTCCCAAGTAGACCAGCAAACATACAAGACTGCTCATGTTGTCCCTTTGAGTTTCAGGCTTAGAAGGGAGTTTATCCCAATGGGCTGATTATTCTTGCCTTGTTGGCTCCAAGGCAAACAGCTTGCTTGATTTTCCAACAGCCAAACACTCTTCTTTTTTCTGCTGGTCTTTCTTTCTTTCTTAAAGCTTTTATTGTGAATTGAGTGATCATTTACATGGGAGAACATCACTTTTACACTCATTGTTTCATTGCAATGATTACAGTCTCCTCTCCTGGTATGGCACTGTGGACTAATGCATCAGACTGCAAAGTTGTTTGAAGTGCAAGGTCGGTGGTTCAAGCTCACCAGGTGCTCCTTGGAAACCCTACACAGGGTCATTATGGGTCGGAATCGACTTGATGACACTACACAACAACAACAACTCTGCATAATTATTCAACAGTATTAGCTTCTATTCCCTCTGTTTGTTTGTGTGTTTGTTTGTTTGTTTGTTTGTTTTGCTTTGAGGGAGATGTACACAGAAACACAGGAATATATAATTATTTAAACTACCAAAGAGTCTGCTGGTCTTTCTTTCAAAAAATATCTTCTGTTCCTCTAGCCATTCCATGTTGGTCTGTATGTCTTTTCAAGTGGGAATGTTCTGGGTGGGGCTCAGGATTCCACCTAATGCCCCCTACTCCACATAGGCTTAACAAAAGGCCTATTTCCCTGGGCAAATTTGAATTCCCTTTTTAGCTAGTCCAATCAGTTATAGCCTGGAGACAGGCTAACCATCTTTCTGTAATCATAATTTCAAATATTCATTTCTATCCCACTTAACTGTCTATTTTATAATAGTAGGCAGGGGAAACCAATATCCACAAGACAGTCAAACCCCTTAACATTATTTCATCTCCTTTACCCATTCAGATTATATCTCAATCCCTGTATCACAGAACACTGTTATTCCAAGGTCCTTTCAACGTCTTTTGGTGTTTCCTGCATCATTCAATAATTTGTATATTGAATCTTTTAAGTATTGCAAGTTGAGACTTGAATGTTTTCTTCAGTTCTTTTGGCTTGAGAAATGTTGAGCATGCTCTTTCCTTTTTGGTTTTGCACACTTCTTTGTAATGCTTTACCATGTCTTCTTGAGCTGTTCTTTGAATTTTCTATTCAACTCTTTTACTTCATCATTTCTTCCAATCACTTTAGTTCCTCTATGTTCAAGAGCAAGGTTTCTAGTATCTTTTGACATCATTTTGGTATTTTCTTTCTTTCTTTTCTTTTTAATGACCTTTGACTTTTGTCATGTACCATGATATTCTTGATACAGTTCTATAATTCCTCTGGTCTTCTGTCATTAGTGTTTAATGCATCAAATATGTTCTGTGGATGGTCTCTAAAATATAGGTGGAATTATACTCAAGGTTATATTTTGACTCTCAATGACCTATTTTAATTTTCTTCAGATTCATCCATTTTTGCATATAAGCAATTGCTGATATGTCTCATAGTTGGTCTCAGACCTAGTTTTGGCTAATGATAATGATCTTCTCCATCTTCCCACAGATGTAGTTTATTTGATTCCTGTGTATTCCATCTGGCGAGGTCCAGGTATAAAGTCACTATTTATGTTGTTGAAAAAAATGTATTTGCAATGAAGAAGTTGTTGAATTTGCAAAATCCTATCATGTGCTCTCCAACATAATTTTTCTCACCAAGGCCATGTTTTCCAACTACCCATCCTTTTTCTTTGTTTCCAATTTTCACATTCCAATCACCAATAATGCATAGATACTGTATTTTTAAAATCAATTTCAGATTGAAAAAAAAAATGGTAAAATTCTTCAATTTCTTCATTATTGGCCTACTGGTTGGTGCATAAATTTGAATAATAGTGGTATTTACTGTCTTCCTTGTAGGAATCTGGATATTATCCTATCACAGGCAGCACTGTATTTCAAGATAGATCTTGAAATGCTCTTTTCACCAATAAATGCAATGCCATTCCTCTTCAGCTTGTAATTTCTGGTATAGTAAAACATATGATTGTCTAATTAAAAATTACTAATACTTGTCTATTGCAGCTCATGAATATCTATGAGAGTGATCTTGATAGTTCCCATTTTTTTTTTATGATTTCCAGTGTTCCTAGTATTATTCTTTATACATTCTGCATTTTGATTATAATGGATGTTTGAAGCTGTTTCTTCTCATTTTGTGCTGTGCCCCATCAGCAAATGAAGGTCCTCAAAGCTTTGCACCAGCCACATTATTAAGGTTAACTCTACTTGGAAGAGGCAGCTCTTCCTCAGTCACATTTTCAGTGCCTTCCAGTGTTAGATGCTCATCTTCAGATGTTACAGCAGACAGCGTTTTGCTGCTATTCTTAAGATTTCCAGTAGCTAACCTTCCCAAAGTGGTCCACTTCTCTGTGTTCCTTCCTAGTCTTTCCTAGTCTAGAAGCTCTGTTGAAACCTGTCCAAATCCACAAAGGTGCATCTGATCCAATCCGTGGTATTGCCAATCACTTCATATGCCTGCAATGCCTACAATGTTGTTCAATGAATAAGTATAACTGAGAAGAATCAATACTTTTGAATTAGTGTTGGTGGAAAATACTGAGTGTACAATAGACTGCCAGAAGAATGAACAAAGCTGTTTTAGAAGTATGGCCAGATTGCTCCTTGGAAGCTGTTAGAGAGACTTCACCTCTTGTACTTTGGATATGTTAGGAAGGACGAGTCCCTGGAGAAGGACGTCATGCTTGGTAAAATGGAGGGTCCGTAAAAAGATGAAGACCCTCAATGAGATGGAATGGCACCATGGCAACAACAATGAACTCCCATAACAATTGTGAGAATGGTGCCGTTTTTCTTTCTGTTGTACATCGGGTCACTATAAATTGGAGTTGGCTCAGTACAACCTAATAACAGCAAACTCAGTTCTGATCTCAGATAAGAATGATCATGAACTTCACCACTATCCCCTGTGAAGGACAAGATTCAATCAGGATTGAGGGCTCAATTTTATTTCATTTTCAAAGGAGATTTAGATAAAAGGTGCTTTGTTGTTGATGTTAAATGCCGTCAAGTCAGTTTTGACCCATAGCAATCCTGTATAGGGTTTCCAAGGAGCTGCTATTGAGCTTGAACCGCCAACCTTGAGGTTCAAACCGACTTTGCAGTCCAGTGCATTAACCCACAGTGCCACACCCGGACTCCAAAAGGTACTTTGGGAGGCACAATTATGCCCATCTTGTTGTCTGACTTGGAAGATGACACTATATAATGTGTTAAAGTACTGTCATACAGTATTAACCTAACTCATTCCATGTGTGTAGTTAGCCTAACTCATGCCATGCTAGTTCCTTACCCATTCCTCACCCTAGCCTCTGTGGAATTTTTATAACTTTCTGAGTTGCTCAAACACAGATACTTTATGTTTGGCAGTCTAGACAATTCTGCCTGAAGGGTCATTAAGACATCAAAGAAGATTGCTTGTACATCAAAATGCTATTTATTGTTTGATCTGATTGTTACGGCTTGTGATTATCTTGTGACTTGAGTAATGAAAAGCACCTGGAAAATTATGTGACTCCCTCAGAGTGTAGAAGTGTTTAGACTTTCTGTATTATGATCGTAAGTGGAACTCCATCAAAACAGCTTATGTTGCTGCCGGAATTCGTACCACCTTCTAATAAGGCTTCTCTCTTTCTCTCTAATTTGGAGTTGGTGAATTTGGCTCAGATACTTCAGGGCATGAATCCTTATTAGGGGTAACAAAAATTTTAAGGATGAAGTTTAATCCTTCTATTTCTACATCCTGTTTTCCTCTGGACATTTGTTGTTCATTATCATCAGATCTCCAGGAGAAACTGCTGAGTTTCCACTTGACTCTTGTTGTGTTGTGGTTTTAACCTTTTATCTTGATGTACATAATTTCAAATTCACATAAATATTCAAGACTAATATAAAAAGTTTCATATGCCCTTTAACCCCATTTTCCTAAATATTAACATTTTGCCATATTCCCTTTTTCTCTCTCAAACATATGTATATGTACATATGTATGTATATACGTGATCTACACATATACACACATGTACATAGGGTCGCCATGAGTTGGAACTGACTTGAAGGCACTTAACAACAACAAATGATTATTTATAAGCACATGTCTGTATATACATACCCACATACACAAACACACACATATATACATACTGCTGTTTAGTGGCTTCGAGTCAATTCCCACTCATACTCTTGTTGTTGTTGTTGTTGTTATGTGCCATGGAGTCGGTTCCGACTTATGGC
>NW_006408697.1:3577038-3578969 GCF_000296735.1 Chrysochloris asiatica | reverse complement strand
GTTAAAAACAATATCCTTTAATAGCAAAAGAGAATTCCAGATACTATTTCATGCAGTTGCCATGTTCCTTTCATCATCTTTAATTTGTAAGAGTTCTTCAGTTATTCTTTATCTTTCATGATCTTGGCATTTTTGAAGAGTATAGACGCGTTGTTTCGCAACGGCTCCTCAATTTGAGTTTGTCTGATGTTTCCTTTATAATTAGAAGAGGGTTTTGCTTACATTTTGTCAGGAATCCCACAGAAGTACATCGTATCAGGAGACATCTGGTGTCAATTTGCCCTAATTGGTGGTGTTAACGCTTGATCTCTTGTTACATTCACATTTTATTTTCCTAGATTTCTCCACTATAAAGTCATTATGTTTTCTTTTATAATAAAAAACTGTTTGTTGTGGCTATACCATCAAGTCTGTTTAAAAATTTACGCCGAGGTTATATATTTTTGCAGGAAAAGAAAGCCTCATCTTTTTCCCAAAAAGTGGCTGGTGGGCTCTAAGCGCTGACCTCTTGGTTTGTAGTCCAGTGCTTGTTACGCAGATTCATTGCACTCTCAATAAATATGTGTTGTTGTTGGTGGTGTTAAGTGCCATTGAGTCTTTTCTGGCTCATGGCGAGCCTATATAGCGATTCCAAGGAGCGGCTGGCGAGCTTGAACCGCCGACTTTGCGGTTCAAACAGACGTTGTAGTCCAGAGCATAACCCGCAACGCTGCGCCAGGACTCCGTCCGTAGTCTTGTTTGAGTGCCTTTTTAAAAAGTCCAATCAAAACAGTGGCTTGTGTGGGGACCTGCTGGGCCAGTTAAATTCAAGGCACAGAGGTCAGTCAGCTCAGAAGATTATGGAGACTGGTATTTTAGGATTCCCAAGGGGTCCTCTTCATAGATTTCTCAAAGGACAGGGAACAATCACTGTACTCGCTAATAAGACATTTTAAGAAAATTTATACCTGCACTGGTGAGAGAAAAAGTCCAGGAAAGTTGTGTTGACGGATGTACCTGCTGATTCTTCAAGGACAGCAAGGACTGGCCTGTGAGAATTTCATCAGAAACCTTATTCCCTTCACCCTACAGCTCTGATCTTGCCCCTACAGACTTCTCTTTGTCCCCCAATTTCAAAGAATTTTAAAAGGAAAACAATTTGAGTCTCTCAAGGACGCCAAAATTACCTTTTTGATGTTGTATAAATCAAAGAGTGCAGAATTCCTTGGGGGAGGGTTAAGAGACAGAAACTGCCTTTAGAAATGTAGTGCCCTAGATGGAAGATATGTTGTTGAGAAACAATTGTTTCATATTTTGATATTTTTGTTTAATAAAGGTTTCTGTGATTTTGTAACAATACTTTTCACTAACTTCTTTTCTTTTTTGGTAAAATGATCGATGATGTTTTGTTTTTGTTTTGCTGTTTTAACTTTGTAGTGTGAAGTTAGTGAAGGTTTACAGACAAGACCATGAGTTTGACATTCAACAATCCTACATTTATTTCATCTCAATCACTGCAATCCCTCCATGGAACAATTTATCCCACTTCCTCCGGGAGGTCCCTAGTTCCATTCCACCCACCATCCTATCCCTTCTCAGCGTTGTCCTTAGATAAATGTTGCCCTTTTGATTTTGAATGACCATTCCATGGTGGGTGTACCTTACTAATGTTGTTGTCCCCCCCTATATACCTATCTCCTGCTTGGCTAGAAATTGGATCACGAGGATGAGTTCCTCTCCACAGGGACATAGTCTCGAATTTCTCCAGTTTCTTTCTGACCAGTAAGCCCAGTCTCTTTTTTTTAATAGTTTTGAGTTGTGTTCTACATTTTCTGCCACTCTATCCGGGACTTTCTAATGTGATTCCTTTCAGAGCAGTTGATAGTGGTAACCAAGCACCATCTAGTTCTTCTGGTCTCAGAGTTGTGGAGATTGATGTTCACATGATCCAT
>NW_006408697.1:3574927-3576570 GCF_000296735.1 Chrysochloris asiatica | reverse complement strand
GTTGTGTATATAACACTATTTACCTCTATTCCCTTTAGCTTTTGCATACCTCCTTGTGTCTTAACCTGTCTTCATTTTTCTTCTACCAACCTCCCTCTTCTTACATATTGTCCTCCGCCTTATTGTATATTGCCCTTCCTGTCACCTGAGTTAACACTGGACTGCAAAGTCCACTGCAAACCCACCAGTTGTTCCTTGGAAACCCTAGACAGGGTCGCTATGAGTTGGAACCGACTCGATAGCACTTAACAACAACAACAACCCTCTAGCCAGTAAATTACTCTGCCTCCGCTCCCACTCCTGGTAACCATCAAAGAATGTCTCTTTTAGTATGAAAACCTTTTCTTGAGTTTTTACAACAATACTCTCATACAGTATTTGTCCTTTTGTGATTGGCAAGTTTCACTCAGCCATAATGTCCTCCATAAAAACATAATGCTCATTCATGTTATGAGATGTTATGCCAATGTATCATTATTCTTCAACATTGCAACAATTGTATTCTATTGTGTATATGTTCCAATGTTTGTTTATCCACTCTTCCACTGATGAGCATTTAGACTGTCTCCGTCTTTGTGCTATTGTGAATAGCTGTGTGCATGTATCTACTTGTGTCATGGTTAGTGTTCCTTGTGGATCTATACCCAGTAGAGGGATTTCTGAGGAAGCACTATAGTGACTTCCACATTAGGTGCACCATTTTACAGTCCCACCAGTAATGTAGGAGGGTCCCAGTCTCCACATCTTCGCCAGCATGTGTTGTTCTCTGTTTTTTTTTTGTTGTTTTTTTTTTTAACTTTGCATCTCTCTAATGACTAATGACCGTGAACATTTCTTTATATGCTTGTTGGCTGCCTGAATGTCTTCCTAGATAAAGTGTATGTTCATGTCCTGTGCCCATTTTTTTTTTGTTGGGTTGTTTTGTTCTTATAGAGGTGCTATAGTTTTATAAACTTTAGAGATTAGTCCTTGTCTGATATAGCTTTAAAAAAAAAAAAAGTTTTCCGGTCTGTGGGCTATCCTTCTACTCTTTTGGTAAAATCTTTTGGTGCACAGGAGTGTTCGATTTTTAGGAGATCCCAGTCATCTATTTTGTCTTCTGCCAACAGTTGTATGTTATAAATTATGTTTGACAGAGTATTTATGCCTCTAAGTTTTGTTCCATTTTTTTCATTGATGATCTTTATAATTCTAGGTTTTGCATTGTCTTCAATCCGCATTGAGTTTGTTTTTGTATATGATGTGAGATATAGGTCTTATTTCATTCTTTCACAAATGGATTTCCAGTTTTATCAGCCACATTTGTTACAGATACTCTCTCTTCCACCTTTTGCCAAAGACCAGCTGACTGTGTGTGGATCGATTTACTTCTGGGTTCTCAATTCTGTTCCATTGATCTATTATTTGTTTTTTGTTGTACCAGAACTAGGTTGTATTGACACTGTGGCTGTGTAGACGATTTTGAGTCTAGGGAGTGACAGATTTCCAACTTTGTTCTTTTTCTTAAGCAATACTTTGCTTATCTGCAATCTCTTTCCTTTCCATATAAAGTTAGTGATCACTTTTTCAGTCTCTTTAAAGTATGATGTTGGAATATGGATTGTTACGTTTTGTGCCGTGGAGACGGTTCCGACTCATAGTAA
>NW_006408697.1:3570489-3571942 GCF_000296735.1 Chrysochloris asiatica | reverse complement strand
TTCTTATCAACGGAGAACAAATTGAAGTTGTCAAAGACTTCATTTTTCTTGGATCAACCATCAACATTCAAAGAAGCAGCAGCCAGGAAATCAAACAATTTTGATTTGCATTAGGCAAATCTGCTGCACAAAACCTTTTTAAAATATTGAAAAGCAAAGATGTCAGCTTGAGGACTAAGGTATGCCTGACCCAAGCAATGGTATTTTCTATAACCTCGTATGCATGTGAAAGCTGGACACTGAATAAGGAAGATCATAGAAGAATTGATGCATTTAAGTTATGGTGTTGGAGGAGAATATTGAAAGTACCATGGGCTTCCAAAAGAACAAACAGACCTGTGTTGGAAGAAGTACAGCCAGAGTGCTCCTTGGAGGCCAGGATAGTCAGACTTTGTCTCTCATACTTTGGACATATTGCCAGGAGGGACCAATAACTAGAGAGGGATATCATATTCTTTAAGGTAAAGGGTCAGAGAAAAAGAGGAAGACCCCCAGTGAAGTGGATCGTCAAAGTGGCAGCATCAATGGGCTCAAGAGTAGCAATAATTGTGAGGTTGGCCCAGGACTGGACAGTGTTTTGTTCTGGTGTGCATAGGGTCACTATGAGTCAGTACCAACTTGATGGCACCTAACAACAACAACAACAACTTCATAATAGAGTCTGGACTAGTGATTGACCAAACAACAGCATGGATTCGCTAAGTTGACATGTAAAATTCACCATTAGACTCACTATAAATTGACACATCGTTGGGCCAATGACTGAAGCATCCTTACCTTTGGCATCCAGATCATACAAATTGTCTCTTAGCTCAAGCCACTTTGAGTAAGAATTTCTATTACTTGTAGGCAAAAATATCCTCAGTGTTTCAGATACTGACTATTCTTCCATGGGTTGATCTTTATAGTAAGTGGGTCTGCCCACAGACCTGCAAACCAGACTCTTGTGAAGACTGACTTGCTGGTTAACATTTAGCTAACAAAAGGCTAGTTGTTTGAAGAATGTGCTGTCTTCAAAACCTTCTGAACATCTAGAACAAGCAGGAATGTCAGCAAGTGGCGTGCCTTGAGCACAGTATTTGGCCCTGCACAGATGTGTTTTCTCTGTACCGTGCCCTCATAAAGCTACAAAAAGAAATTCTGTAAGACACATCTGTAGAGAACACACTCAAGTACCATGTGAGAATTGTTGAGAATATTGCTTATGATATGACCCAGATCACAAAAATTTTCATCAAGTTCACGTGCCACAAAAAGTCTCATTCTCTTTGTTGTTGTGTTGTTAAGTGCTGTCAAGTCGATTCTGACTCATAGTGACCCTGTGTGGAACTACTGGTGAGCTTGAACCACCGACCTTGAGGTTCAAACTGACTTTGAGGTCCTGTTATATTGTTGTTGTTGTTAGGTGCCTTCAAGTTGGTACTGACTTATAGTGACCCTATGCACAACAGAA
>NW_006408697.1:3568324-3568854 GCF_000296735.1 Chrysochloris asiatica | reverse complement strand
TACGTCATTTGATTTCTTGCCTGCTGCTTCCATGAGTGTTGATGGTTGATCAAAGAAAAATGAAGTCTTTGACAACTTCAATCTGTTCTCCATGGATAAGAAAATTATTTATTGGTCCAGCGGTGAGGATTTTTGTTTTCTTTACATTGAGGTGCAACCCATACCAAAGACTGTCATACTTGATCTTCATCAATAAGCATTTTAAATCCCCTTGATTTTCAACAAGCAAGATTGTACCATCTGCATATCTCAGGTTTGTATCTGTATTGTATATCCTAAAAATGTAACTGACTGATTTTCTCTTTGTTTCACTCAGAAAGATACTAAAACAAAACATAAAGGCCAGCTTTAATAACTATAAAATCTACAGTGTGCATTAGCTGTTTTGTAATTGTCACCTGTAATTTCCCCTGTCTATATTGTTTCCAATCTTAATTTCTAAAATTTACTGTAACTTTAATTGCAAATGTTAAATACTTTATGGAACATTTGTTGTTGTTGTTATATGCCATGGAGTCAGTTCTGACCCA
>NW_006408697.1:3565904-3567220 GCF_000296735.1 Chrysochloris asiatica | reverse complement strand
GGCTCTGGGATACAAGGATCTAGGTATAGCTTGAAGAGGGTAAATAATACTAAAATCCTTGACTGCTTTATGAATATTAGTTTCCCTTGCCTACTATTGTAAAATAGACACTTGAGTGGGGTAGAAAGCAATATTGGGAAACATGATTAGAGAAAAGTTGTAAAGCAGCCTTCAGCCTATAACTGATTAGAATACCTAAAAGGGGTTCTACAACTTGCCCAGTGAAATAGGCCTCATGCAAAGCCTTTACAGAGTATAGGACCTTAGATGGAATCCTGAGTCCCATCCAGAACCTTGTTAGGTAAGACATTCCCACTAGAAAGGACAAGCAGACTGGAACAGCTACAGTGACAGAAGATACATCTTCATGATGTACCTGACCTATACTTAGAGAGGTAGTTACTCTAAATACCAAAACAGAGAGGGAAAGAGTTTTCAAATCAAGTATCAATGCTATCTGCTCTGTACACAGGGTAGATAGGGAGGGGCAATTTAGACATTAGCTATCTAAAATGAGGGGACAATAAAGGCACGAAGTGACTGGCTTACAAGGTTTCAAGAGGGAGCTTAGTTTAAGAGTGTGGGGGAAAAGAAAGAGTCCCCACTGAATAGCTGTCATCTTGTCTAGGAGGGCCTGGTTGAAGGAGATGGGGATAAGATTCAATAGTGAATAACTGTTATCATGACTAATTTTGACTGTCACAATTGTAAAAGTAGAATTTTCGTAACAAAAAATGGGGAGTGGTTAATCTTAAAGTCCAGAAACAGAGGACCCTAGGACCATCAAGAGAGGAACGCACAAGCAGAATGTGGGACCTTATCCAGAGAAGCAGCGCCAGAGATGGAGGCAGAGATGGGGGCATGGAGAGGGGGAGCGGCTGAGGACTCTAGATTCATGGACTAAGAAGAGAAGGACTAAGAGCTGGTGGCCAGGAGCAGACTTGCAAAATGTGTCCTTTGGAGATGTAAATTATTATATATGCCTGAGTAGCTTTTTTTGTTTGTGTGTTTTTTAAAAAGCTAAAGTAGATAGAGAGAAATACTGTTAACTGATGGTATATGGAGGGGATTATAATCAGTGTAATGAAACAAGGTATATGAATTGTTGAATGTGAAACTGATGATATGCCCTGTAAACTTTCACTCAATCCACAATAAAAACCTTAAATTAAAAAAAAAAAGAAGAAGAAGAAGAGAGGGCATATGCACAAGAACACCCATACTTGCAGATAATACCCACTTCACCTGGCTTTAATGACTGGATGATAAGAGCTCAACTAGAAGAAGAAAGAAGAGGAAAAGAAGAATAATCTGAT
>NW_006408697.1:3563110-3565804 GCF_000296735.1 Chrysochloris asiatica | reverse complement strand
AAAACCCTAGGACCATCAAGGGAGAAGAGCACAGCGGAATGCGGGACCCTATCCAGAAAATCAGTGACACCAGAGATGGAGGCAGAGATGAGGACATGGAAAGAGGAAGCAGCCGAGGACTCTAGAGTTATTGAAAGAGAGGGACTGGGTGCTGGAAGCCAGGAGGCAGGCTTGCAGAATGTGTCCTTTGGTTGTTTAAATTATTATATCTTCCTGAGTGTTTTTGTGTACATCCCGCCCTTCAAAAAACAAGAAAAAAACACAGGGAATGGAAGCAAATCCTGTTGAATGATGATGCACAGAGGAGATTGTAATCATTGCAATGAAACAACGGTGTAAAGCCAATGTTGTCCCATGTAAATTATCACTAAGTTCACAATAAAACTTAAAAAAAAAAAAGAAACCCCAGTAAGAAATTGCTCTTCTTACTGTTATAACCCACTCTCAATCCATCTGCTGACAATTACAAGAACGTTGAATGTTCCTCCAGTCTACTAGCAGCTTTTGTCTCTATCGTCCTCCTCATTCTTTAAGATGTAGCTAAAATCTCAGTGAACCTCTCTTTGTTCCCTTCAGAAGATGATTCCCAGCCTTTGTTCTGAATCTCTTTTATAACACTTGTATCCTCTTTGTATAATAGCTAGTTCTGTATTTGTATGTCATTTATTCATTTATGTATTGAGTGCCTACTGTGTGTCAGGTGCTCTTCTGGATCCTAGGAAAGCAGCAGGGAACAAAACAAAGGTAAAGTGACAGAGCGGGAAGGGCTGGGAGAAGAAGTTTGTTGTTAGATGCCTCTGAGTTGGTTCCAACTCTCATGTACCCTGGGAGACACGACTGGTCCTGCTCTAGTCTCACAACAGGTGCTAAGTGTGAGCCCCTTGTTGCAGCCAGTGTGCTAGTCTTCCTCATTGAAGGCCTTCCTCTTTTTTTGCTGACCCTCTACTTTACCAAGCATGGTGTTCTTCTCCAGGGACTGGCTCCACCTGAGACCATGTCCAACAAAGTCTCACGACCCAGGCTCCAAGAAATCATGTATTTCCAGGAAAGAGTTGTTCATTGTTCTGGTGATCCATGGTACTTTCAATCTTCTTTGCCAACATCATAATTCATAACTTAAAGGCTTCTTTATTCGTTGTCCTTCTTTCACATGCATATTTGAAAATATCATGGCGTGGTTCAAGTGCACCTCAGTCCTCAAAATGACATCTTTGTTCTTTACACTAATGCAGTATGCTGATTGATCTGACACCAGAATAAGCACTCGACTTCACGGGTGGTTTTATCCACAGGTTGCCAGTTCAAGCCCAACAACTGCTCCTGGGAAACCCTATATAGAGTCACTATGAGTCAGAACCAACTCGTTGGCACTTAACAATTTCCATGGGTATTGATTGGGAATCCAAGTAAAATGAATCCTTGAAAACTTCAGTGGAGAAAGGTCTATACCTTGTGGGTAGAGTCCTGGTGTGGCACCAAGGTTTGAGCTGCAAAGTCAGTGATTCAAACTCATCAGCCACTCCTTGGAAACCCTATACAGGGCCGCTGTGAGTCAGAACCAACTCAGTAGCACACAACAACAAGTATATGGGTAATAATTCTCTGATGAGGAGATACTAGCCTGGTGGTTTTTAAAATGTAATTTTTGGGGGGTCAGCAACATCATCAGTACTTGGAAATTCACTAAAATGTACATTCTTGGACCCCACCCCAACATTACTAATAATATTGTAACTAAATAATGTTGTAATTCAATGCTGAACAATTTTACAAAACAATTTTGTTGTTGATATTTATATAATCTAAGGAATGTTTCATGTAACTTACAACTATAATTAGCTCATGATTGGGGTCCTGGTGTGGTACGGTAGAATAAGCACTGACCTGCTAACCACAAGGTCAGCAATTCAAACCCACCAGTCTCTCTTGGAAACATCATACAGGGTCACTATGAGTCAGAACTGACTCGACTGCACTTAATAATAACAACAGCAACATTCTATAATTAAAATTGATAGTAAACACAAAGTTACTGTACTAAAATGAATTGGTTGATGCTCAACCACTTCAAGTGGTAGCATATGGTCAAGAACCAATGGGGTTGAAGGAAGAAGTCCAAGCTTCACTGAAGGCATTAGTAAAAAACATGGCTATAAGATTTGAGGGAACACAAATTGAAATACTTGAACTAATGATGCAGCACTGCAGGTACTCATTCATCTATGCCACAAAATTTGGAAGACAGCCACCTGTACAGCCAATTGGAAGAGATTCATGTGTGTGCCCATTCCAAAGACAGGTGACCCACCAGAATGTGGAAATCATCAAACAATATCACTAATATCTTATGCAAGTAATCTCCAGCTGAAGATAATTCAAAATCAGTTCTAGCAGTACATTGACAAGGAACTTCCAGACATCCACACTGGATTCAGAATGAGGGCTATCATTGCTGATACCAGGTGGATAGTAGATGAAAGTAGAGAATACCAGAAAGTTTATTTGTGCTTCATTGACTATGTAAAGGTATTCGATTGTGTGGATCATGACAAACTATGGATAACATTTCAAAGAATGAGTGTTCCAGAACACTTAATTGTGTTCATGAGGAACCTGTACATAGACCAAGAGGCAGTTGTTTGAACGGAACAAGGAGATACTGGATGATTTAAATTCAAGAAAGGTATGGGCCAG
>NW_006408697.1:3560025-3563010 GCF_000296735.1 Chrysochloris asiatica | reverse complement strand
GGGACTGTAACCATGGCAATGATACGATATATGATAGGATGAGTGTAAAACTAATATTCTCCCATGTAAACTATCACATAATTCACAATAAAACATTTTTTAAAAAAGTTGGAAATAGAAATGCCATTTGATCCAAGTCCTACTGTTGTTGTTAAGTGGTGTTGTCAAGTAAGTTCCGACTCTGTTGTTGTTGTTGTTGTTGTTAAGTGCCATTGAGTAGGTGCCGAATCATGGTGACCAGCATAGGGTTTCCAAGGAGCAGCTGGTGAGTCTGAATAGCCAACCTTGCAGTTCAACCTGACTTTCAGGTCGAGTGCTTATCCTATGGTACCATTGTGGCCCTGTATAAGGTATTTCAAGATTGGATGGTGGGTTTGAATGCCTCCCTTGTGGTTGGCAGTTCAGTGCTTATCCTACCGCATCATACCAGTAGTCCACTACTAGATAAATACTATAAAATCAATAAGAACGGGATATGGACAGATGGAAGAACACACATGCTCACTGCTGCTGTATTCACAATAAAAATAGCAATAACATAAATGCCCATCAATAGAGAAGTGGGTAAACAGACTGTGGTACTCTCACATTGAAATACAGAGCAATGCAAAAGAGTTTGTGAAACACCTCATAACATAGATGAAGCTGGAGGACATGATGCTGAGGGGAAATAAGTCAGTCAGAAAGGGACGAAGAGTGTGTGAGCTCACTATTATAAAAAGTCAAGGAAAGCTTAACACAGAGGGGTAAAAAAAGGGATGATCACCCAGGATGGAAAGAGGTAACTGTTTGAAAAGAACAAGGGGATACCAAATGGCTTAAAATCAGGAATGGTGTGCATCAGAGCATAGCCTTTCACCATCTTTATTCAATCGGTTGTTGTTGTTGTCAGTTCTGACTCATAGCAACCCTGTGCAGGGTTTCTGAGGCTGTAAATCTTTACAGGAGCAGAAAGCCTCATCTTTCTCCTGCGGAACAGCTGATAGTTTTGAACTGCTGACCTTGAGGTTAGTAACCACTACGCTGAGCAAATAATCTGAGAAGCTTATCCGACAGCCCCACGCCAGGACTCCAGTGAGGATGGTGGTGGTGATTGTGGTGGGGAATCGGTAATCAGATAATGTGGTTGCTGTTGTATGCCTCTGAGTGAGTCAGTTGTGAATCCTGTTGTTGCTAGGTACCATTGAGTCGATTCTGACTCATAGTGCCCGTATGCACAACAGAATGAAACCCCGCCTGGTCCATGCCATCCTCACAATCGTTAAGATTAATGTCATTGCTGCTGCCACTGTGCCAGTCGATCTCATTGGGGATCTGCCTCTTTTTTGCTGACCTTCCACTTTGCCAACCATGATGTCCTTCTCCAGGAACTAGTCCGTCCTGATAATATGTCTGAAATAGGAGAGGCTAAGTTCGTCATCCTGGCTTCCAAGGAGCATTCTGATTGTACTTCTTCCAACACAGATTTATTTGTTCTAGCAGTCCTTGGTACCTTTAACATTCTCCTCCAACACCATAACTCAAATGCATCAGTTCTTCTACCGCCTTCCTTATTCACTATTCAACTTTCACATGCATATGACGTTATTGGATATAACATGGCTTGGGTCAGCGTACTTTAGTCCTCAAGCTGACATCTTTGCTCTTCAACACTTTAAAGCGGTCTTGTGTAGATTTGCCTAGTGCAATATGTTATTTGCTTTCTTGACTGCTGCTTCCCTGAGTGTTGATGATTGATCCAAGCAAAATAAAGGCTTGGCCAACTTTAATCTCTTCCCCATTCATCTTCTCTCTTCTTCTGCATCTTCCTTTTCTTTAGTGATATTGGACTCATAACCTCTTGTTGTAGTTTGCTTTTCTCTCCACCCAAATTAATATGTGTTGGAGTGAGTTATGCATTGAGCTGCATATTTGTGTGTTTGCTGTTGTTGTAAAGTGCCGTCGAGTCTGTTCCAACTCATACCAATGCTGTATAGGGTTTCCAAAGAGCAGTTGGTAGATTTCACCTGCTGACCTTGTGGTATGCAGTCCAGTGTTGATGCTATATATAGTGAGTGCCACACAAGGGGTCCAGATAAACACTCTATAAACATGGTTATTATCATTACAGTAATAATAATAACATGTTGTTGTTGTTAAGTGCCATCAAGTCAATTCTAACTCACAGAAGCCCTGCATACGGTTTCCAAGACTGTAAATGTTTACAGGAGCAGAAAGCCTCATCTTTGTCCTGCAGAGCAGCTGGTGGGCTCAAACCACTGACCTTGTGGCCCAGTGCTTATACTACAGAACCACTGCACTCCATGGCAATAGTATAGACATGCACATTCTATAGAAGGACAAGTGGGGGGGTCAGTGAAAAATAGGAAGACACCCAACAAGGTGGACTGACACAGTGGGCTCAAACTTAAATATTGTGGGGATTTTGCTGGACCTGGCAGTGTTGTGTTGTGTTCTGTTGTGCATCGGGTCATTAGGAGTTGGAACTGATGCAGTGGCACCTAACAACAACAACAAAGACACACAATGTATTACTTAGAACCTAGGATTCGCTGCAGTAACAGCACCGTCAAAACAACAGCCACTCAGACGAGAAAGAAGTTTCTCTTTCTTGAAGTGACTGACGGACGGGTGTGCAGGATGGGTGGAGACCTATGTTTCATGAAGTTTCATCCTCAAGCCTGGCAACCTTGTCTACATCTAAGCATTACCTCTGGGCTCCGCTTTGCAGGAAAAGTACAGAGAACAACTGGCTTCCCTTTTAAGGATGTGAACACATAGTTGCGTTTATCGTCAGTGGCCAGAATTTAGACACTGCTAGGAGCTCTGGTAGCGTAGTGGTTACGAATCGGGCTGCGAACCTAAAGGTCAGCGGTTCGAAACTACCAGTTGCTCCGCGGGAGAAAGATGAGGCTTTCTACTCCCGTAAGGATTTACACCCTCGGAAACCCTGTACAGGGTCGCTATGGGTCGGAACCGACTCGA
>NW_006408697.1:3553340-3559925 GCF_000296735.1 Chrysochloris asiatica | reverse complement strand
CATTTGAGTTATGGTGTTGGCAAAGAATATTGAAAGTATCATGGATGCCAGAAGAGCAAACAAATCTGTCTTGGAAGAAGCACAGCCAGAGTGCTTCTTAGAAGCAAGGATGCTGAAACTTCATCTCTTCTACTATGGAATGCTGTCAGGAAAGCTTGGTCCCTGGAGAAGGACATCATGGCTGGTAAAGTCATCGAAAAAGAGGAAGCCCCTCAGTGAGATAGATTGACACGGTGGCAGCAACAATGGGCTCAAACTTAGCAACAATTGTGAGGATAGCACAGCATCGGGCAACATTTTGTTCTGTTGTGCATGGAACCGACTCAACGACAACTAACAATGATCTAAGAAATATCTCATTCAAGTAAATATTTCATTTACAGCTAGATTTAGCACATAGGATTAAAATTGATCATAAACATGACTAAGGATTTTGAATGGTCTGGTATGAAAGGTCCATGGGGGCGGTGGGTGGCACCATGAGTATGACAACAACCCGTTACACCACTAAAGATCAGATTTATAAAAACACTGAGAGTAAAAGGCAATAAAAATGAAAACAATTTAACTGACTTACCATGGAGTCATAAGAATGGAGTCCCCTTTTGTAAGTAAGGGACTACCGACATCTGTGAGTATGTGTTTAGGGGTAGAAAAGGGGATGCCTGGACATTCCCTGGTCCCTGCACTCTCTCTCCCATGCCCAGAGCCTGATTCCATCTTGTCTACCTGGTGTCACCAGGAAGGATTTGATACGAGACCGTGTCCAGGATTATTCTGTGTGATGCTCTCAGGATTTATGCTGACTATACCCAGGCATACCACTCATGTGAAAATACAAGCCAGTGAGAGAGGGATATCCACTTTGAGGGAGAGTTTAACGTTCCAGTAGAACTTTCGGGTAACATCTCAGATTTGAATAAAGAAGGAAAGAAAGGATTTCCTATTAGAGATAAACAGTTCTGACTTTGAAAGAGCCAACTGAGGAAGAGATGGATGTTTCTGGTGGCTGTTTATCAGGATCTTAATTGTAGATGGGAAAATCAACAACTTCTTGGAGGGAAAAAAAAGAGCCCTTGCCAACCCAAACCCCCTCTGTAACCCACGAATATCAAGAGGAAAAGGATGCAGGTATTTCCTCGGTTTTAGGGCCTCCGGGCTGCCTGCTATATCCAGGCCTGCTGGGACTTGGGTTGCTGGTGTTTGCGCTTAAAAGGATGGGCCATATGCAAATGGATACAGAAATGAGTCTCTGGCGCTTGAACCCTCATTCTCTCTTGATCCTCATAACCCCAGATACACAAATGTGAGCCAAGCAATGAGAGTCTGGGGCTGCCAGACCCACCCTCACCACCCTTCACCACCCCTCTAATCTATTTTAGTGATTCCTAGATTTCTAGAGTCCCTGGGCCTATGGAATTTTAGGCAAAAATCATGGGATCAACATGGAATTGGCAACTTTTTTATAGTCGTTATTTGATAAAACACTTAAACACCAAAGTACAGGGAAGAATTCACATCAGAATAAGTCTGGTCTTTTTTAAATTTTTAAATAATTTTGAGTTTTGTTGCACAGATTCTGCTGTTCTATCCAGAACCTTCTAATGTGATCTCATTCGGGGCAGTTGGGAGTGGTAGCTGGGTACCACCAAGTTCTTCTGGTCTCAGAGTTGTGGAGACTGATTCCATCAGTCCACAGAACAGGTTGATTCCAAGCATCTTCAGTTCTCATCACTCTTCTTTCTTCTGCACATGGAGAGACCAATAGCTGCATTTTAGACAGCAGCTCATGAGTTTTTGTACCCTAGACGCCACTCACCAAAGTAGGCTGTAGAACGTTGTCTTTGTGGACTACGTTGTGCCAATTGGTCATGGTGTCTCCTGAGACTATGGTCCTGAGTGCCCAGGCTCAGTTGCCCACTGCCTTGAGATGTTTGACAACATCTAGCTTCCATCATTTTGCCAACTGTATGTACCACCACATTCACAGTGGTGCTTGCAGGAAAAGTAAATATTCACACTCCCGTATCTCTATGGGACATACAAATGTATGCATGCACATACACAGTGATATATATATACATGCATGCACACATACACACATATGACCACACAGTCTATCCTTGTCCCATAATGATTTTGAATTTTGTTGCACATTTTTCTCCCACTCTACTCAGGATGTCTTTCAGAGCAGTTGGTATTGGTAACTGGGCACCATGACATCTGAGTCACAGAAGCTGATGCTCATGGCCCATTAGCCCGTTGGAGTGTTTCCACGTCTTTTCAATTTTCTTTATGCTTCTTTACTTCAGAAGGAGCAAAACCACTCCTTTGGTGGAACTTCGCTGTCTGTATTGTCGTGGTAAATCCAAGACTTGTTTCTGGTTACAGTTCATTCCATAAAATCATCTTCATTAGCTTCAATTTGCTTCAAAGACTGATGGGAAGATCAACTCTTTGAATTAGCAGGTTTTGGCTAAACGTTTTTGGACCCATCAATCCCAAAGCTTACTGAAGCCAAGATATTTGCTTATAATTAAACATACCATGATTAGAATTCGTTCTAAGCCAAGATATTTACGTAGAATTAAACATGCTTTGGTATCAACGTCATTCTACCGTCTTCTTCTGTCAGTTTCTAAACTTCAGCCACAGATTCTTCATTAGTGGAGGTTGGCAGTCTACAATCTCTTGACTCATCTTTAAAGTCTTCCTGACCTTCCTTAAAACACTTGATCCATTTGAAAGCTGTTGTTTTATATGGGACAGGATTCCCATAAACTTGTTGCTTCAATGATTTGGGAAGATTTCTTCAGTTTTGTTAAAAACTTGCTGTTAGTCCTGATCTCAACATTGTTGTGGTTTTATTGTTTGTTTTTTTCTTTATGCCACAAAAAGTATCCTTTATTTTGAAGTCTCCTTAATGAGAAGATTCACCAACAGTATGGAGTGCCAGTTGTTGTTGTTAAGTGCCATTGAGTCTATTCCGACTCATGGAAGTAGCAGTCAAGAAATCAAACAGTGTATTGCATTAGGCAAATCTGCTGCACAAGAACTTTTTAACGTGTTGAAAAGCAAAGATGTCAGCTTTAGGACTAAGGTGCACCTTATTCAAGCCATGGTATTTTCAATAACCTCATATGCATGTGAAAGCTGGAGAGTAAATAAAGAAGACTGTTGATGTTGGAGGAGAATACTGAAAGTACCATGGGATGCCAAAAGAACAAACAAATCTGTGTTGGAAGAAGTACAGTCAGAGTGTTCCTTGGACGCCAAGACAACCAGACTTCATCTTTCATACTTCAGACACACATAAGGAGGGACCAGTCCCTAGAGAAGTACATCATGCTTGGTAAAGTGTGTGTGTGTGTGTCGGGGGGGGGGGTCAGAGAAAAAGAAGACCCCCAACAAGATAGATTGGCACAGTGGTGGCAGCGATGGGCTCAGGCATAGCAACGACAGTGAGATTCGCCCAGAACCAGGCAGTGTTTCATTCTGTTGTGCATAGGGTCACTGTGAGTCGGTACTGACTCCATGGCACCTAGAAACAACAACAACAAGCATCCATCTACTGATCTCAGAGACATGTTTCAATACATCTTGTTTGGAGGAAACCCAGACATCTATGAACTGGAACTCCAGTAGCAATATTGTTTTACTTACCCTTGCAAATAAATGAAAAACTCTGGAATGTTACTACTGACTAGTGTAAGTTTTGTCACAAACCAAAACTAGCCCAAGGACTGTGCTGTAGACCCACTGGCCCAAGGCTACAACCCCAGCTTGGTAATGGGACACATAAGTTTTCCCAGTGTGGCCTGCCTCCTGCCCTGATTTCTCCTGCTGACTTTATGTTCTAGCCATTCTACAGCACCCTCTGTCCTGAGCCTCTCCACTGGCCTATGCTGAGTCACTTCTCCTTGTCTTTGCCGGTTTGCTGGCTGTGGGATGCCCTCCTCATTCTCCTTAATACCTTTGTTGTTACCTTGTCTCTCAGGCTTTCTTTATCCCAAGAAGATAGACTTGATCAATCGTTCCTTAGAATGGTATTACTTTTCTTTGTCTCTCATATTGAGGTTATTCTTTCTCACTAGCTATTGAATGCCTTATTTACCTCTAGCTGGTAGCATAGAATTAAGCACATAAAATGTTTACCAAACTGAAATGATTCTGAGCAAAAATTATTCTGTTAAAAGCAAAGTTTACTTAGTAAGAAAGACTCAGGCATAAGCCAAGAAGCTAACAAACAGCCTCCCTGCTGTGTTAACATGGAATACCACATGGGGAACAAAATTATTGTCCTCAGTACTCGAGAGATTTGAGGAAAGAAACGACATCTGTTAGCATGTGTTTAAAATAACTAAAACTTTCAAAAATATCACCCACAAATGTAATCTTTGTCCAGATCACGTTATTCCACAGATAATTTTACAGAGAAAACACAGCTGGTTATTATATTGTTTAGAAAAGACAAATGAGTAAAACAGTTACGTTATTGTTGTTAACTGATATCAAGTCATTTCCCTGACTCATGGCAACCCTATCTACGGTGGAACCAAATACTGCCCAGTTCTGCACCATTCCCAACATCAGTTGGAGACAGAACCATTGTGATCTACCAGGGTTTTCAGAAGTAGATCGCCAAATTGTTTTTCCGGGAAGCTCCACTTAACCCTTCTGGGTGGGTGGTGAGTACATTTGAGGTGTGGTAGCCAGGGGTCGAGCCCTGTCATCTGTATGCACTAACACTGAAGCATTATTTAAAAGAAAAAGAACACAATGCATTGTGGGTAGATATCTTTAAGCTAAAATTCATGCAAATATTTTTCCCTAACAGTCTAAGTGAGGTGCAAAGTGCACTTTTCACTCAAACACAACAGCATTGGTGCTTATTTGCAATTGCTGTCCCGTGCACACATTTCCTGTTGCGGTCAGGCTCCGCACATACATAAATGGACAGAAACCCCAGGTCTCTCTGTGCTTGCTGACCCAGTAATTCAGCAGACCTCGTGTCCTTCATTCCAGTTAGAAACTCTGAAATGAAAACATCAGCCCACTCATTTCAGTCCAAATATGGTGTTGCATTTGCGATCCAAACACACACGAATGGGGTTGCCACACAGCAAAAAGAAGTTTATGGGCTGTAGGCTTTGTCAGTGGGAAGACGGGGTTTTACATTCTTCCAGGAAATCGAATGCTAAATATTTACAAACGTAAAGGGAGAGGGTGCAAGGAGACTTACTTAGCCGAGGAGTGGCTGACGGAGAGAGGTTTTTTTTTTCTCTCAGGGTTTACATTGCAGATGCATTTCGGCAAAACAAATGATGAAAAAATGAGCAATGTGGTCAGCGTTGTTTGATCAGACAGCCAAAGCTGCATCCTTTGACCCATCACTGAAGTGCATTCGGTCTTCTTCAGCCAGTGTCCACGTCCACACTGCATGGTCTCTGATAGGACACAGGGCTCTCAGACGGAGGGAGTGATTCTGTCAGAGAAGTGGATGTTTTCTTTATAAAAATTGTATTCTAAACTAAGAATGCCCCTCTTCATCACACTTTTTTTCCTGTAAAATATCTATACTTAGGGGAAAAAAATTAAGTCCAGATATTAAAAACTAGATTAATACTAGAGTTAAAAACTACCACCAGAGAATATGTTCCAGTGGCCAACAAATATATGAAGAAATGCTTGAAATCATTAGCCATCCTAGGGATGCAAATCAAAATGCCCTTGCATTAACAGCAAAGTTCAATAAGACAGAAAATGACAAATGCTAATGAGAGAATGGAGAACTGAGAGCCCTCATCCACTTGCTGGTTGTTGTTTTTGTTCTAAGTACCCTCGAGTCAGTTCCAACCCATAGTGACCCTGTACAGGGTTTCCGAGGAGCAGCTGGTGAACTTGAACTACCGATCTTGCAGTTCAAACTGACTTTGCAGTCCAGCACATTAACCTGCAACACCACACCAGGACTCCACACTAAGAGTGTAAAATGATTCAATCACTGTGAACAACAGTATAGAGCTTTCTTTAAAATTTGGAAATAGAATGACTACAAGAACAAGCAAGTTGCTCGCCCAGGAGACATCAAGGCAAGTGGTCGGGTCCCCTCAGAGTAAAACCCCCTTCCAAGACTAAGACTCGATGGGAATACACGCTGTGATTGGTGATCAGTTAGTCACCGATAAGGGGAAGTGAGGGAAAAACAGCAATGAAGCTGAGAGCTAAGCCCTACAGTGTTCAATAGACTCCTGTGAAACCTGGTGGAGACCTGGTTGGCCAGCAGTGTAGCAAGACCTGGGGACTCTTGGACCCAGAGTCAGTGACATTGCCACAGAGGACTAGAGTGGAGAGTGAAGCGTCCAGCTGATAAGAAGAGAGGGCAGAGAACAAACAAGATGGCTGATCGAGTGGAAGTGCAGTAAAGGAGCTCCGCCAACAACAACATAGAATACCCAACCAAGCAGGCTCAGGGGATGGTCCCAGAACTCTGAACCACATATGAAGGAATATTTAGAAGGTTGGAAGGCTTACAGCTGGGGGAAGTTGTGGTAGAAGCAAGAAAGCCATTGCTTTCTGGTTCGG
>NW_006408697.1:3531886-3546716 GCF_000296735.1 Chrysochloris asiatica | reverse complement strand
AACAACAACAACAGGCCCAGTTAGGCCTGGGAGGGTAGTGGCTTACACATTGGGCTGCTAACCGCAAGGCCAGCAGCTGGAGTCCACCAGCTGCTCTGTGACTAAAACACTATTATCCTTCTGATAATATGGGGGTCTGGTGTGATGCTGTAGAATAAGACACTGGACTGTAAAGACAGCTTGAACCATAAGTTTGGCGATTCAAACTGTAAAGACAGCTTGAACCATAAGTTTGGCGATTCAAACTCACCAGCTGCTCCTCAGAAACTCTACAGGTTCTCTGTAAGCCAGAACCGACTTGACGGCACTTAACAACAACAACATCCTTCTGATGTAAGTGTGGAGATGGAGGTACGAGACACTTATGTGAGTTTTCAAGTTCACGCAGTAAGTAAGTAAGATTCACATTTGAATCAAAGCTGTATAATTTAGGGTTCTTCCATATTCGAACTGATTTTAAAAAGTCCTGGTGTGGTGCTGTGGGTTTATGTTCTAGACTGCAAGGTTGGTTTGAACAGAAAGGTCGGTGACTCAAGCTCACCAGCCGCTTCTTGGAAACTCTATGTAGAATCGCTCGGAATCGGAACCAACTCAATGGCACTTAACAACAACAATGATTCTTTTCACTGCTGAGAGAGGAGTGTTGGAATTTCCAACTATAATTGTAGATCTGTAGTATTCTTTTCAGTTCTATCAGTTGTGACTTTATATATTTTGAAACTCAGTCATTAGATGCATGATATTCACAATTTGCCTCATTCTATTTATCTGTAAAGAGACTCGACTTCTGCAGCCAAATGCAGGTGGAAAAGGGGCCATTTTCCCTCCTGGTCTGTAAGAACCAGAAGTTCAATGCCCTTTGCTTAAGAAGTTAAGAAGACAGAGGGACTCTGGTGAACTAGGTCTAGCTAGACGAGCAGCTGGAGTTGTTGTTGTTAAGTGCCATCCAGTCGGTTCCAACCCATAGCGACCCTGTATAGGGTTTCTAAGGAGTGGCTGGTGAGCTTGAACCACCGATCTTGTGATTCAAGCCGACAGAGCAGTCCAGTGCACTAACCCACAGCACCACATCAGGACTCCAGGTAGAGTAGTAAACCTTAAAGAAAATCAACACCAGCATGAAAGCTGAGGGAATGACGGAGGCTGAGGAGTAGGGGCGTCTCTAATCCAGACTGCCCCCCAAGCTGGTAGACTGGCCCTTCACTAATAGCTCTTTCATTCCTACATTGTCCAGTCATGACTGAAGCAAACTCTATGTCTGACCATTTTTAGAGTCTCCTCAGCCTGGCCTGGTGTGGCACTGTTGGATAAACACTGAACTGTTATCTGCAAGGTGGGTGATTCAAGCCCACCAGACGGCTCTCGGAAACCCTATACAGGGTCGCTCTGAATCAGAACTGACTTGATGACACTTTACAACAACAAGCTTGCCCTTGGTCTCTTGCCAAACTTCCTGCCTTTCCTCAGACTCAGGAAACATGGCTTCGCAGGCCTTTCCTCCAGGGGGACAGTGTTGGACACAACCCACTCCACATTGACAGAGATGGGAAGGAGAGTCCACATGGAGTGAATATAAGGTTATAGACAGAAGAGAGATTGATGGAAGTGGGGCCAACTAGTTGCAAGTTCCTCAGGAGCAGAGGGTCCTCAAGGCAGAGAGAAAGATAAGTTTGTGAGAGGTTACAAGGATAGGAGCCAGATGAGAAGCTAACGAGAAGTTAGGTAGAGGGACAGAATAAAAATGATATTATTAATAGTCATAATAATAAAGCTGTGCAAAGCTAAATGTGTGAAATGAAATTCAGTAAACATTAGTGCCTAAGGGTGTGGGCTCTGAGGCAGCGGGCCTGGGTTTAAATCCTGCAGTTTAAGATAAGTTACTTCACTTCTCCATGTGTTTTCCCTCATTTTTCAAATTTGCCAACAATAGTGCCTGCCTCGGGTGGTTGTTGTAAGGACAGAGTTATTTGCATGTGAAATGATTAAAACAATGCCTGGCAGGTTAAGCATTATAGGTGTGTTTGCTATTTATGCTTTTATCATAGTCATGATGTTTAGGGGTAACAAGACTCCAAATTCAAATGTATTTTACAGAGACCCCTTTGTTAAGTCTTAAATAGGACCAGGACAAATCATCTGGATGAGGCCAGGGTGTTAACTATGAAGACAGAAAACAAAGGACATGCGTTACAAATCACAATGGCCTGCAGCTCAGTTGTGTCTGGGAGGGCTACCGAGTCAGGAAAGGGCCCATTATGGGGATATTGCTGCTGCTGCTGCTGCTGCCGTTAAGTGCCATGGAGTTGGTTCCGACTCATAGTGACCCTGTATAGGGTTTCTGAGGTGCAGTTGGTGGGTTTGAACTGCCAACTTCGTGGTTCATGGTCCAGTGCTGATCCTACAGCGCCACACCAGGAGACCTACTATTGAGATACATTTACTTATTACAGATTAGAAAGTTGTATAGAATTAGTTCAGGGGCCCCCGACCATCTTGGTCACGGGCATGACTCCTGACCATGTGACCTTGGTAACCCAATTTCATTAAGGGCATTCTAGGCAAGTCTCTGAGAGGGAGGTTGCCCCCGCCCGGCTGACTAGGAAAGTCCTAGGAATGGACTTTCAAACACTGTCAATAGGCAAAGCGTCTTACATCACTGTGAGTGGACAGAAAGACCTCAGTGAAGGCTGAATTTATGTGAAAATGCAAATGGAGTGGGATTCAACTATAAAACATAACCTTTGGCAAACCAAGTCTTTAGAATTTAAGCTCTAACACAATGCACATCATCTTGTACCCTGTAAATGAAGTAAACTTGATTTCCTTGCAAAGTATAGAAATAACTGTTCAGAATAAACTCAGTGTATGCACCACAGGCAGCGTGGAGCTAAGGACCATCAGAAGAACATGGAGGGTGGTCGCAGCACCCAGCCTTGGGTTTTGGAGAGAGAGGGAACTATAGCGAGTATCTTTTGCAGATTTGTTCTAGAGTGCCCTTTCATCATGGTGGGGTGGGACTGGGGCACCATTTGGCAGACTTTGGAGCAGCTATCTAGCTCAGCACTAACCCACTGAGTGGGAAGTAGAGGGCCTCCACTCAGTGGTTCTCACCAGGCAGTTGCAAGCATAACAATTCTGATTGCACAGATACAGCTTTTTGCCTTTCTAGACGTGCTCTAGAAATGGAATCCTGGTGTGGTACTGTAGGATAAGCACTGGCTGACAAGGTCAATTTGAACTGCAAGATCTATAGTTCAAACCCAGCAGGGTGGCTATGAGTCAGAAGCGATTTGATGGCACTAAACAACAACAGACACCTAGGCATTGTTTTAAAACTAGACTTACTTTAAAGTTAATTGGAAATGCACGTATCTGTCACAAATCCAAAGATGGTAAAGGAACTGCACTGCATTCCCAGAGACCTCCAACACTTCCTTCCTTCCTGGTCTGAGGTTTTAACTCTCTTCAGAAAGTACTGCCTTTCTGGAGAGGTGGGGTTGGAAGACCGGCCTGGTCGGCCAAGTAACGTGTTTGCAGGCCTGCCCACCTCACAGTTTCTACTGTAAGTAAAGACAGAGCCCTGCAGAGAACGTCCAGGTGAAGATTATATATTCACAAGGAAGAAGAAGGAAAGAAAAGAGACAATTAAAACAGAATCTCAACCCTACTGAAGTTTCAAGTGAAGGCTTTGGAGCTTCTGGAGGCTTATTGTAAGCTTTCCTTATGATCAGTAAACTCCAATCTGTCAACTACAATCAGTACGCTACAAGTACTGGAGGGGCAGTGGGTGAGGGATGGTGGGGTGAGTATGGTCTCTTAGTCCTCTACAGTGTCCCTGCTGGGTGACCTCCCCCTTGGTCCGCAATGGCCCCAGCACCCTTCTTCCAGCCCCTTTGGCACTCTATTGTCCTCCCAGCTCGTTCCTCTTCCTACTCCACAGTCCCTTTCCAAACAATTGCCTCTCTTCTGCTGGTTTACACAGCCTCTCACATGCTATGTAACCCAATTTCCAACTCTAAATCCAACTCTGACTGCATCTCTCTCCTGAATACCCAATGGACACGTCCACAGTGGGCATCTAAAGTCTACCTTTCCCAAAAACGTGGTTCTCTTCCCACAGTGGACTCTTCTACCAGCTTGTTCCGCAAACTTCGTGTCAGATGCCCTGGAGTGAGTGAGTACAATTAATAACCATTCCAGATAAAGATAGAGTAAAACTGTTATTATTGTTATTAGGAATACCTCACAGTAAACAGATTGGTTTATTTGGGGTTCAACGGACTCTTTATTACAAGCAATATTTATACTAATTTTCAGCAATGTTAATTTGTACAACATACCAAGGGGCTATAGGAGTCCTGGTGTGGTGCTGTGGGCTAATGCACCAGATTGTAAAGCCATTTGAACTGCAAGGTCAGTGGTTTAAGCTCACCAGCTGATCCTTGGAAATCCTATACAGGGTCGCTATGGGTCAGAATCAACTTAACAGCACTTAACAACAACAACAACAACCAAGGGACTATAATGCTATCATTCTAACCTTCACAACCACCACTTGCCTGTCAGTGTGTCATACTGTAGTGGCTTGTGAGTTGCTGTGATACTTGAAGCTGTGTCACTGGTGGGCAGGTTTCAGAGGAGCTTCCAGATTAAGGCAGACAATGGAGAAGGAGAGGCCGATCGCTTCTGAATAGTTAGCCACTGAAAACCTGATGAATTGCAGTGGAGCATCGTCAGATAGAGTCCTGGAAGATGAGCCCCTCAAAATAGAGTTAATTTTAATGATATGAATGGAGCAAAGCTTTCAGGACCTTCATTTGCTGATGTGGCATAATTCAAAATAGGAAGAAACAACGGCAAACAACCATTAATAATCATTAAAATCAAAATGTGTAATGTACAAAGTATGAATCTAGGAAACTTTGGAGGTGTCAAAATGAACCGGAAAGCATAAAGACTGGTATCTATTAGTGAGGGCAAATGGACTGGTACTGGTCAGTTTTAATCAGACAATCATTTATCATACAATGCTGGTAACAATAAACTGAAGAAGAATTGCTGCATTCATCCACAGAGCATTTCAAGATCTATCTTGAAGTACAATGCTGTCTGTGATAGGATACTATCCATATGCCTACATGGAAGACCAGTTAATACCACTATTATTCAAATTTAAGGACCAACTACCAAAACCCAAAGGAGCTCTGGTAGTTTAGTGGATTATGACCAACTGGGTTGCTAACCACAAGGTCGATAGTTTGAATCTATCAGTTGTTCCACAGGAGAGAAAGATGAGGCTTTTTGCTCCTATAAAGATTCACAGCCTCTGAAACCCTATTACAGGGTCGCAATGAGTCAAAACCAACTCAGTAGCACACAGCCACCACCGCTACCACTAACACCAAAGATGATGAAAGTGAAGAATTCTACCAACTTCTTCAGTGTGAAATTGATCAAACATACTAATAATTACCGGTGATTAAATTGTGGAAGTTGGAAACAAAGAGGAAGGGTCAGTAGCTGCAAATATGTCCATGGTCTTGGTGATAGAAATGATGCTAAAGATTGCATAATAGAATTTTGCAAGACTGTGGTACCTTGAATTTACTTGAGATGGCTTTTCCATCCAACATATTTTTTATTCACACCAAGTGATTGGGTTGTTGTTGTTGTTGTTGTTATGTGCTGTGGAGTTCGTTCTGACTCATGGCGACCCTGCACAGGGTTTCTGAGGCTGTAAAACTTTACAGGAGCAGAAAGCCTCATCTCTCTCCCACGGAATAGCTGATAGTTTCGAACTGCTGACCTTGCAGTTCGCAGCCCGATTCGGTGGAACCATGCAAATTAGGTGTATAGGATTCTAAGGCTGGGATTAGTTACTTTTGTCATCCAGCTAGGTTTAAAAGGAGCCATCTCAGAAGCAGAGACAGACGATCCCAAGACCGCCAAGAAGGAAAAGCAAGAATGGAGTGTGAGATCCCTCCCTAGAAAAGTAAAGACAGCAGAGGCGCAAAGGCAGCGATGGTGGCATGGAGAGAGCTGCTGCGGGTTCTAAACCCATGGACTGAGTGAAGCTGAGTGTCTCTGGGCAGGAGACTGGCTTTCAGAATGTGCCCTTTGAGCATTCACAGACAGGTTAAAAGAGCTTTGTAACACTTGTCCGAGCAGAGACCAACAGGCCACATGGCTCAGAGACTGAAGACAAGAGTGAGGCGTGCTTGCAGTATGGCGGACAAGAGGCATTCCTGACTCAAGAACTGCTGGATCCTGAGTTGGTTTTGGTCCTGAATTGTACCCTGTCCACTTCCCTAATAAACCCCATAATTATGAGTATTGTTATGAGTTCTGTTGCCATTGCAACGGACTCTCATACCCAGGTGTAAAACAGAAAGAATGCTGTAGGAGGGATGGCTGATGTTCAGATAGGGTAAAGACGGTTGTAGGGTGAAAGCACATCTGACCTCCACTTCATAGGAATTGGCTGTGGGCTGATTTTGAGCTTGAATCCCTTGTGCACTCAGGGTAAGTCAGACATGGTACCCACATGGTTTAAGCAAAGACCAACAACTTTCTTCATTGCAAATACCTTTTTCTCAACAACATAAAAGGCCGCTATAAAAGGTGCCATCAAGTAGGTACCAATAAATAGTGACCTTATGCACAGAAGAACGAAACACTGCCCAACCCTGGGCCAACCTCACTGTGTGGGCCTTGCAGATACCTTTATCTCAACAACATAATGTTCAGTTCTGGTGTGGCACTGTGGGTTAATGCGCCAGACTGCAAAGCCGTTTGAACTGCAAAGTTGGCAGTTCAATCTCATCAGCTGCTCCTTGGAAACCCTAATCAGTGTTGCTATGGGTCGGAATCGACTCGACAGCACTTAACAACAACAACATACACATGGGCCTCATGAGATGGACTCATCAGGAATCAAATTGACTACATCTGTGAGGGGAGCTGATGGAGGAGCTCCAAACAAGGCCAGGGGAAGATTGTGGAACAGACCATCAGTTGCTCATGTGCAAGTTCAGGCTGAAAAAAATGAAAACAAGTTCACAAGAGCCAAAATATGACCTTGACTAGAACCCACCTGAGTTTAGAGGCCATATCAAGAACAGATTTGACATACGAGACACTGATGACAGGACTAAGTCCTGGTGTGGTGCTGCAGGTTCGTGCACTGGGCTACAAGGTTGAGAAGAAAAAGCAACTGGAAGAAACATGGAGGTAAAAGAGCTGAACAGAAAATTCCAAAAGGTAGCTCAAGAAAATAACATCAAATATTATAATGAAATATGCAGCGACCTGGAGTTAGAAAACAAACTCAAAGAACTGAAGAAAAAGTTAAGCATCAACTTGCAATATTGAAGGATTCTATGGGCAAAATATTGAAGGAAGAAGTTCAAGTTTCACTAAAGACATTGGTGAAAAACCGGGATCTCTGAAATACATATTGAAATGTAACAAACAGATGCAGCACTGGAGGTGCTCACTTGTCCATGCCAAGAAATTTGGGAGACAGCTGCCTGGCTAACTGTTGGAAGACATTCATATTTATGCCCATTCCAAAGAAAGGTGACCCAACAGAAGGGGGACATCATTGAACAACATCATTAATAAAGTAACATTTTGCTGCAGAGAAGTCAAAAACGGTTGCAGCTTTCAGGGAGCTGCCTGAAAGTCTAGCTAGATTCAGAAGAGAACATGGAACAAGGGATATCATTACTGATGTCAGATGGATCTTGGCTGAAAGCAGAGAAGGCCAAAAAGATATTTGCTTATGCTTTATTGACTATGCAAAGGCATTTGACTGTGTGGATCATAACAACCTATGCATGACGTTGCAAAGAATGGGTATTCCAGAACACTTCATTGTGCTCATAAGGAACCTGTACGTTGTCCAAGGGGCAGTTGTTTAGACAGAAGTAGGAGATGCTGAATGGCTGAAAATCAGGAAAGGTCTGTGCCGGTGGTGTATCCTTTCGCCATACTTATTCAATCTGATGTTGTTGTTGTTGTTAAGTGCCATCGAGTCAATTCTGACTCATAGCTACCCTTTATAAGGTTTCCAAGCAGTAGCTGGTGGGCTTGAATTGCCGATCTTGTGGTTAGCAATCCAGTTATCCTACAGTGCCATACCAGGACTCCATTCGATCTGTATACTGAGCAAATAATCCAAGAAACTGGATTATATGAAGAAGAACATGGCATCAGAATTGGAGGAAGACACTTCAACAATCTGATTCGCAGATGACACAAACTTGT
The DNA here is from genome assembly GCF_000296735.1 of Chrysochloris asiatica. Taxonomy (NCBI): domain Eukaryota; kingdom Metazoa; phylum Chordata; class Mammalia; order Afrosoricida; family Chrysochloridae; genus Chrysochloris; species Chrysochloris asiatica. The sequence goes on along the minus strand of NW_006408697.1, from coordinate 3,538,448 downwards.
ATGCTGGAAGCAAATAGGACTTAAAATACTAACTGATGGAGATGGATTGCACTTCAGTGTAATGAAAGTGAAAATCCTTACAACTGGAACAATAAATAACATCATGATAAACAAAGAGAAGATTGAAGTTGTCAAAGATTTTATTTTGCTTGGATCCACAATCAACGCTCATGGAAGCAGTAGTCAAGAAATCAAAAAACATATTGCATTAGATAAATCTGCTGCAGATGACGTTTTTCAAGATGTCAGTTTGAAGACTAAGGTGTGTCTGACCTAAGCTGTGATGTTTTCAGTCATCTCATATATTTATGTGAAAGTTGGAGAAAGAATAAAGAAGACAGGAGAAGAATCAATACATTTGAAGTATGGTATTGGAGGAGAATACTGCAAGTACCACGGTCTACAGAAGAACAAACAAATCTGTCTTGAAAGATGTATGACCAGAATGCTCCTTAGAGGTAAAGATGGCTAGATTTCATCTCACATGCTTAGGACGTGTTATCAGGAAGAAATGGACAGCATTCTTTGCCAACACTACAATTGAAAGGCATCAATTATTTTCCTGTCTCCCTTACGTATTGTCCAGCTTTCACATGCATATCAGGAGAATGAAAATATACTTTAAAGAGGTGTTTTGTGTTTTTTTTAATTGAAGCAGAATTTGTCCAATGCAATATGTTTGATTTCTTAACTGCTGTTTCCATAAGCACAGATTGTGTGAAATCCTTGACAACTTCAATCTTCTCTATTTATCATGGTCCAGTTGTGAGGGGGTTTTGTTTTCTTTACATTGAGTTTAATCCATACTGAAGGTTGTAGTTTTTTACCTTCATCAGCAAGTTCTTCAAGTTCTCTCTGCTTCCAACAAGCAAGGTTGTGTCATCTGAATACCACAGGTTGTCAACGAGTCTTCCTCTAATCCTGATGCCACGTTCTTCATATAACCCAGTTTCTTAGATTATTTGCTCAGGATACAGATTGTATAAGTGTGGTGTAAGGACCCAACCCTGACACACACCTTTCCTGATTTTAAACTATTCAGTATCCCCTTGTTCTGTTCGAATGACTGCCTCTTAGTCTCTGTACAAGTTCCTCATGCGCACAACGAACAGCTTTGGAATTTCCATTCTTCACAATGTTATCCATAGTTTTTCCATGATCCACACCGTTGAATGCCTTTGCATTACACAAGTAAACATCTTTCCGGTATTCTGTTTTTAGCCAAGATGCATCTGACATCAGCAATGATATCACTTGTTCCACAGCATCTTCTGACTTTCACTTGAATTTCTGGCAGCTCCCTGTCAATGCACTGCTACAATCATTTACAAAATTATCTTGAGCACAATTTTACTTGCATGTGATATTAACAATAATGTTAATCATTTTCACATTCTGTTGTGTCTTCCAAATTTCTTGGTATCGACTAGTGAGTGCTTCCGGTGCTGCATCAGTTTGTGAAACATTTCTATTTGTAGTCTGTCAATTCCTTGAGGCTTGTTTTTGCTGATGTCTTCAGTATAGCTTGGACTTCTTCCTTCAATATCATTGGTTCTTGATCATATGCTACCTCCTAAAATGTCTGAACGTCCACCAATTCTTTTTGGCACAGTGACTCTGTGCATTCCTTCCATCTTCTTTTGATGTTTCCTGCATTGTTCAATATTTTCCCCATTTTGTTGTTGTTATTAAGTGCTGTCAAGTAGGTTCCGACCCACAACAACCCCGTATAGGGTTTCTGAGGATCAACTGGTAGGTTTGAACTGCCAACCTTGTAATTAGCAGTCCAATGCTTTTCCTACATTTTGTCCATAGAATCCCTTCATATTGCAGCTTGAGAAATACTGAGCATCTTCTTCCCTTTTGGTTTTCTGATTCCAGGTCTTTGCACATTTCATTGTAATCCTTTCATTTGGTCTTTTTAACCTGTCATATGAATTGTTCTAGTTTTCAGTGTAGAGCTATATTCTATAGTAGAACTGTGTTCCTTAGGATTGGCAATGGTGGTAACATTTTAGACTGAACCCACTCATGGGAATCAACTTTGAACTCAACAGTAGGCAGGCCTATAAGATCCTCCCCAGGGAGTCCTGGGGTGGCGCTGCAGATTAATGCGCTGGACTGCAAAAGCAGTTTGAACTGCAAGGTCAACAGTTCAAGCTCACCAGCTGCTCCTTGGAAACTCTACGCAGGGTTGCTGTGAGTCGGAACCGCCTCAAAGGCAGTAAGCAGCAACATAAAGATAATAGTAACAAAAGGGGAGAAGGTGCCCTTCTGAACAAAGCGACCAAGAGGGCAGCATTTGTCTTAACAGAAAGCTCAGAAGAGAAGGAAGGATGGAAGCATGAAACCCAGTCACTGGAAGCGTGTTGTGATACAGTCGTGACCAACATCATGAAACAAAGCGTGTATGAATTGCTGAGTGGAAAACTAATTTACTCTGTAAACTTTCAAACTACAGCAAAAAAAATTAAAAGAAACACTGCCCCCTCTGGGGCACAGAGTCAGAGGCAGCTTAGTGGCAACTGTTTTCTTTATGTGTGGGTAAGGAACCAGATCTAGCATGTGGCTCAGGGTATTTACTCCACATTAGTCAAATGAATGGATGGGTCATGATTCTACTTTGGATCTAGTTACTGTATTGAAAGGTGGAGTGAGGATAGTAACATCTTGCTCTCTAACTATCCTGGAGTAAGGTGCCGCGTGGAACTCCAAGCACATCCCAGAACACGCTTCTAGAACCAGCTCTGTGCTGGCAGTGCAAGGACGCTCACCATCTGCTTGGGGCTGTATGAGGTCATCAAATGGGTGTGATGTCAATGGGCACAATTTCTGCAGGCTTGCTCCTACTGACAGAACATATCACTAGTCATAGTGAAAACTGGATTATACTGCTGAGCTCTGGAACTGCCTGTCCTGTATTTGTAGAAAGCTCAGCAGCCTCCACCAGAGAGAAGTGTGCACCAGGATGTGCGGGCCAGGGCTCGGGAGGTCCTGCCATCCACGGGGCCAAACTGCATCCCCGGGACAATTCCACTACCACTGCCCCTTCTCTGAGAGGCCTGGGAGACATGGCTTCGAGGCCCCAGGCAACTGAAAAACAGTTCTGTGGTCTGTGTCACTTCTTCAGGACCTTTGGGTCTAAAAAGCAACAAAAACCTAGTAGTCGCCACCATGGTGCGCCCCCAACCCAGGTCTCCCATGACCGTGACTCCACAATGCCACCCCCCAGACCTCATGGGTCCTGGTCCCAGCAAAGTAACATCAAGTCTAAGAAGATGGAAAGCGGGAACCCATGGCCCTGTGAAGTCCCTCAGTTCCAGAGAAAGTGTCTATGAATTCTGTTGTCCCACCGGCTCCTCAGCAGATCTTGCTGGGTCCCTGCGGCTGCCCCCAGACACCTGATCACCTTCCATCTAGAGGCCCAGGTAGAACCCACCTGTGCCCTCGCTGCCCCTCCCTCACAAGTGGAAGGAACCCGCCACCTCATAGGTCTCCTAGCACCGGCCTCTGATAATAAACACCATTTCCTTTGCTGTCAGATAAGTCTTGGACTGCTAGCTGCAAGGTTTGCAGTTCAAATCCCCAGTGAGGCTATTTGCTCCTATAAAGACACAGACTCATAAACCTGGCATAGTGTTGCTATGAGTCACAGTCGACTCGACAGCAGAGAGTTTGGGCTTTTAGCTAACTGAAAGGAGCCGTGGTGGTGCTGTGGGTTAAGTGCTGGATTACTTATTGCAATATGGGCAGTGTGAACTGAGCACCCAATTTGAGAGAAAGAGATGAATCTGTCTGCTCCTGTAAAGGTTTACAGTCTCAGAAACCCTATCCAGTGTTGTTCAGAGTCCGAACCAACTCAATGGTGTCTAACTAAAGCAGGGTCCTGGGGATGCTTGACCACTCACCAAAAGTTTGGCAGCCTTAACCCACCCAGTGTCTCCACAGGAGAAAGAACTGATGACCTGTTTCGTAAGGATTATAGATTTCAACTCATAGCAACCCAGTACAGGGTTTCCAAGGAGAGGCTGGTGAGTTTGAACTGCTGGCCTTGTGGTTCAAACCACCCTGGCAGTCCTGCACTCATCCTACAGTGCCACACCACGACCCCAAAGATTGTGGTTGTCATTATGTGCCATAGAGTCGCTTCCTTCTCAGAGCAACCTTGCATAGGATTCCTAAGGAGCGACTGGTGAGTTTGAACTGCCGACCTTGCAGTTCAGCCGACCCTGAGGTCCAGTGCTTATCCTATGGCAGCACCCAAGGAAAATCCTATGGGGATGTTCTACTCTGACACATGGAGTCACTATGAATCTAAAGTGACTAGATGGCACAGCTCTCTGACCGACAACTCCCTGAGACCACCGAGAACCCAGTTAGACTGTATTTCCTCAGCTGCTGGTAGAGATCCACTGAGAACAGGAGCCACACACTCAGTCAGCTCCATTCCTCAGAATACCTTAGAGAGCTTTCTGCGCCCCACATTTCCACCATCAGCTCCACGCAGCATCTACTCAACTGGCCAGAAGGGGTGGGGGTGGGAGTGACAATGGTTCAACCCAGGAACCAGCAACATTCAACACCGAGTAAGACCCCCATCTTACTGTCCCACAGATCCCACAAGCAGGTGGATTTCAACAACAGAAACGTGTTTCCTCAGTTAGGGAGGCTAAAGTCCAAATCCGAGACTCAACCACGGATTCCTGGGTGCTCCCTGCCTCCTTGGCTTGTAGACAATCCTTACTTGTTATCCCTGTTCCCCCGTGTGTGTCCCTTCCTTTGAGGGCAAATTTGATATTTTTAAAATTCAAAGTGATTAGGTTTCAAGTTCACCCCACACTGCTATGACCACAACTGTTGTTGTTGTTGTTGTGAAATGCCTTCGAGTTGGTTTGGATTATAGGATTCCCAAGGGGTGACTGGTGGATTTGAACCACTGACTTTGTGGTTAGTAGTTTAGTGCTTATCCTGCAGAGCCACACCGCCGCCACCATAGGGGACTGCATCATGTTAAATTTCATTATGGAAAGGGGCTGCATTAGTGACGTTGAAATCATTACACAACATTACATTAGATCACAACACCTGTTTTCGGGTGGGGGTGGGGAGCACAATTCAATCTATAACAGGTGCTTCTGAGGGACTGAAAGCCTGGTGTGGGATTAACTAAACAGCCCACTCACCCCCCACCCCCTAGCCTGCCTCAGTTTCTCATCTGTGGCAGCAGTAATCCCTTCTACTTACCTCACAGGGCATTGAGAGGTGAGATCTATGAGGACGCGTAAACCGCATCAAATAATGTACACATGGGACTTCAACGATCCACAGATGCCAAGTGATACCTCTGTTAAAGTTGGCCCTGCTGTTTGGTGAGACAAAATATCAGTGTCCTAATGAGCTCTAGAAAGGAGCTCTGGTAGCGTAGTGGTTATGAATCGGGCTGCGAACCTCAAGGTCAGCAGTTTGAAACTAGCAGCTGCTCCGCAGGAGAAAGAGGAGGCTTTCTGCTCCCGTAAAGATTTACAGCCTCGGAAACCCTGTACAGGGTCGCTATGGGTCAGAACTGACTCCATGGCACTTCACAACAACAATGGCCATATAACTGCATATTGGTATCTGCAAGGGAGGGTAGGGGTCCCTGAGGGTGCAAATGGTTAATGGGTTTGGCTGCTAATTAAAGGTTGAAGGGTTAAAGCCATTCCGAAGTCCCTCAGAAGAAATGTCTGGTGATCTAGTTCCAAAATGTCTTGAAACCGTTATGAATCCTTTGGCGCATGGATCTGTTCTGCTACACATGAGCTTGTTGGCATCAACTGGTATTGGGAGTTGGTAAAGAAAGGCGACTTAAAATCCAACCATTTCTTCTATTTGAAAGTAGATTTGATAAAAAAAATTAGTAGGGGAGAATTAATTTTGGACTAATGGATTATTAAATTTATGTTTTTTATTTCTTCATTCAAACAAAATACAAAAATTCTTTCAATTTTCCGAAATTCATTCATATCATGCAAAATCTGAAATGTCCAGAAGATGGCGCCAAAGACGGTCTTTTCTCCACCTTCATGGCCCCTCTAACATAGTCAAAGCATCGCCGCCTCAAAAAACGAAGTTTCTTCATGAGTACAGACCAATACTAATTAAAAGCAACAGTAAAAAATTCCCAGTAAGATGTTCAGGGGTAAAAACTACCCCCAAGAATCGAGAATCCAGAAATTAACGCATCTACATACAGCTTGACAAAACATCTAAATATATCCCATGGGGAGGTGATAGTCTCTTCAACAGATGGTGCTGGCAGAACTGGAAAGCCATATGCAAAAGACTGCAACAAGACCTTCACCTCACATCTTATACAAAAACCAACTCAACATGGATTAAAGACCTAAATGTGTATCCCAGAATTATGAAAGCCATCGATGAAAAACTCGGGACAAATGTGAGGGCATTAATTCTAGGAATGTACAGACTATAAAACATTTTGAAAATTACACACAAAAAAGTAGATAAAATAGATGAGTGGGACATACTAAAAATTTAAAAACTTATGTGCATCAAAAGACTT
>NW_006408697.1:3525686-3529414 GCF_000296735.1 Chrysochloris asiatica | reverse complement strand
GGGTTTGAACCACCAACCTTGTGGTTACTAGTCCAGAGTTTATCCTACAGTATCACACCAGGACTCCACATTGACGGAAATAACCTCCTTATATATTATAAATTCATTAAAAACATTTTTAGATGGGTCCCTCTCATACAAAAATAATCTTAAAATATTCTCTTAAGCTTCCTTTTCATGGTATTTCATTCCCCTCTTAAGTAACCTATAAACTTTCTAAATAAAAGATTAAAAAAAAACAAACTACCCTCAAATGTTGTGGTCCCGATTAGTATAACCATCGAGTGGATTTCGACTCAGAGATTCTATAGGAAAGACTAGAGCTACTTTCTTGGGTTTCTGAGGCTATAAATCTTTACAGGCCCACGTAGTCTCATCTTTCCCATGCGGCTGGTGGATTGGAACTACCAACCATTTAGCCAGTAGCCCAGTGTTTAACCCGATAAGCCACCAGGGTTCTTTTTGGTATAAGCGGTAGTCAGACATCCAGGTTTCCCGATTGGTTCCGATTGTTTCTGTGTTAGTTCCATTTCTAAGACCAGCTCCACCTTCCATCTGCCATCTCCACTGACCACAAGGACTCCAAAGGATCCTACACTTCAGACGCTACTGGACCACAAGATCACTTTGAACCACAAGGTCAGTGGTTCAAACTTACCAGTGCTCCTTGGAAACCCCATACAAGGTAGCTATGAGCCGGAACTGACTCAACGGCTCTTAATTAACAACAACAGCCAAAAAGACTGTGGTGTGGTGCTGTAGGATCAACACAGGGCTGCAAACTCCAAAGTCAGCAGTTCAAACCCACTAGCTGCTCTTGAGAAACAGTATATAGGGTCACTATGATTTGGAACCGACTTGACGGCACTTAACAATAACAACAACAGCCAAAGGTCAGCTCTTCAAATCCACCAAGCCTTACTATGAAAGAAAGACCTGCTGATCTGCAACCAGAGATGGCAACCAAGAAACTCCCTCGGAGTACCTGTGCTCCGTACCACGTGGGTCTCCCCGAGTGGGAACTGACTCTATGGCAGTGGGTCTGGTCTTCTACATGCGTGGCATTGTGGTGGTGGTGGTGTGCCGTGGAGTCCGTTTCAACTCATAGCGACCCTGTACAGCGTTTCTGAGGCTGTAAATGTTTACCGAAGCAGAAAACCTCATCGCTCACCCTCAGAATGCCTAGCAGTTTCGAACTTCTGACCTTGAGGTTAGCAGCCCGACTCGCAACCACTATGCTACCAGAGCTCCTTGCATGGCATTGTGGAAGACAGAAAATCCCTGTCCTTTGGGAATTCAGAATCTGGTGGAAGGTGTACCCTGTCTGGTGATGTGAACATTGGTCCAAGCAGGAAACTTCACACTACAATCCAATCCACCCCCACCACCAACTGCATGTAAGCACTTCCTGGCACATTTCCTCCCACCACAACACGAAGTACGCATAGAGGTGGGCAGGACACTGGAACAAAGAGTCATGGGTTGGATGCAAGCTCCAGCTCCCCTACGTAGTGACTATCCTAGTTGGTAGCAGGGTGACTGAGGGTCAGGGGACATGGGCTTGGGTCATGGGCTTTAACCAAGTAACAGAGGCAGCCGATCAAATCTGGAAATTGATAAGGGTGCCTATCAAATCTGTTTTGTGTGGAGTCAACAAGATTACGGGGAGGGCAGGTAGTGGTGGTTCCGTGGTAGAGTTTTTCTCCTTGTATCTGAAAGACACAGGTTCAATTCCCGAGCAGTGCAGTTCATTTGCAGCCACCACCTGCCTGCCACTGGAGGCTTGCATGTGGCTTTGACGCTGAACGGATTTTAGCAGAGCTTGCAGACCAAGACAGACTAGACAGAAAGGCCCATCAATCCACTTCCAAAAAATCAGCCAATGAAATGTCATTGTGTATGGGGTCACCAGGAGCTGGAGACCAACTGCAGGCCAGTTAACAATAACAACAAAGATAATGGATCTTTACTTTTTTGTGTGTCCAATAATATGTATAGAAATTTTCTATGTGCTAGGCATTGTGCTAGTTGGAAAGTCATAAGAGAAAATCAGAAAACCAAATCCATTGCCATCAAGTCGCTGTGAAAACACTTTGTAAATCATAAAATTTTATGTGAGAAATCCTATGTGCAAGCACCATACAAGAAAAGGGCACTTGTACTTCATCACCTTCCTTTGTATTTTCCAATCTGGACACCTCACCTTTGTACTAAAATCAGTACAACTAATATTATACTCTGAGGCCTTCATTTAAATTGTAATTCTGTACATGGTGGTGGTGTGGGGGTGCCGTGGAGTCGGTTCCAACTCTTATCGACCCTTATAGGGCTTCCGAGGCTGTAAGTCTTTACAGGGAACAGAAAACCTCATCTTTCTTCCGCAGAGTGGCGGGTGGATCCAACTACAGACCTTGAGGTTAGCAGCTCACTACAACACCAGCCATCATAAATAATGCTGTGGAAACAAAAGGGTGATAAGAAAAGATCCGTGCGATATTTTATTAAACAAAACAATTTAAAGTTTGTATAACATTACCCATGTTACGTATGTATGAATCTGGGAGAACATGCATCAAAATATTCACAGAGGCTATCTCTGGGGAGTCCTGGTGTGGCACTGTAGGATAAGCACTGGACTGCTAACTGTAAGGAAACCCCATACAGGGTCAGAATATGAATCCGAACTCACCCACCAGCACTTAACAACAACAACAATCTCTGGGGTAAGATTAGTGATTATTTAAAAAAAAATTTTTGCTACTATGTAGTTCTGGTAGCATAGTGGTTATAAACAGCAGTTCGAAACTACCAGCTGTTCCATGGGAGAAAGATGAGGCTTTCTGCTCCCATAAAGATTTACAGCCTTGTAAACTCTATACAGGGTCGCTACGAGTTGGAACTGACTCCACGGCACATAACAACAACAACAACAATAATTATGTAGTTAAAATTTTTTCTACAAAAATTACTAGTGAGAGAGAACAAACAAGATGGTGGACCAGGTGGACGTGCAGTAAGGAGTTTTGCCAGCAAGAACACAGAATACAGGACCAAGCAGGCTCAGGGGCTGGTCCCAGAACTCTGAACCACATATAAAGGAATAGTTAGAAGGTTGGAAGGCTCACAGCTGAGGGAATTTGTGGCAGAAGCAAGAAATCTATTGCTTTCTAGTCTGGGACGCTCAGCTGCTCCAGGAGCCTCCATCTTGAGTGAGACCAAGCGGGGGAAGGATTGGAGCGGCCACAGACGCCTGGCAGAACCTCTGAGATAAAGGTGTGGACATTGTTTTCTTTTCGTAGCTGTTCATAGGTCCCTTGCTATCTGCGCATCTCCATTCTGGTGACTATAGGGATACCTGAGCTAATGGACACCCCACCCCCACCCTTGGTGCGTTCTACTACGCATGCGCACAGTTCTCCTTGAAATTTAAAGAGACAGTTTCCAATTAAAACCAAATGGCCACAGCTGGCCCTGAACTTTCTGGTTTACAACTAGAAAAAAGGCCTGAACAGGGATTGTGGAGCAGGACAAGCAGACAAAAAGGGAAATAAGCCGAAAATTAAATCCTAAGTTACATCAAAATGATCAACAGTGGCATCTTGAAATTTCTCAAGAAGAAGAGTGAAAAGGGAAGCCCATTTCCTGATCACATCTACCTGGAGGCAATCAGAAAGAATAAAAATTACCAAAATACATACCCATCTAAGTGTTAAGGCCATAGATAACCC
>NW_006408697.1:3513934-3515455 GCF_000296735.1 Chrysochloris asiatica | reverse complement strand
TCTTCAGTTGATGGGCACTTTGGCTGTCTCCATCTTTTTGCTATTGTAAATAATGCTGCTCTGAACATTGGTGTGTATATATCTACTTGTGTTATGGCTCATATTTCTTGTGGGTAAAAACCAAGTAGAGGAATTGCTGGATCATAAGGTAGTTCTATTTCCAACCTTCTGAGGAAATACCATATTGCTTTCCGGAGTGGTGGGACCATTTTGCAATCCCACCAGCAATGCAGGAGCATCCCAGTCTCTCCGCATCCTCGCCTGATTTTATTGACCTCTACTTTTTTGATCTTTGCTGTTATTGCTGGTGTGAGATGACACCTCATTGTTTTGATTTGCATCTCTCTAATGGCTAGTGATAGTGAACATTGCTTCATATATTTGTTGGCTGCCTGGATTTCCTTCTTGGTGAAGTATCTGTTCATGTCCTGTGCCCATTTCTTAATTGGGTTATTTGTCTTTTTCTTGTAGAGGTGTTGTAGTTTCCTAAACATTTTAGAAATGAGTCCCTTGTCTGATGTGTCATTGCAAAAGATTTTTTCCCATTCTGTGGGTTTCCTTTTTACTCTTCTGGTGAAGTCTTTTGATGCACATAAGTTTTTTAATTTTTAGTATGTCCCACTCATCTATTTTATCTACTTTTTTTGGTGTAATTTTCAAAATGTTTTGTAGTCTGTATATTCCTAGAATTAGTGCCCTCACATTTGTCCAGAGTTTTTCATTGATGGCCTTCATAATTCTGGGATTCACATTTAGGTCCTTAATCCATGTTAAATTAGTTTTTGTATAAGATGTGAGGTGAAGGTCTTGTTGCAGTCTTTTGCATATCGTTTTCCAGATCTGCCAGCACCATCTGTTAAAGGGACTATCTCCTCCCCATGTAACATACCTAGGCAATTTGTCAAAAATCAGTTGGCTGTATGTGGATGGGTTTGTTTCTGGATTGTCGATTCTGTTCCATTGATCAATGTATCTTTCATTGTACCAGTACCAGGCTGTTTTGACCACTGTAGCCAGGTAGTAGATTTTGAAATTGGGGAGTGAAAAGCTTCCAACCTTGTTCTTCTTCTTGAGCAGTGCTTTGCTTATCCTGGGTCTCCTTCCTTTCCATATAAAGTTTGTAATTGTCTTTTCTATCTCTTTGAAGAATATCTCTGGAATCTGGATTGGGATTGCATTGTATGTGTAAATTGCTTTGGGTAGTATTGACATTTTCACGATGTTGAGTCTTCCTATCCAGGAACATGGTGTAACTTTTGGTGTAACTCTTTTGGCGTCTTGTAGTAGTGTTTTATAATTCTCTTTATATAGGTCCTTTGTTTCTCTGGTTACATTTATTCCTAAATATTTCATCCTTTTGGTTGCTATTGTAAATGGTATTTCTTTCCTAATGTCTTTTTCAGCATTATCATTTTCACTATAAAGGAATCCAACTGATTTTTGTATGTTGATCTTATACCCTTCCACTTTGCTGAATCTTCCAATGATGTCTAGTAGCTTTTTTTTACTGAGTCTTTGGGG
>NW_006408697.1:3508408-3513834 GCF_000296735.1 Chrysochloris asiatica | reverse complement strand
AAAAAAAAAAAAGCCAACAGCATCCTGTGTTCCCAGGTGATCTCCCCTACCCCCAAAAAAAGTGGCAATTTTGAGTTAAAATAAATATGTAAAATATTTATTTTTACATTTAAATATTTATTTTATAGAATCATAAATTCAAATCTTTTTGTTGTTGTTAAGTGCCATTGACCGAATCCTGCATAGGGTTTCTAAGGAGTAGCTGGTGAGTTTGAAGTACTGATTTTGCGGTTCAAACTGACCTTGAGTTTGGTGCTATCCTACAGCGCCACACCAGGACTCCGTCTAAAAGGGGCCATATCACCTGGGTTCCTAAGGCCCAAAGCGCAGTAACCAACCGGACAAGTTGGACCTCTTCCTTGGAATGTGACGATATCATCTAACCATGTTGGCAGGGCATTTGATTATTTGTCTGCCTCAATGCTGGGTCATCAGAGTCTTGTTTTTCATTATTTTTCTGACTTTTTGATTTAGTTACTTATTCTAGTATGCTAATTTTTCTTTGACTTGCTTCTCATGCTTTTCATTTTTTTCCCTTTTGGCTTTATTCTTTGAAAAGCTTTTGAGATAAATAAGTATTTTATACCAGTGTCCTCTTTACTGATATTCTTCTCACAATTGCATCTTGGTCTTTCTTTTATTTTTCCTAAAAGACACAAAGTCTTATTAAACAAACTCATATGAACTGGGGCAATCAAAGTCCCCTAGGGCACAGAGATAAATCACAGTGATTTCAGAGTGCAAGGAAATGACTGAAGTTTGAACATATCCTCCCCACCCCATCTCCGAGCTGTGTTTCATAAGGTCATTCATAAAAATGGCTGACATTTTTAGAAGTGGATTGCCAGGTCTTTCTTCTGAGGTGCCTGTGGGTGGACTCAAACCTTTAAATTAGCAGCCAAGTGAGTTACTGGTTTGCATCACCCAGAGTCTCCATCAAATATAATTGTTGTTGTTGTTAAGTACCATCGAGTCGGTTCCAACCCATCGTGACCTTGTACAGGGTTTCTGAGGAGCAATTGGGGAGCTTAATCTGCCGACCTTGCGGTTCAAACCAACTTTGCAGTGCAGCACATTAGCCCTCAGCGCCATGCCAGGATTTCTTATATAATAGGAGAAGTTATTAAAAAGTTAGGTTATAAAATTGTACAATAGGTATGTTCAGCTTATAAGACAAAGGTACTTTAAATTTTATAATTTTCTATATTTTCCAAAGTCGTGTTATTGTTGTTGGTGGTTATGTGCTATGGAATTGGTTCTGATTTATAGCAATCCTGTTCTGACTCATAGCGACCCTATATAGGGTTTCTGAGACTGTAAATCTTTATGGGAGCAGAACGCCTCATCTTTCTCCAGCAGAACAGCTAGTAAACCAAGTCAGCCACTATACTACCGGAACTCCATTTTTCAAAGTCATGTTGTTTTTGTTAAATGCCATTGAGTCAGTTTTGACCCACAGCAACTCTGTACAGGGTTTCCTAGGAGTGGCTGGTGAGCTTGAACTGCCGACCTTACAGTTCAAATGACTTTGCAGTCTAGTGCATTAACCCACAGCATTGTTAGATTGTATCAATTTCTACAATACAAGAATTAAGATCACAGAGTAATAATAATAAACTCTGTGATCATTTAATGCAAAACACTGTATACTTTCTCATTGGATTCTCAAAAGGATCCTGTGGACAGGTAAAGACATTGGGCCCCTTTCGTGACTGTTCTGCCTTCCCCTGAAAGTCAGATGGCACAGACACCTTCAGCTGTGGCTCTCACTTACCTACTGGAATTAAGAATGTGCAGTCTGAGAGGGAGGGACATTGGGATAGCAGCAGTTAACTCACTCAGCTTCAGCCATTTACACCCACAAGTTGCTCCTTGGCGGAAGATGTGGCCATCTATTTCTGTAACAATTTTCAGCTTTGGAAACCCTCTGAGGTTCTGTCCTATGGAGACTGTGAGTCGTAATAGACTTGAGGGCAGTGGGTTTGTTTAGGGGTTTTGGTCTGAGGATGGCATCTCTTCTCTTTCTCTCTTGCTTTCTCACCTCCTCAGGCTCCTGGCCATTCAGCCTTCCTCCTTTCCAAATCTGCAGTTGAAGGTCAGCTAATGTTTCTAAATAAGCCTTCTAAAGAAACAAACAAAATGCACACAGAACGCTATGGTTTTCAGTGAACGTAACAAAATGTTTCTTGTGGTGAAATACATCTAACAGCACAATGACCATTCCATCATTTTCACTGTTGCAGTTCAATACCATTACTGATGTTCATGGTGCTACCCAGCCATCACTGCATACTGTCCCTTTCCAATGAACTTTTGAACTGACAGTCTCCCGAGGCCCCTCAGGACTCTCCTCGTGATCATGTGAGGAAACGGCAGCAGTTTTCCTCTTCCCTCACCTCTTTTCCCATTTTGCTCTTCAGCATTTGGCAGTCTGGTTTCTGCCCCACGAGCCCTGGAATTGGTGCTCCTGGGTGCTGATTCTTATGCCTGCTTTTTGGTTTGCATCTTGTTTCTGGTCTGTGCCATTTTATTTTTCATCCCTACTGGAAATTTAATCCTCTCGTAGGTTTCCAAACACCCTTGGTCTCCTCCTACCTCCTCTCAGGTGTTTTCTTCAGATTTCTCTCCCTGCCTCAGGGACTCATCCCCATTCCTTGGACTGTTGTAAGAAACATCGGACTGGTTTCCCCACCTCCTGTCTTCCTAATTAGACCAGACCAGTGTAAAGATCAAGGAGCTCTGGTAGCGTAGTGGTTACGAATCGGGTTGCGAACCTCAAGGTGAGCAGTTCGAAACTACCAGCTGTTCCAAAGGAGAAAGATGATGAGTTCTGCTCCCGTAAAGATTTACAGCCTCGGAAGTCCTGTGCAGGGTAGCTAAGAGTCGAAACTGACTCCACGGCACACAGCCACCAGTGTAAAGATCACTGGGAAATCCGATCTTGCCCCAAAGTCCACAGAATTCAGTCTGGGCTTCTTCCTCAGATGGAGAATGCTCCCTTGTAATGTGGCCCCGTAACCTCTGCCATAATCCTAACTCTCATGTCTCTACAGCCCAGCAATAGGCAACCATCTAGAGTTCCAAGGACATGTAGGCTGTCTTGTGCCGCAATACCTCTCCACAGACTGTTCACCCAGCAGGACAAATCCTACTGGGCTCTTCTGTGATTCCTCTAGAAAATATTCCCTGTGGTTGCTGTTGCTATTTTAAAACTTATTTTGTTCCTGTCACCCCACTAAAGGGTAAACTCCCAGAGGGCAGGGCTTTTGTTTATCCTCTCTGTAGCTCAGTGCTTAGCATAATACCTTATGCCTGAACAATACATATGTGTTGAGTGACTAGGAAAGAGATCAATGTTTTGATTGAAATTTCAGTATCAAATGTTCTGCTGTTGTTGTTGTTAACTGCCATGCAGCCAGGTCCGACTCATATGGACCCTGTATAAGGTTTCCAAGGAGCGACTGGTGACTTTGAACTGCTGACCTTGTTGTTCACACTGATCTTGTGGTCCTAGGCTTATCCTACAGCGTCGCACCAGAAGTCAGTATCAGTAGGGAAGCAGACACCCGATCTGGAAAAGTCCTGTCCCATTCCCATTATGTCAGACACCATCTGTGAAATGTAGGCTTGTACTAGGAAGGGACTCCCAGAGATAAGAAAAGGGGGAAAAAAGAAAGCAAAGTGAGTTCTGTAAACCTGGGCTACTGTAGAAAGAATTACCCCAGGAGACACTTTACTAACACCCCCATTGTTAGTTGCCACAAGGCAGTTCTGACTCTTGACACCCTTATGAATGTCTAACAGAAAGAGGCATGGCCTGTTGTTGTTAAGTGCCATCAAGTCGGTTCCAATACATAGCAACACTATGTAGGGTTTCTGAGGAGCTGTTGGTAAGCTTGAACTACTGACCTTGCAGTTCAAAGTGACTTTGCAGTCCAGCGCATTAACCCACAGTGCCACATCAGGACTGCTATCACCTAGTTGTTGTTGTTGTTGTTAAGTGCCGTTGAGTCGGTTCCGACCCATAGCGACCCTGCACAGGGTTTCCGAGGGTGAAAATCTTTATGGGAGTAGAAAGCCTCATCTTTCTCCCGCGGAACCGCTGGTAGTTTCGAACTGCTGACCTTGTGGTTCACAGCCCGATTCATAACCACTATGCTACCAGAGACACTACTAATTAGTGGTAGAAATTTGGATTGCGGTCTATGGTACCAAGCTGGTTATTAACCATGCAGCAGACACTGGACATGTATCAGAGCTGCCCAAGGCAAGGGCCACCTCTTGTGTCCTAGGCTACCATAGACTATAGTCATTTCAGTCTTCAAATAGACCTTGATGTTGTTGTGTGCCAGGGAGCTGATTCTGTCTCATGGTGACCCTGTACAGGGTTTCCAAGTGCAGCCAGTGGAATTTCTGAGAAATATTGTCAATATTGACAAACGCTCAAGAACTCCAACCTGTACTCATTTTAGTGAGAGTGAGGTTTTCTTTATTCAATTTTGAAAAATCAGGTATGCAACTCAGTATCCAACCCAGTAGAGAGAGTCCTGGTGTGGCGCTGTGGGCTAATGCGACAGACTGCAAAGTCTTTGGACTGCAAGGTCGGTGGTTCAAGCACACCAGCTGCTCCTTGGGAACCCTATACAGGGTCGCTATGGGTCAGAATCGACTTGACAGCACTTAATAACAACAACAACCCAGTAGACATGGGCAGATGAGCAGCATGGCCTGCCCTCAAACAGTTTTCTTTTCATTTTCCCTCCTGCAGTTATCGTGGTACCCTTGGTCTTAATGACTGTGTTATTTAAAGTTCCTAGTCCTAGAACAGATTTCTGTCCCCCTTCCCCCAATTCATCCTGCATACATATCCCTGGGTGTGAATCAACAACTTATATAGCAAACCCGTGTGCCCCCCCCCTTTTTTTTTTTTAACTTTTTTGTTTTGTTTTGTTTTTAACTTTTTATTGTGAGGTTTACATGGGAGTTTTACATGGGAGAACTTCAGCTTTACACTCATCCTATCGTATTTCGTTTCATTGCAATGATTACAATCCCCTCCATGCATCATTAAATAACCAAAGGCTACACCACACAGGCCCGCCCCCTGGCCACCAGCACACAGCCCCTCTCCCTTCCTGAGTCCCCTATCCCCAGCTGCTCCATCTGTCCACATCATCATGTCTGTCTCCATCCCTGGCACTCTCCGCTCTTCTCACTTGATGGTCCCAGGGACCTCTGCTCCTAGGCTGCAAAATCAAGCACTCCCCTCCTTTTGTCAAAAAATATCTACCTCTACATTTCCTACCCTCACAGTCAGTCCTGATGGCAATTATTCACTACTGTACCACAAGAGGCTTATCCCCATTTCCTTTCACCAGCCTGGTCTCAACCGATTGGAAATCATTCAGTGGTAATTCTACCTTACC
>NW_006408697.1:3497337-3504108 GCF_000296735.1 Chrysochloris asiatica | reverse complement strand
TTCTTTTCTTTCTTGGATGAGAGCATTTATCGCAATAAATTGTCCTCTCAGCACCACTTTTGCCATGTCCCAAAGATTTCGGTATGTTGTGTTTTCATTCTCGTTTGTTTCTATGAACTTTCTGAATTCATGTTTAATTTCTTCTTTTATCCAGTTTTATCCAGTTTCAGCAGGGTGTTGTTCAGTTTCCATGTATTCGACTTTATTTCCTTAGTCTTCTTCTTGTTGATTTCTAGTTTTATAGCATTGTAGTCTGAAAAGATGCTCTGTAGTATTTTGTTGTTTGTAAATTTATGGAGGCTTGCTTTGTGACCTAACACATGGTCAATTCTGGAGAACAATGTATATTGTGCTGTTGTTGGTTGAATGCTCTGTCCACATCTATGAGGTCAGGTATGTTGGTTGTGCTGTTTAGTTCCTCTGTAACTTTGTCGAGTTTCTTTCTGGTTGTTCTGTCCCTTTTTGAAAGTGGCATATTAAAATCTCCCACTATAATTGTAGATTTATCTATTTCTTTTTTTATTTCTAGTAAGGTTTGCGTCATATATCTTAGTGCTTTTTCATTGGGAGCATAGATACTTATTATGGCTATGTTGTCTTGCTCAATTGACCCTTTGATCATGAGGTAGTATCCTTCTTCATCTCTTATGCTGGTTTTTGCCTTAAAGTTTACTTTATCAGAGATTAGAATTGCCACTCCTGCTTGTTTATTGTTGCAATTAGCTTGGGATATTTTTTTCCATCCTTTAACTTTTAGTCTGTTTTTGTCTTTGTGTGTAAGGTGTGTCTCTTGCAGGCAGCATATTAAAGGGTCTTGTTTTCTTATCCAATCTGCCACTCTCTGTCTCTTCACTGGTGCATTCAATCCACTGATATCATAAGTAACAGCCAATCTCTTTTTCTCTGTGCTGTGGGAAAACTGTGGGGTCAGTGCTGGAATTTTTTTGGGGGGGAGGGCAAGGTGCTCACCCACCCGCCTGAAGGCGTCAGCCTGGGCAAAGAAGGCACGACAGGGAAGAGGAGGAAAAAATGTGTAGAATCCACCACATCTCCTTTTGCAAATGTCACTGTGGCCACTTTTAGTGCTGGTTCCCTGTGCTGGTCTGGCTGTAGCCCCGCCCTCTGAACTCCACGAGTGCAGAGTAGCTGCACAAATAGTCTCATCTAGAGTGATTCCTAACTCACAGTATTTTCCTTTACATCGTGATTTTTCCACTTGTGTGTGCGGAAAACTAACACCCTGGACCTTATGCTAGATCCAGAGCTCTGGTGGTATCCCGTGAGTGCTTCTCTATTGTGTCCCCTTTATCCCTGAAGATGGACCATCTTGAGACTCTCTTACAGTTTGAACTGCCAATCTTGCAGTTAGAAGCCTAGTGTTTATCTTACAGTGCCACACCAGGGCTCAAATATGCTTTAATTCACTTAATATCCGCAAATCACATAAGGGGTAGAAAACATAAACCTTAATTTCCAGGTGAGGAAACTGATGGTGAGATGGGAAACATAGCTCATCCAATGTCATCTTGTAGGCCTGGATTTGAAGCTGGGCTGAACGTAAGGACCATGCTCTCTCTCCTCTCCATACACCCTGTTCTCCCTTCACCATCTTTGAAACAAATAATACCCATTTCCATCTCTTGTTCCTTTCCCTCTGATCATATAATTAGTTCTTTGGATTGCTTTTGGCCCCTCCCACCAGGTGGTAACCTTTCGGAGGCTAAGGAACATATTTCTTACTTCACTTTCATCTTCAAATCACCTCTTGCCAAGCTGGGCACACACAATGTGTGTGATAGTTGATGGCCAATCCACAAATGGCATCTTGTTTGTAAACCACAGGTTTTGTGCCCCATGGAATAACTTTTCTTAGACCCTCTGCTTTTCTTCCATGACCATGCTGTAAGAAACGTTATCCATACTGACAAATGTTCAAGTAAACCAATCTGTATTCATTTTAGCAAGAGTGAGGTTTTCCTTATTCAATTTTGCAAAATTGGGTGCCCAACCCCATAGACACAGGCAGATGCGAGGTGTGGCTGGCTGGCAGAATTTTATTCCTGTGTCTTAAAAAAAGCCCCTTCTTTAGTTCCCCTTTTACCTTTACCGGGAACTATGGAGTTTACAGTTTGCCCCGAAAGTGACTAGTCTTTACTGGGGCAGTAATTTCCCTACCCCCATGAACTTCCCCTATTTCCCTGATGGGTGTATTCTTATTTTTAAATTTCCAGCTGGTCAAACTAATCTCTTCCTCTCCCCTGAGCTCCTTTTGTTATGCTAGCCTGAAGATGGATCACCCATCTTAGGTCATAACAATGCTTGTGTCATCAATGCCCTCTTGGGACTTTCAGGCCTCAGCTGGAATGTTACCTGCTAGCAGAGTCTTGTTTAGCCACTTTTATCTCTGACATCGCTTTAGTTTTCCTTGCAGAGCTTTCACTACATGTAATTCTATGGCCTTGTGAGTATTTACTTGTCTTCATCACTAGCATATAAATCCCTAGAAGGCAGGGACTATGCCTGTTTTGTTCACTAGAGTGGAGAAACAAAAACAGTTGTTGAATGATAATTACCACCATTTACCAGGACAAATTAGGCATCAGAATGCTTGGCTCTGGCTAGCACCCCCTAGCTTCGTGGTCATGTCTGCAGCCCTCTCATAACCACAGTTCATGTAAAGCAAAGGGTAATAATGGTTCTAGTCCGAACTATTTTCCCAGGTGGTTAGGTGAAGAATGTGAGATCACATTAGTTTTGTTGCTGTTGAGTCTGATTCATGGAGACCCATGTGTACCTCCATGGTTTCCATAGACCTCCTCCATAGGTTTTCAAGACTGTGAGTGTTCAGAAACAGATTACAAGATAGGTAATTCTGGATAGGTTTGAACCATCAACCTTTAAACTGAGCATTTAACTGTACCACTCAGAACTCCAATTTTAGCTTAACTTCCCTACCCCACACCTTTATTTTAGTAAGTGATTTATCCCCCTGAGGAAATCACCTTAAAAATATGACAATATCCATTTGGATATTTATTCAACTACTTTTATCAACAGGACAATAAAATTTTTAGAAATCAAAATATTGTGATATTTTAATAGATAGATGAGAAAAGAATCCTGACAACACAGGCCTTCTTCCTGTGCCTGAAAGATTAAAGTTGGATGTAAGTATGACTCATTTTATGTTCCTTCAGGGACAGTTTCATGTCTTTTCTCTTTTATATTTTTAAAAAACTGATTTTTTGTGACTAGACCATACATGTGAACCATTATCACTGTTTTTAATGCAGCATTCCAGGGTTTCTTTATGTTTTAAAATATTAAATCAAACATTAAAATATTTCCCCCACAAGATCATGCATGTCTAAAATCGGCAAGTTTTTCAACTACCTTGCTCTGTGCCCAATACTGAGTAATTCCTCAATTAATAATTTGTTGACCATTTCATTAACTAGAAATATTATTTTTAAACCAGGACGAAAGAGGCATGTGTCTTTGAAGAGATGAACAGATGCACTTACTGCAAGTCACGTGTTGCTTGTATCTGCCTCACTGCCCTGTCCACTCCGTTCCAGCACCAACCCCTATGCACGGGCTTTTGTTTTGCTTTGCTTTTTTGTTAATATTAATATTATTAGTGAATATGGACTCCTGTTGTGGCATTGAGGGATAAGCACTGGACTGCAAGGTCAGTGGCTCAAACCCACCAACTGCTCCTTGGAAACTCGATATAGGGTCATTTTGAGTCAGAACTGACTCAACAGCACTTAACAACAACATTAGTGAGGATAAGCAGTTTCTTGAGAATCTCAACTCATTTCTTGGTAGAATATAACAATTTACTTATAACAAACAATGCCTGGCACAATGACAGAACTCAGTAGACACTAGGAATTATGATCAGTGCAGGTTGAGACACTTTTCTTAGTCCAGCATTTCCCAAACAGGTTAAAGTAAAGAAGTTTTGCTTGTTTCTTTGTTTTTCAGGGCCAGGCACTGGGGAGGCAGAGTGGACAAGTGGACATGGGCTGGCCTTGACTTCAGCACCTCTTGCGCCTGCTCCACCACTGCCCACCCTGAGCTTTGATTGCATAAATAGTTCAATCCATTTTTCTACTTAAGTTCATTAGAACTGGTTTCAGACATTTGCTGCTCAGAACTCCGTGTCATTGAGTTGATTCCAACTTAAAGCAGACCTACAGGACAGGTGGAACTACAGACCAGGAGGCACCCAAACAAAGGCTCAGAATTACAATAACTGGAGCAGAGCAGACCTGGCTGCCCTCTGGCCCCTTGTTGCCATTGCTGGGACCCTGACTGAGGCCAGCGCTCGCTGTATGTCACCGAGAACCGGCCTGCGGCGGGAAGTGGCAAACTGTAAAGCTATCTAGCTCCAGTGTCCACTGCCAATGGGTAGCACTGTGCTCTTTACCACCCCATCCTCTGGGTACACTGCAGTGACCTCACTGAGCTGTGTGCCCTTTGACCCTTCATTCGCCATCTAATAGCAGGAGAGAACAGCATCATAAATTCATGCGGACACAGTTAGGGATGAAGGAAACACTGTTCATGAAGATGTTTTATTCCAGCACCTTAAACATGTCTTAGTCATGTGTTGCTGGTTTGTTTGGTTTTCCTCAAACCTATTCCTGATGTGGCGCTGTAGAATCAGCACTGAACCTCAAGGTAAGTTGGAACTGCAAGGTCGCTGGTTCAAACTCACAAGCTGCTCCTCAGAAACCCTATACAGAGTCGCTGTGAGTTGGAACTGACTCCACGGCATTTAACAACATTTAATTCTAAAGGAGCCCTGGTGGCACACCAGTTAAGCACTAGGTTGATAACAGGAAGATTGGTGATTCAAAGCTACCCAGTGGCTTCTCGGGAGAACAGACCAGGCAGTCTGCTCTGATAAAGGTTGTTGTTATTATGTGCCATCCAGTGATTCTGACTCATAGCAACCCTGTATAGGAATGCCAAGGCGGTAAATCTTTGCAGGAGCCTACTCTGTCTTCTAGGATCCCTGAGTCGGAACTGAGTCAACAATATACAACAACAACATCACTTAACTCTAATCCCTGGTCCCCTTACTCCCTGAACTTCTTAGGGTGATTCCAAACCTACATGTGGTCTCTCCTCACAGATCTCACAACCTGTGGTATCTGACCTCCATGCTTCCACTTGTTGTTAAGTGCCGTCAAGTCCGTTCTGACCCATAGAAACCCTGTATAGGGTTTCTGAGGAGCAGCTGGTGAGCTTGAACCACCTGCCCCACAGTTCAAATGGCTCTACAGTCTGGTGCATTAACCCACAGTGCCACACCATTTTCCAAGCTTCTTTTCCCCTTTTCCCTTTTTACACTTGTAGTTCCGACTTGTCCATTGGCCTCCCTTCCATCTGCACTCCCTCTGTCTTGACGCTCAGGTCCGGTGGAGAGAACCACTCATCTGTCCAGGACTCACTACTGAGCTCTGTCCGGTGCTGCTGACTCACCTTGTAACAGTGGGAAGCCACCAGAGAAGACAAGCTCATGTCAAGACAGCTCAGCTGCATCACAGACGGTTCACCCTTAGGTTCCGGCACCAAAATCCAAGAGCAAAAAGTCAGCAGTGATAGCACTGTCATCAGCGCCCACTGATGGGTTCCAGAGGGGTCCTTAGGTGACAGTAAGTTCAGCAAGTGCTCAACCCTAAGCTTGGAGGGGTAAGACCACCCAAGGCACATGACTCCTTCCCAAAAGTCCCACTGATGACCTTAAGGTGCAGCTGTACTCTGTCACACAAGCGGCTTGAGTGTGTTTGTTTTTTTATGTTATGATGTTGATTATTTTTTAAATTTATGTTTCAGATATAGTGCTTAGCACTGCATGTGTAACTTTATCTAATTTTCACAATAGCTCTAGGAAGTTGGTGGCCTAGTCTGGATGGGAAGCTTGGTGATCGTCAGCAAGGCTGTTTTTACAGACAACCAATGGAGCACAGCATCTGCCCACCCAGGGACTGCCTCTTGCCTCCGTGGCTGGGCCCTTGTTGTTATGTGCCTTGGAGTCAGTGATGATTTTCCGAGGCTGTAAATCTTTATGGGAGTAGAACGCCTCATCTTTCTCCCGTGGAATGGCTGGGAGTTTCAAATTGCTGATCTTGAGAATAGCAGGCCGATTCCTAACCACTACGCTACCAGAGAAGGAGCTCTGGTCGCGTAGTGGTTACAAATTGGGCTGCTAACCTAATGGTCAGGAATTTGAATTCCCAGCTGTTGTACTTCACATACACGTCACCTTGAGTAAGAACCTATCTACTGGATGGCAACTGGTTTGGCTTGTATTTTTGGTGTATAAATCCTACCAGCCCAGACCTCTAGTGAGAGACCCCGCCCACCTTCCCTGGAGCCCAGAAAGCTTCCAACCACAGCAGCCAGGGTCCCTTGGTTCTCTTTCTTCCATTTTTCCTGAGCTCAGATGAGAGGGTAGAAATGGGCTTGGTCCCAGGAGGCTCTGTGGGCAGAGTTCATTCTTTCCTTCCCAAACACAGAGTGGCTAAGGTGACAGAAAATGCAAACTAGCCTCTGGACAGGGGCGCGGCCAGTGGGATAGGGACATGCCCTCCTGTGGCCCCAAGTTCTGGCTTGTCTTTTTTTTCTTGGGGACTTTGTTTTCCCTTTCAGAAGGCTGGATCTGAAATAACTTAAAACTCTTGGTTTGTTGTTATTGGTTGTTGTTGTTGTTGTTGTTATGTGCCATCGAGTCGGTTCCGACCCATAGCGACCCTG
>NW_006408697.1:3494024-3496712 GCF_000296735.1 Chrysochloris asiatica | reverse complement strand
GAGTTGATTCCAACCCATAGTGACCCTGTATTAGGTTTCCAAGGAGCAGCTGGTGAGCTTGAACCACCGACCTTGCAGTTCAAACAACTTTGCAGTCTGACACATTAGCCTACAGTGCCACACCAGGACTCCTGTACAACTAATTAATTGTACTAATTAGTGAAATTACTGAAAATCATTGATTTGTATACCCATTGGAATGGATTGAATTTTTGATTCAATAAAATTGTTTTTAATATTTGGTATGCTTAATGGTCTTTAAATGTAGGAATTGCAAGCATGAGAGCAAAAATGAAGCATGAAAGGCATTCACTATTCATACAAGATTAAAATCTATTTGTTTCCAAGCAAAAAAAAACGTTGTCCATACCGGCAAACGCTCAAGTAATCCAATCTGTACTCATTTTAGCATGAGTTGTTGTTGTTGTTGTTAAGTGCCGTCGAGTCGGTTCCGACCCATAGTGACCCTGTACAGGGTTTCCAAGGGTGTAAATCTTTACGGGAGTAGAAAGCCTCATCTTTCTCCCACGGAGTGGCTGATAGTTTCAAACCGCTGACCTTAAAGTTCACAGTCTGATTCATAACCACTATGCTACCAGAGCGTGAGTAGGTTTTCTTTAAATGGTTTTGCAAAATTGGGCAGATGCCTCACATGGCTGGCCCACCAACGGTTTTATTCCCCTGTCTTGAAAAAGCCCCTCCTCCAGTTCTATGGTACATCCCATTTTCCCTCCCCCAAGAGAAGACAAAATGGCTCACCTATGGTCTTTATGACTGTATTCTTATTTAAAGTTCCTAGTCCTACAACAGATTTCTTCCCTCCCTTCCCCCAATCCATCCTGCTTACTTATCCCTGGATATAAATCAACAACCTATGTCTAGGAATCCCATGAGCCTTTATATTCCTGAAGATGGACCATGCCCACAAGAGTTATCTCTCACATGAGGACCAAGGTGCATTTGATTCAGCTCATGGTCTTTTCAGTGACTTCAGATGTTTGTGAAACTTGGACAATGAATAAGACCCAGAGAAGAATTGATGCCTTTGAATTACTATGTTAGCAAAGAATATTAAATTTACCATGGACTGCCTGAAGAACAAACAAATCTGTCTTGGAACAAGTACAGCAAGAATGCTTCTTGGAAGCCAGGATGGTGAGACATTGTCTTCCATACTTCAGGCATGTTATCAGGAGGGTCCAGCCCCTGGAGAAGAACATCCTGCTCAGCAAAATAGAGGGTCATCAAAAAAGAGGAAGACCCTCACTGAGATGGATTGACACAGTGCCTTTAACAATAGGCTCAAACACAGCAATGATTATGAGGATGAGACAAGACGGGCAGTGTTTTGTTCTATTGTTTATAGGGTTGCCATGAGGCACCTGACAACAACAACATTAGTTGAAATAGGATCTTTTGAAACAAAAGAACTGCTGGCCTTTGTTCCAAATAATCTTAGCTTGCAAAACCCTTATTGCTTACATTATCTCTCACCTACTTCTCCTAAACCATTTTGAAACCTTAGCATTTAAAATTTAAGGTCACAATTTAAGCCAAAAAACCATAAGAACTTTGTCATGAATATAGTTCAGAAATAAATTGTAACCGATTACTGAGTCATTCTCTTGTGCTCGTCATAGAAACGAGGGGATCACCATGTTTTTCTAATCAGGCAGGTTTGACATAGCAGGCCACATCATTTGTTTAAAGCAAAACAAAGGGTTTTAGAGGTGGAATCTGGTGACGGAAAGCCACAACTTTCAGATACTTAATGAAAAGATATACACAAAGCAATACTGTGGTTACTGGAACTGCTAAGGTAGTCTCATCTAGCAACTGGTACTGTGGGAAAAAACGCTGGACCGCAAGTCAGTTTGAGCCACAAGATCGGCAATCCAAACTCACCAGCTGCTCTTTGGAAACCCTCTACAGGGTCACTATGAGTCAGAACCAACTTGCCAGTACTCAACAACAACAACATTGATAAGCATAGTTTGTTAACGATGTCCTCTCGCTGACGGATACTACCTCTGGTTAGTATGTTACTTTTAGAGGTGTGGTGCTGAGGGAGATTCTTTGGGTTTCTGGTTTACAACATCTGTACAATGTATAATCTCTTCTTTTACTTGGAAGCTAGGGGACTGATTGGAAAGAGTAGGACTTGGAGACTGAGAGCGAGGAGATAAGGGCCTGAAGATGCAAACACAGAGCTTCTCTTGCCACAGGAAGAAGTCCCATTGCCCTTGAATGAAGAGACTGTTCCTGCCTTACTTGAGGGTCCACAACGTTCTTGAAAAGGAAGCCAAGTCCTCCTGTACCTCCCCACTTCTCAACGCCTTTAGATGATGAGCTAGCTACCAACATGCCTCTCTTAGGCTGGGTTCTCTAGAGAAGCAAAATCAATGAAGCTCATGTAAGTATATAGCAAGAGAGATTTGGATCAAGGAGATGGTTCACAGACTTGTAGGAGTGGTCTAGATACAGCCAATTGATCTTCAACAAAACACCAAAATATATCCCATGGGGAGGTGATATTCTCTTTAACAGATGGTGCTGGCAGAACTGGAAAATGATATGCTAAAGTCTGAAACAAGACCTTCACCTCAGGCCTTATACAAAAACCAACTCAACATGGATTAAGGACCTAAATGTGAGTCTCAGAATTATGAAGGTCATCAATGAAAAATT
>NW_006408697.1:3478482-3479771 GCF_000296735.1 Chrysochloris asiatica | reverse complement strand
TCTTTTTGGATGTGTGCATTTATCTCAATAAATTGACCTCTCAGGACTGCTTTTGCAGTGTCCCAAAGATTTTGGTATGTTGTGTTTTCATTCTCGTTTGTTTCTAGAAACTTTGTGATTTCACGTTTAATTTCTTCTTTTACCCAGTTGCTTTTTAGCAGGGTGTTGTTCAGCTTCCATGTATTTGACTTTATTGATTCCCTCAGATTCTGTTTATCCTGGAATGTTTTGATTGTGCCATCGTATTTAATTGATAGTTTTGCTGGGTAGATGATTCTTGGTTGACAGTTTTTTTCTTGCAGGGTTTTGTGTATGTCTCCCCATTGCCTTCTTGCCTGCATGGTTTGTTCTGAATAGTCAGTGCTTAATCTAATTTGCCTTTATAAGTTATATTTCTCTTCTCCCTGGCCGCTCTTAGTATTTTTTCCTTGTCTTTGGTTTTGGAGAGCTTGATTATTATATGTCTTGGAGATTTTCTTTTGGGGTCTATCCTTCCTGGGGTACGTTGGGCTTCTTGAATGTATATTTTCTTGTCTTTCAAGATGTTAGGGAAGTTTTCCTCCAGAAGCTCTTCCACTCTCTCCTCTGTAGATTTCCTTGATTCTTCTTGTTCCAGAATGCCAGTAATTCTTATATTATTCCTCTTCATGTTATCCAGCATGTATCTTAGATTGTCTTCAGATTGTTTTATCTTTTTAGCTGTTTGCTGTTCTATCTTGGCTGTACTGACAGATTTGTCTTCCAGCTCGCTAGTTCTAGCTTCCATCTCTTCCAGTCTGCTCCTTTCCCCTTTTAGGCTATTGTCTATTTCTGATATCTTATTATTGATCATCTGGACATCTTTTTACAAGTTTTAAATTGTTTCCAGTGCTGTGTCAATCCTATTAGATTGTTCCTGCAGTATTCTGATTACTTCTTCCTTGTTTTCCTCAACCCCTTTTCAGAGTATTTGAATTTTTTTCCATATCATTCTTCTGAATTCCCTGTCAGGCAAACCCAGAACCTGCTCTTCCTCCTCTATAATACCTTTGTAAGTCTCCAGCTCATTTGTACCTGCTACCTTTTTCTGTTTATGGAGATGCTTCGATAATGGTAATTGTTTCTTGTTTGGCATGATTATTCTTATTTTGTTGTAATTATTATTGCTACGATCAGGAGGTAGGTGTCTGATGACGTCCGAGAGTCACTGTATTTCTGTTGCTCTCTGTGCCCTGGTTAAACTTTTTTTCCTGCCTGCTACATGCCTTGAGATTTCAAGCTAGGGTAGAGAATTCTCCTGAGGCTTTAGT
>NW_006408697.1:3455291-3477772 GCF_000296735.1 Chrysochloris asiatica | reverse complement strand
CTTCCTTATTTTTTTCAACTCCATTGTAAAGTGTTTTGAAACATTTTATAATCATTTTTCTGAATTCCTTCTCAGTCTTTTCCAAGGCCTGCCCTCCTTTCAGAATGGAGTCCAGGTCTAACTTTAGGTCATTTGTCTTAGACATTTTATCTTGTTTCTGGACATGTGCTGATATGGTCATCTGCTTTTGCTTCTTGGACATTTTTAGTGTTTATTAATACTTAATTTAGTATGTGTTTTGGTATTTTTTAATGCTTTCTGATTGCTTCCAGGAAGATGTAATCAAGATGTGGGCTTCCCTTTTCACTCTTCTTATTGCTTAACTCAGAGTTACTTTCACAGGCATTGTCTGCCTCCCTGGCGTATGGATGTTCGTATTGGTTCTTGCCTGGGTTTTGGTGTTTTTGTAGAGTGTAATTGTAGGTTGGCTATATGGCAGCAGTTGCTGATTCTTTGCTCCAAGGTTCCTGCAGCATTTTTCCTTGGTGTTTCTGCTCCTTGCTTGGTCTTGCCATTTGGTCTCACCGAAGATATCTGCTCCGTGCTTCCGAGCCCAGCAGATTAAAAAGTATGCGATTTCTTCCTTTAGCTTCAAGTTCCAGTAGCTATAAGCCTTCAAACTTTAAAAATATTCCTAGCTCTGTGGTTCTAAGTTTTGGAGCTCTGCCTTGCATCTGCTTTGCCTGGTATTCTTTGGTATGGCTAATGGTGAATTTCACTGCATCTCCACCCTAGCCGCCATCTGTGGTAACTATACTTTAACTGTCAAATCACTGTGAATCAAGTTGACACAAAACCTTCACATCACAAGGTCCCTCATGTTATAAAGCCAAATCTAAAAGGAGGAGGAGACATATATACCAAAATCATTACAAAATGTTGTCAACATCTTTAGCTTGGTAAGCATTTTAGGAATATATGCTGCAATGGATTCTGAGGGTGCTAAAACCACAAAGGTAGAAACAGAATGTTAGTTTGTCAAGAGATTCTTGTGCAGGGAGAATGTTTTTAATTGTGTGCTTGATTGGTTGAATAAAACTTGGACTTAATGGTGGACAATCCTAAAAGAAGTTAAGACGCCGGAACTGATTTGGCATAATGTAGAAGGGACCCAAAGGTTTAGGAATGTTGTCATGACTATATTGTATATGATCCACTTACCTATCCCGTAACTCTGCCTCCTAAGAAGGACATGTTTCCTTCTTCAAGGCACTGAAAAGTACACTGGTGAGAGAAAAGCCATAAACTCTCAAAAAGCACTGTAACGGTTAGTTTTGATCTATCAGGGATGATGTTGAGAGGTATTGTCGCTAAATGGCTCCCAGATCTTGATATGTTCTCCAGGGTTCCAGGATGCCAGAGGTCAGCAATGGTACAGCCACCAGCAGGAGCAAGGCATCTCCTCAGAAGACAGGATAGAAGGTATGGTGACCATGACTGGTCCTAGGCCAGCATCAGTCAGGGAATACATATTGTCTGTACACCAGAGATATTTAGCAGAAACAAATTGCTCCTAGGCCTGAAGTTGATGTGCAGTCCATTATGGTTCTCCTTCATCTGTGTGACAGGGACAAAACAAAAAATGAATTCTCTTCATCTGTCTTAAACCATCTCAACAGTTTCTTATGCACACCCAATTTGCAGACTGGAATGTGAATGTTCCAGAAGTGGTAAATGCCTATTACAAGCCCATTTAAGTCAACAGTTGGCACAGAAGGTGGATGAGTCTGATGTGAGTTTTTGAGAATGACAATGTATTATCATAAGATTAATAAGGTGGTATGATGACTAACCACCACTCGTCTGTCAGTTTGTCTTACTGTGGTGGCTTGTGAGTTGCTGTGATTCTATACAGAGTCGCTATAGGTCAGAAGCAACTTACGGCACTTAACAACAACATTAACTCGATGACATCATCCCTGAGCAAGGGCCTCTAATGGACTTCTGTTTTCTTATCCTCAAAATAAGAGGAATTCTCAACTCGCCATCACAAATTTGCTGTCTCAGGAGGCAAATGAGTGAATTGGGCAAGCCACGGTGTGCATATTAAACTTGTAGACATATTTGTCACTGCCACCAACATGTAAGGAGCTCTCGTAGTGTAGTGGGTATGAGTTGGGTTGCTAACCTCAAGGTCAGCAGTTCAAAACTACCAGCTGTTCCACAGGAGAAAGATGGGGCTTTCTGCTCTTGTAAAGCTTTACAGCCTCAGCAACCTCAAAACTGGGTTGCTATGCATTGGAACTGACTCCACAGCACATAACCAATCTATCAACCACGAACATATAGGAGCCCTGGTAGTGTAGTAGATCACTAGCTGGGATGCTAACCACAAGGTCAGCGGTTCAAATCTACCAATCACTCCTTGCGAAAAAGGTGAAGCTTTCTGTTCCTATAAAGATTTACAGCTTCAGAAACCCTATACAGGGTGGCTGTGAGTCTGTGGCACACAACCACCACCACCACCAACAACAACATATGTCCCTTGGCCATCTTTCTTATTAATTTATGACTTTTTCAATCTAAGTTTTGTTACTGCATTTGATAAGACATTTGTACCCAAGTTACTCCACTGTACTTTTTTTTTTTTTTTTTGGTGAAGAACACGGTCTTTATTGTTTTGTGGTGAGGGGTGCTCAGAAGCTTTTGGTGGGGCGACTCCGCTTCCTCTTCACCAGCACCGGCTTCTGGCTGTGCAGGATGGCACTATCTCTGCGTATTGCCGCCATGCGCAGATCAGGCCGGAACTTGTTCTTACAGATCATGTGCCTGATGCTGCTGAATGTGGCGCAGGCATTCTTGTTTAATGGTGGTCCACACGTAGGAGGTGGCCGATTTCCGCTGGCCTGACCTCCGCTTCAAGACCACCACAACCCCTTTGCCATCGGCAGCCGTCTCCAAACCCACAGTCTTGCGGGGCTCCGTTGTAGCGGAAGGAGTTGCGACCCTTTAAGTTACTGGGCTCAGTGCTGTATGTCTGCTTGTTCCTCTTGATCAGGAAACTGGAGCAGTTCCTTATCACCATCCATTGCAGATGCGCGGACATGGCGGCAACTCCTGTCCCTGCAGCTGCCGAAGACGGAAAGAGCTCCACTGTGCTCTTAACTTTGCCATTAAAATATAGCATAGGTGTGATGAGAAATAGTAATTGACATGTTCCTGGGAGTCAGCAGGGAGTGGTGAGGCCTGTGGCAAACGGGAGAACGCAGCTTACATAGAGGAGTTTGCACTCAGACTACTTGGTGGAGTTCAAAGATGCAGGGCCTATGTGTCAGCTCTTCCTTTCCTCTTCGCAAGAGAAATCAGAAATGTGGGATGTTCCTAGTTTTCAACATTGGCAACTGATTCAAATTATTTTAAAACCACCATGTGGGTAAAGGAATCCTATAGGTTAAAGCACTGGACTACAAGGTCAATTTGAACCACAAGATCAGTGGTTCAAGCTCACCAGACGCTCCTTGGAAAGCCTAAGAGTTTCTTAGCCGCTCTTCCTTTCTTTCTCCCTCTCTTCCTTCCTTTCATTCTTTTTTGCTCTTTCTTGTGAATTAGAGGAGCTCTGTTTGCCTAGTGGTTACAAATCAATATGGGTTGCTATGAGTCAGAACTGAGTTGATGGCACTCAAAAACAACAACAACGAAGCCCGATGCCATCAATGTAACACTGCTGTAATGTCCTGAAGAACAGTGGGATGATTAGGGTCCTTGCATGCCACATTATGGCATGAAATCAAAGTTGACATAACTCAGAAGCCTAAGAAGGTAACTTCTTATGTGGGCTGAGTCCGACCATGTTACATAGACTTCTGACAACCTGGAGTATGGTCAGGCCTGGTTGGCCAGAAGTGTTGTGAGTCCTGGGGACTCCTGAGCCCATGGACAAGGATGTAGCAACAGAGGACAAGAGCTGAGAGTGAAGCATCCAGCTGATATGAAGTGAGGGGAGATTACAAGAACACCCATACTTGCAGATAATACCCATTTGACCTAGCCTTGTTGGCTGGATGATCAGAATTGAACTTTGTTGTTTTTGTTATGTGCCGTGGAGTCGGTTCCGACTCATAGTGACCCTGTGCAGGGTTTCCGAGGCTGTAAATCTTTATGGGAACAGAACGCCTAATCTTTCTCCTATGGAACAGCTGATAGTTTCAAACTGCTGACCCTGAGGTTAGCAGCCCAATTCATAACCACTATACTACCAGAGTTCCTTAGACTTGTTGTTTAAGTACCGTGACGAGTCGATTCCAACTCATAGTGACCCTGCACAGGGTTTTCGAGACTGTAAATCTTTACGGGAGTAGAACGCCTCCACTTTCTCCCATGGAAACACTGGTAGTTTCGAACTGCTGACCTTGAGGTTAGCAGCCCGATTCGTAACCACTATGCTAAAGAAAGTAAAAAAAAAAAAATTTTTTTTTTTGATAAAGGAAACAAGTGTAAATCACTACAATTTGATAAACTTGACCTATACTCATGGATGTAGTAGCTTCAAATACCAACCAAGAGGGAAAGAATCTTCACAGCAAGGATCATTCCCATCCTCTCCACACAGGGTTGGTAGGGATGGGCAACTTAGACATTGGCTACCTAAAATGGTAGGGGTGGGGCTATAAAGGCACAAAGTGACTGGCTTACAAGTTTTCAAGAGGGAGTTTAGTTTCAGAGGGAGAAAGAAAGGAAGGAGGGAGGGAGGGAGAGAGGGAAGGAAAGAAGGAAGGAGGCAGGAAGAGCAGCAAAGGAGGGAAGGAAGGAAAGAAGGTAGGAAAGAAGGAAGGGAAGAAGGAAGGAAGGAAGGAAAGAAGGAAGGAAGACTGTGAATGCACTGTATGTATTTCTGAGGAGGCTTCATAAGCAGGAGGGGAGAAGAATCCTTTAGTCTCCCCGTTTCTTCCTGGTGCCAGTCTGGATCGTGGATGTGATGGTTAGAGAGCTTGTTTCCTGAGGTATTTTGTGAATGGGTGTCCTGCATAATGGAGGAGAAATATCAGAGCCTGAGCCTTGGATGACAAATTACTGCTACACAGATAGATGCCCTCAAGTCAATTCCAATTCATGGAATTGTGTCCTTGAAAATCCTGTACCTTTGGTTATGGTACCACGTGGGGATGACTTTTCCTTGTTACATTAACGATTCTGAGATTTTAAAGAGCAGATTAAACAAGTGAGCAAGAAAACACAAATGGAGGAGAAGCTATATGCCACATGATTACCAAAGAACCTCAGAGAAAAGATGAAAAGTGACAAAGATTTTCCCCAGAGTGAACAAAGGCGAGAGAGCCTTCCCTACGAGCTGGTGCCCTGAATTTGGACTTCTAGCCTCTTAATCTGTGAGAAAATGCATTTCTGTTCATGAAAGCCACCCACTTATGGTATTTCTGTTATAGCAGCACTAGAGAATTAAGACAGAATTTGGTGCTGAAAGTGCGGTGCTGGTCTAACATATCTAAAATGTGAAAGTGGGTTTTCAGTTGCATACTGGGAAGATCTGGAGGAATTTCGCTTCATAGTAAGGTCCTAAACTGCCCTGAAGATACTAATCAGTAGGACTGAAGTATCAAGGACATGTCTAGTGAGAGCTCAGAAAGAAGTAATAGAAGCCATAGAAAAACTCTCTGTCATCTTAGAGAATGCATATGGTACCATCAACAGAATGCTGCTAGAAATGTGGACGCTAATATGCTTCTGGTGAGACTTTAAGAGGAAATGATGAACATGTGGTTAGACAATGGCAAAGAACGTGTCTTAATTATGTTCATACGATAGGTGGGAGGTAGAACTTATGAGCGATGAATGTAAGTAATTGGCTGAGGGATTTCTAAACAAGGTCTTTAAGTGGCAGGGTGGTTTCTCCTTGCTGTTCATAGTAAAATACAAGAGAAAAGAGATGGATTTAGAAATAAACTGCACAAAATGAAAGAAAAATTAAGAGATCTGGAAAGCTCTGTTGCATAAACTCAGGAAATGCGTTCTAGAATTTTCACCAAGGATGTGGTCACATAATCTTTTATTATTGAAATTAAGCTTGTGACTGATGACTCTAACCAACTACCACAGCAGAAAACCCACCAGCTTAGACTGAAGTGGACAGAGACAGGGAGAAAGGATGAAACGCTGTCTGCCTCTTGGAATTCTGCAGGCAGGAAACAGGCAAAAGGAACTACGTCTGTTATGCTCCTGAGCAACCTGGGATCACCAGAACTGTTGGATGGAACACCGGAAATGGGGCTGGCTCGATTTCTAAGGGTGGAGTTTCTGCTTCCTAGGTTTCAAAGGGTGGAGCCAAGGCTACCGCCACAGTTACGGAAGATGGGGTTGTCATTCGGGTGGGCCAAAAGAATGGAGCTACAGCTCAAAGTTGAGGGGCTACCATGCCCAAGGGCCAGAAGGATGGGACCCCACACCCACATTGCCAAGGGCTAGAAGAATGGAGTCACCTAGGTGTGAGGGGATGGGATTATCCCTCAGGTAGATCAGAATAGAGCCGCTCAAAGTCAAGGGGATTAAATTTCCATCTCAGGGGGCCTGGAAGGTGGGGTTCCTACCCAAGACCAAAGGATTTTGACACAGAATCAGGAGAGTGATTCTGACCCAGGATCAGAATCGCTCAATCTGGAGGGTGGAGACTTTGCCCAGATGGTCCTGAAGAGCAAAAGACACGAGAACTAATGTAATTTGTTCTGCAGGATTTTGGAATTGCTTTGTGCCAGATCTCTTTGATCCCTCTGATTTCTGTTGTTTCTAATGGAAACGTCTACCTTATGCCTGTAGATTTCATAGGTTCATGGATGAAGAGGACTATACCTAAAGTCTCACCCATATTTACTTTTACATGATTTGGAAGATGACAGTAGGGATAATATGATGGGATGAATGTTTTGAATGTGGGAAGGACATGGATTGGGGGGGGGGGGTAGAGGGTGGAAAGTAATGGGTTCAATTGTGTCCCCAAAATGTGTTGTAAATTCTAGCCCTTATATCCATGGTTACAAACTCATTTTGGAATGGGGTTTCTTTGTTATGTTAATGATGCGGTATTAGTATGTTGTTGTTGTTAAGTGCCATTGAGTTGGTTCCAACCTATAGCGACCCTGTATAGGGTTTCCAAGGAGCAGCTGGTGAGCTAGAACCGCTGACCTTGACAGTTTAATGACTTTGCAGTCTGGTGCATTAGCCCACAGCGCCACACCAGGACTCTAGAGTATGAGTGTAGGGTGCTTCTTAAGTCAATCTCGTTAGAGATATAAAAGACAGATTAACCCAGCAAGCAAATATAAATGGAGGGGAAGATGCCACAAGATCTTCAAGGAACCTAGGAACAGAAGCTAAAAGGGGAAAAGAAAGGCCCTTTCCCCAAGGCAAATTGAGAGAGAGAGGAAACCTTGCCCTAGAGATGGGGCCCTGAATTTGGACTAATTTTCAGAAGTACATCACAAGGCCTTTCTTCCTAGTCTCTCTTGTTCTTTTTAGGTGCCACTGAGTTGGTATTGACTCATAGCAACTTTATGCACCACTGCCAGGTCCCACGCCATCTCACAGTTGTTGCTATGCTTGAACCTATTGCTGCTGCCACTGTGCCAATCCATCTCGTTGGAGGCCTTCTTTTTCTCTGACTTTACCAAACATGATATCCTTCTCCAGGGACTGGTCTCTTCTGACAATATGTCCGAAGTATGAGAGACAAAGTCTGGACATCCTGGCTTCTAAGGAGCACTCTGGCTGCACTTCTTCCAACACAGATCTGTTGGCCCAATGGCACTTTCAATATTCTCCTCCAACACCATAACTCAAATGCATCAATTCTTCTACAGTCTTATTCACTGTTCAACTTTCACATGCATATGAGGTTATAGAAAATACCATGGCTTGGGTCAGGTGTACTTTAGTCTTCAAACTGACATCTTTGCTCTTCAACATGATAAAGAGGTGCAGCAGATTTGCCTAATGCAATACATCCTTTGATTTCTTGATTGCTGTTTCCATGAGTGTTGCTGGTTGATCCAAGCAAAATGAAGTCTTTGAGAACATTTTCTCCATTTATCATGACATTATTTATTGGTCCAGTGGTGGGAATTTTTGTTTTCTTTACATTGAGGTGCAACCCATACTAAAGGCTGTGGTCTTTGATCTTTAACAGTATTTTAAGTCTTCTTTGCTTTCAGCAAACAAGGTTGTATCATCTGCATCTCTCAGGTTATTAATGAGTCTTCCGCCAATCCTGATACCACGTTCTTCTTCCTATAATCCAGCTTCTTGAATTATTTGCTCAGCATACATATTGAATAAGTATGGTGAAGAATACAGCTCTGGTGCACATCTTTCCTAATTTTATTTTCTAACTATTGATTTGTCGTCTTTGTTTCTAACCTTTGCATTCCAATCACCAACAATGTATCTCAATTGCATGTCTGATTAAGTTTGATTCATTTGATTAATTTCAGAATGAAGTTGATAACATTCTTCCATCACTACTGGTTTTAATGGTTGGTGCATAAATTTGAATAATAAAAGTATTAACTGGTCTTCCTTGTAGGCATATGGATATTATTCTATCACCGATAGCATTGTACTTCAAGATAGATCTAGAAATGTTCTTTTTGATGATAAATGCAACACCATTCCTTTTTAATTTGACATTCCTGGCATTGTAAACCTTATGACTGTTGAATTCAAAATGGCTAATACCAGTCCATTTCAGTTCACTATTGGCTAGAATTTCAATCTTTATGCGTTCTGTTTCATCTTTGACAACTTTCAATTTTTCTAGATTCATATATTGCATATTCCATGTTCTGATTATTAATGGATGTTTGCAGCTGTTTCTCCTCATTTTGAGTTGCGCTCCATCAGCAAATGTAGCTCCCAAAAGTTTTAATCCATTCATGTCATTATGGTCAACTCTCCTTTGAAGAGGCAGCTCTTCCCCAGTCATATTTTGAGTGCCTTCCAAACTTCCAGCACTCTATCTGACAATGTTTTGCTGTTATTCATAATGTTTCATCTTCTGGTAGTATATCTGACAACGTTCCATTGCTACTTACAAAGTTTTCAGTGGCTAAACATACAAAAGTGGTCTGCCTCTCCTTCTTCTTCTGTCTTTATTGAAACTTGTCTCCCATGGGTGACCCTGCTGCTATTTCAAATACCAGTGGCATAGCTTCCAGCAGCACAGCAACACACAAGCCACCACACCAGAGGAAGCTGACAGATTAGTGGTGGTCCGTCATCATAGCCATGCAAATCACTACAGTTTGACAAACTGACAGATTGGTGGTAGTAAGAAACCTTTGACAGATTTTTTTGTGAATGTGTCAGGCAAGTACAAGAGAAATATTGGTAAACAAGTTATAGTTTTTATCTTAAGGAACCTTACAAACAAGTGTGTGTGTGGTGGGGGACGGGGGAATTACTGACAACTTGGCTGTGGAAACACACAGGTGGAGCAATCAACCTAGTCGTGAGATGCTGATGGCTGGTGTGGGCTGAAGACTTTCTGGAGGAAGTAACACTCTTAGAGTTCTGGGTCAGTGGTTGGAGGAAGGAGTGGAAAGACCTTTGTTTCTCTCAGGGGTCAGATATCTGAGTCTGTCCTGAGAACTGCTTGCAGAAGGAAGAGTTCCTTTGAAATGGTGTGTTAAGAGATGAAGTCAGGGATGTAAGCTAGGGTAGGAGTTTGAACACTGAGGAGCAAGTGAAGGGAATAGCTAAGAAGCAGCATTTATCCAGATTTCTTTTTCAGATCATTCCAGTTGCTTTATGAATAGTGGTCTGATTTGAACACAATCAGAGGTGGGAGAGACTTGTTCTATATACAAGTTTTCTCTTTAAATAGTGATAGAAAAAGTTGAAAAGTGATAGGAAGAGAGGAAAAGAGCTTGCCACCAAAAGATACACTTGGCCCTGATGAAGTACCAGAACCACCAATCACTCGACACCATGTTTGGTAAACGGCGTGTCAGTGAAAACTAGGTGTACTACATGGTCAGTGGAGTCCTGGCGTGGTGCTGCAGGATAATGCACTGGACTGAAAGGTCAGTTTGAGTCGCAAGTCGGTGGTTCAAGCTCACTAGCTGCTCCTTGGAACCCCTATACCGGGTTGCTATGAGACGAGACCAGCTCTATGACACTTAACAACAACAACATGGTGAATTGCCATAATATAGCCCACAAAGACAATTTTCTCTACTTTGATTAGGCAAATCTGCTGCACGAGACCTTTTTGAAGTGTTGAAGAGCAAAGATGTCAGCTTGAAGACTAAGGTGCACCTGACCCACGCCATGGTATTTTCAATAACCTCATTTGCATGTGAAAGCTGGACAGCGAATAAGGAAGATCATAGATTTGATGCTTTTGAGTTATGGTGTTGGAGGAGGATATTGAAAGTGACACGGGCTGCCAAAAAATCCAGAGTGCTTCTTGGAGGCCAGGATGGCCAAACTTTGTCTCTCATGCTTCAGACATATTGTCAGGAGGGACCAGTCTCTGGAGAAGGATATCATGTTTGTTAAGGTGGAGGGTCAGAAGAAGACCCCCAGCGAGATGGATTAGCCAAGTGGCAGCATCCATGGGCTCAAGTGAGGCAACGATAGTGAGGTTGGCTCAGGATCGGGCAGTGTTTCCTTCTGCTGTGCATAAGGTCACTATGAGTCAGTAGAAACTCGATGGCACCTGACAACAACAACAACAACAAACTTTGGTGAGTAATGACTGGGATCTTAAAAGCTCATGAACAGCCATCGAAGGTGCAGATCTTGATCTCTCCATGTGTGGAGGAAAGAAGAATGATGAAAATTGAAGATACTTGGAACAAGTTAATCCAAGTGGACTAACGGACCATGTGAACCTCATTTCCATGACTCTGAGACCAGAAGAACTAGATAGTGCCCAGCTACCACTACCAACTACTTCGAAAGGGATCACATTAGAAGGTCCTGGACAGAGTGGGAGAAAAGGTGGAACAAACTCAGACTATAAGAAAGTCTGGATTTACTGTTCAGAAAGACACTGGAGGAACCTGAGACTAGGCCCTCAGCCACCCTTCAGGTATCTAATGAAACTCACCTTTGTGAGCCAATCGGTAGATAGATGTATGGTGGTGGTGGTGGTTCTGACTTATAGCAACCCTGCATAGGGTTTCCAACACTGTAAATCTTTACAGGAGCAGAAAGCCTCATCTTTCTCCTGCAGAACGGCTGGTAGTTTTCGAACTGCTGACTTTGAGGTTAGCAGCCCAACTCATAACCACTGCACTACCAGAGCTCCTTAAATAGGTATATTGTTGTTGTTGTTGTGAAGTGCTGTCGAGTCGATTCCAATCTATAGCAACCCTGTACAGGGTTTCCGAGGAGCAGCTGGTGAGATTGAACCGCTGCCCTTGTAGTTCAAATGGCTTTGCAGTCTGGCGCAATAGGAGGGACAAAAACACTAGTAAAAACAGCATGGAATGGTCAACCAGTCACAATCAGAAGTGCAACATTTACCAAAGGACTAAGTTGAGAAGGGATGGGAAGG
The DNA here is from genome assembly GCF_000296735.1 of Chrysochloris asiatica. NCBI lineage: Eukaryota > Metazoa > Chordata > Mammalia > Afrosoricida > Chrysochloridae > Chrysochloris > Chrysochloris asiatica. The sequence continues at coordinate 3,466,266 of NW_006408697.1, read as the reverse complement.
TGGGTGGATGGAAATAGGAATCACAGGAAGGAAATGGGATCCATGGAGGGGACTGCAATTGAGATGAAACAAAGTGTATGATTTATTGGATGTAAAGGTTCTGTTCTGTAAGCCTTCACTCAATTCACAATAAAAGGTTTGAAAAACAGAAGAAAGGAAAAGCAGGTGTATTCTAACTTCAATTCTACGTACTTGGCTTGTTACGGTATACAGTGAGAGCCTTAGCTCTGTTTTGAGTCTTGGTATGTTCAGCCTCCATTGAGTTCATTCTGACCATAAACCAGCTAGGTAAAAAGCTCTGCACTCAGGAAAGGTGTGTTTGAAAATAGATTACAAGCCTACTCTGGCCAGTAGTCTAGGTAGGGGCAGTCTGGTTCTTAGGGACTTGCCTTGGCATGCCCTTAATGGAGATTGGGCTATTGGAGGGTCAGCAGCTATTCCTTGACCAAGGTGGTTGGAGGACCACAGAACCAATCCTATAAATTTTTCTAATCTGTAATAGGGCATATATCCCCATCATGGTCCCTTTTCAGCGTCCAGATTCCCACCTGCAACAGTGAACAAGTGATTCGCTGTCAATCACGATCTTTGTTTCCCATGTTCTGCTATTGGCCAAGTGGCCCTGAATCCTTTGGGCACCCTCATGGTCTCACGTTGATGGTACCATCGCCCTCATCTAGATTAGTCGCTTTTGTCTTGTTTAGACTTCATAAAGGTCTTTGTAAAATATACTTAAACTTGGGGTCTTTTTTTCCTCCTAAAACACAGGGAAACCTTCAATGAGATGGATCAGCATAATACTTGTAACAAAGGGCTCAAACATACCAAGGATGGTGATGATGGCGCCAGTCCCAGCAACGTTGCATTCCCTGTATATAAGGTTGCCGTCAGTCCCAGCAGACTCAACGGGAACAAACAAGGAACACTAAATAATTCTGAGGAAATGCAAGGTGGACCCAGGATCTGTGGGGGTCTGAGTCTTACCCAATTTGTGTGTCTATTCAAGAAATAGGACACGCAATTAGGCACCAAGTTAAGTTTTGATTTAGACTGAGAAAATATATTACAACAAATTAACAGTTGGAGCTTTGGAAATTCCTGTCTCTTCAGTTTACCTGAATTGCTTGCCTTGACATGCTTTCTGGGGGCAGCCAGGCTGCTACAACACCGCCTGCCGAGAAGACAGCTCCCAGCATTACTGGTTTTAAAGGTAGCGAGGCAACTTGACCGCCTCTCAGAAGTGGTTCGCTCCGCAACAGCACCTGAGGAGGCTTGTTACGCTGGGACAAACTATTTTAGGGGCTCAAGAATGGGAGAGAGCGTGTAGTCACACTTTGCTCTCACGTCCATCCATTTGCTGGCAATCGGGCAGGAGGTTGGCAGCATCTGCAATTTAGGCTAAGGGAGGTGAGGAGGCAGAATGCCTGAGAGGTGCCTTTTCTGAGTGTCTGGGACCTCCGTTTCACCATTACGACAAACGATCTTAAAAAACACAAGCCACCCTGGCATGAAATTTTCAACGAAAAAGCAACGCACACGCCATAGCCACAGAATGTGAACGTTTAATTTTTCAAAAAAGAATTTGCAAAGTTTATATTTTTAAATAAAATAATTAACTCCTGCAAAGTAAGTAGCGGTGCCTGGAGCCCTATGGGGCGATAGGGGTGCGGGCGGACGGATAGTGGTCGGAGCCCGCGGCAGGGCGCGCGGACCAAGACCCGGGCCTGGGCGGTGCGGGGCGGTTGGTGGCGGGGCGGGCACGTGGAATACCACCAGGGCCCGGGCGCGCGGATCAGGGGCGGTTCGGGGAGAACAGACCGGCTTTATGCACTGAACGTTGCCGGGGCGGCACGGGGTGGGGTGCAGGGGCGGGGCGCAGGGCGTGCAGACTGGAGCCGGAGCTGGGGGCGGTGCGGGGCGCACGGACCAGATCCGTTGGACGGGGCGGTGCCAGGCGGCGCCGTGCGGGGTCGGGGACTGGGCGGTACGCGCGGACCGAGACCTGGACCGGGACTTTCGGCGGCGTGAGAAGAGGCGCGCAGGCCAGTGCATGGGAAAGGGCGGGGCGAGGCGGAGCGCACAGACCTTCCCCATGGAGCGGGGCGTTGCCTGGCGGCGCGGGGCGGTGCCCGGGGCGGAGCGCACGGGCAGGGTTGGTGGAACGGGGCGGGACGGGGCGGGGCGCGGCGCTTGGACCAGTACTAGGGCCGGGACTTGGGGCGGCGTGAGGCGGAGCGCGCGGACCAGGGCCGTGGAGTGGGGCGGGGCGCGCGGACCCGGGCTGGGGCCGGGGCGGTGCGGAGTTGCCCAGCGCGCGGAGGCGGTGGACGCGGCGCTGCCAATCGCAGACAAAGACCGTCCCAGTGAATCATGTGGTGCGGCGGGAGGAAGTGCGGCTTGTTTTTTTCACTTCAGTCTCCGGGCTCCCGACTCGGCGCGATGCTTGGAGACCCCTGTGGGGGCGGGGACAGAGGTGGCCTCCAGGTCCGATGAAGTCAGTGAGCCCCTGGCCGCGTCGCAGCGCCCTGCGCCCCGATGGCGGCTCCGTCGTGGGACCCCCTGCGCAATGACTCTCTGCCGCCCACTCTGACCCCGGCGGTGCCCCCGTACGTGAAGCTCGGCCTCACCATCGTCTACACCGTGTTCTACTCGCTGCTCTTCGTGTTCATCTACGTGCAGCTCTGGCTGGTGCTGCGCTACCGCCACAAGCGGCTCAGCTACCAGAGCGTCTTCCTCTTTCTCTGCCTCTTCTGGGCCTCCCTCAGGACCGTCCTCTTCTCTTTCTACTTCAGAGACTTCGTGGCGGCCAATTCGCTGAGCCCCTTCGTATTCTGGCTGCTCTACTGCTTCCCTGTGTGCCTCCAGTTCTTCACCCTGACGCTCATGAACTTGTACTTCGCGCAGGTGAGTCGGCGGCAGGAACCTGGGGGGAGTGAACGATGCCCCCTCTAGGGGGGTAGGCGTGAGTGTGGACCGCACCTGCGACCCTGTCAGGGCGAGACACCAAAATGTCAGTGAAATTTTTGTGCAGCGTTCATCAGAAATGTAGTATTTGAAAAAAATAAATCCCTGTAGTTGTAACAACACATTTTCACGAGCCCAACTTACATGTATCACAGTATACCTGTTGGTGTTAGTGTCGTTGAGTCGTTTCCGACTCTTGGCGACCCTGTATAGAGTTTCCAAGGAGCGGCTGGTGAGTTTGAACCGCTGACCTTGCAGTCCAGGACTCGATTAATATACCTACAAGGCTAAAACTCCTTTTGAGCCTTCTAATGCACTCCGCTCATCATTACCCTGTGTTACAGTGAACCTTCAAATCACTGGATACATTGTTGTACGTGCTCCAACCTGGAATTTTGGTGTCATTAGAGTCAAATTTCCTGGAGTTTTATCTATAAGGTTGCGAACCTTAGTATTTGTGAACCTATATCAATAATTTTTTTTTGAGAATGAAACAGTAATTAAAGGAAAGGGAGAAAAATCCAAAAAAGCTTTTACTTACTTACTAATAATGTTGTGATTCAACACATCCATTTTGTTAGTATTCATATAATTTGTGAAATATTACATTTAAGCAATTTATAGCTATAGTCACATATTATTCTATGATTAAAATTGATAAACATGATTAAGAAGTCTGATCTGTGACAGGAAAGAGGTGCATGGGGAGGGTTGTGTGTGTGTGTGTGTATGTGGCTGAGTGTCACCACTGTCCAGAGGTTCTCACCTGGAAGGGTGGCCAATGCCCAACACAGTGGAGAAGGCAGCTTCAAGGGGTGGGAGAAGGAGGCATTGGTTCTGGGCTTAACTGAGCCCCACCCTACCATCAGGCCTTTCTCTGAGGTGACCCCCTCCTAGATTGTCATTCCCAAAAGAGGCAACAGAAACGGGAGAGGAAGCTCACGAGGCCGCAGTCAGTCTCTGCCCTTAGCTCAGCCCACCTGACATGCACTGGGTGTGAGAGGGTGCAAGCAACCATTTCAACAACTTCTAGCATACGTGTCAGAAATGGTACCAGTGTAAGTTACCCCCACCGGGGAAGTCAGAATTAAAAAATTCTCCCTCTGTCCATTCATTCCAAAGCACCTGGTAACCCAGCCTGCAAAGGTCATATGTACTTCAACTTGTAGATTTGGGTTTTTTGAAGTAATGGCGGGTGGAGGCCAGCATGGTGTTGATGAAGTGTTTTGAACGCTGGGTTTAGCAGTGTTTCTGAACTGCAATTTAGTAAATCGTTCCATGGGATTGCTAAACAGCTGTCTGGGTTAACACCCAGCTCTTGGCTGCTGAAACGGAAGCTGAGTTTGCTGCCTGAGCTCATCTGAGACACCCAAAGAAAAACCCATAAAAGTTTACTGGGGCTCTTTTATAGGTTGACAAGAGTCATTTTATGAGAAATATTGTTAATAATAAGCGAATGGGAGAACATAACATGTAAATGACTTGGCTAGTGTTTTTAAAGTCAAGCTTGACTTAATGCAAGTACAGTAATTGGAAAGTACTTTTCAAGTACTGCATAAACAATGACATAAAGGTTTAATAGCCCAATGTTATAATCATCACCATCATTTCTGATCCCACTCATTTTGCAAGCACTAAAATGTCTATTTTCACTAGGACTCTACCCAATGAAAATGTGCCAAGTGTGTCTCTAGCTGCCCAGATGAAGCAGCTAAGGGGCGGAATTTCTTGAGGCCTTTTAACTACATCTTTATTTTTCAGAAGAAAATGTCACTGATTTAAAAAAAAAGAAAAGAAAAGAAAAAGGATTAACTTGGTCTAGTAAGAGCCCCTGACTGAAAGTTTGGAGGAAATGCTTTTGGCTAGAAAAAAATAGCATATGTAATGTTACATAAATTAACATATGTAATGTGGCACTTAACAACATTAATATAATAATGTTGTTTTTAAGTACTGTCAAGTGGGTTCCAACTCATAACAACTTTGTACTGGGTTTCTAAGAAGCAGCTGGTGGGCTTGAAGCCTTCACCTTCTGTTGTTGTTGTTGTTAAGTGCCATCGAGTCGGTTCCGACCCATAGCGACCCTGTGCAGGGTTTCCGTTTGTCCTGCAGCAGCATACCAGGACCATATTGTAAAATTTTGTCAAAATGGGATGGTCCTCAGAGGCTTCTTGGAGTGGCGCTGTGGGTTAATGCACCAGACTGCAAAGCCGTCTAAACTGCAAGGTTGTTGGTTCAAGCTCACTAGCTGCTCCTTGGAAATCCTATATAGGGTCGCTATGGGTCGGAACTGACTTGACGGCACTTAACAACAAGAACAACCATGGAGGCCTGATGTGGTGCTTGTAGGATAAGCGCTGGACTGCAGGGTTGGCAGTTCAAATCCACCGGCTGTTCCTAGGAAGCCCTATACAAGGTCGCTATGAGCTGGAACTGACTCTACAGCACTTAACAAGAACAGCAACCATGAAAAATACACTCTACTGGAAATATAACACCTTGTTCTACAAGGGTAAAGTCAAGTCGAGGAGATGGCGAAGTATCTATGTGACACAATTAAACAGTTCAAGGGATTTAAGGGAATGTGTATTTAAATATTAGCAGGAAGTGCCACATGGGAGAAAGTGTGGGTGGGCAGGCAGGGAGGAGAGGTGGGGATGAGGAAGGGTGCTGGGCACAGAGGAAGGGGGTCGTGTGGCTAGCACCTGGAAGTGGGATGGGTCTGGGAAGTGGAAGAAACTGTCTACAGACCCTGCCTGTGACTTCCTTCCTCATCTCCTGTAAGCCTGTTGGACTGCCTTGTGAGGAGGACTTGTTCCTCTCCCCTTGTTGAGATTCTGAGAGGTTGGGGGTTGCCTTTCCTAGGTGGGTGTGGCACGCCCTCTTTGGCTGATTTTGTGCAATGCTGCCTGTCTGGAGTCCTGGTGTGGCGCTGTGGGTTAATGCGCTGGACTCCAAGGTTAGCAGCTCAGATTCACCAGCCGCTCCTTGGAAACCCTAACCAGGGTCGCTATTGGTCGGAGCCAACTCGACAGCACACAACAGCCACAGCAACAGCCTGGCTGAGTCACACACCGTAGGGTGTTTTTGGTCTCTGCCACAGAGTTGGCCCTGAGTTGGCCTTCACTCACGGTTACCCAGTGCGCATGCCATCCCGTGGTTGGCTGTGAATCAGACCATTGTGATCTGTAGGGTTTGCAGTGTTTTATTTTTGGAAGTAGAACTTTCTTCCCAGGCTGCCTAAGTCAGGAAACTCTGCTAGAACCTGCTGAGGTCAGAGCAGCAGGCAGGCCTCCCCTGACTGATGGACAGCTACACTGGACAGGAATGAACCAGGTCTCCTGCGTGGACAATGAGCTCTTTACTTCAGAACCATTACTATCCCATTGAGTTGGTACTGACACAGTGACCCTTTGGGTTTCCCAGGCAGCAGGTTCCACTGGTGGCTTTGAACTGCCGAATTTTGGGTTTGCCTCTTGCTACCAGGGTTCCTCTGTTTTAGGTGACTAATTGGTTCACTTTGCCCCAAATCACTTGCTTCCAAACTGTTAGGCTAGTCTTTTTCGACCCCAGCCACACACACAGTGGCTAAGTGCTCAGCTGCTAACCACAGGTTGATGGTTCAAACCCACCAGCCTCTCAGCGGGAGAAAGATGTGGCTGTCTGCCTCTGTAAAGCCCTGGAGTGTGTGTAGCAGTTCTGCTTGGCCCTATGGGTTGCTGTGAGCCGGAACCAATAGAACAGCCATGGGTTTCGTTGTTGTTGTTTTTGGTTTCTTGGCCTCTCAGAGAGGAGGAAAACCAGTCCATATATACAAAATGATTGTGTTTTTCCATTTAGCTAGGACAAAAGAGGGCTTGTTTCAGGCCCCAGATAGTGGAAGGAGACAACAGACACCTGACATTTGTTCCTGCTTCCCCTCAGTGGTGGATATTTGATGGAAAAAATGTCCCCAAAGATGAGACATTTTAGAGGAATCCCTGTCTTAGGCCATAGGGACTCCTGGTGAGGCACTGTAGGATAAGCATTGGACACAAGGCTGGTGGTTCAAACCCGCTACCTGCTTCCTTGAAACTCTATACAGGGTTGCTATGAGTCAGAACTGACTCCACAGCACGGAACAGTAACAACAGCAAGTGCATCTTATAGCTTTCCAGTTAGTCTTAAACTTATCAAAACTTTAATCTCATTTGATTTTAATCTTAAATCCAATTGAAGAGCCCCAGGGACCCAGGGCTGAGGGGTCCAGCATCTTAGCCTCTCCACTTGCCTTCTGGCTCTAGCTCTTCGGGGCTCTCTGTGGAGGGGTGGGTCTGTAGTTCTCTGCTGTCTGCCACCTTGGTTTCGGGCTCTGTGTCTGTGATGTGGCCGTCTCTCCATGAGCACTTCCACTTCAGTCTGCTCCCCTGCTGTGGCTACCTTCTTTCCAACCCCTTCATCCAGTGGGCACAACTGTGGGTCCTCTCCTATGGCTTCCATGCCCTTTGTCATGAAGCTGTGAGACTTGGTGACATCCGTTTTCACTCCCTCAGCTATAGGGAGACAGGGTGCCTTTCCTCGCACCCCACCAGGTCCCTTTCCCTCCTGTTTCAGGGCCCTCCCATTGCAGAACTCCCAGTTCCTGGTACCTTCCTAGCAATCATCTTCTGTGATCCGTTTTGCTCTGAGTCTATGGCGGCAGACCTGTGGCTCCCAGCTCAGCAAGCATCTGTCCAAGGAGCTTTCTCACATCCCTGTGATCAATCCTGTGGCGCTTTCTCCACACAGGTTGAGGGGACGGCAGTTACCTCTTACCATGAACACTTCTCCTCCATAACTAGCCAGCACCTCTTTCTCTCCCTCCTCCTGTCCACTTTCTCCTGTAGCCTGGGAAGTGGCTATGGGGAGGATTGGCCATGCTCTGAACCAGCTGTAAGTGTGTGTATGTGTCTGTGTACGTTCCAGAAGGCCTGCGGCTCTCTCTGGAATAGGGGCTGTTGACGGCTATGGAAACAAAGCCAAGTTTGTTTCCCTGCCACACTAGTAGGAGGGGAGGCCAAGGCTGGAAGCTAGCGCCGGTTCTTCAAAGCACCATGGCAGCTTGACTTTTTAATGATGGAACAAAGAGTTAACTTGTTTAGCTGCTAACCAAAAGGTTAGAGGTTCAAATCCATCTTGGTACTTGATGCTTGGTGATCTCCTACTGAAAAATCAGCCGTTGGAAGCCTTGTGGAGCATATTTCTAGTCTGGCATACATGAATCAAAGTTGATTCAATGGCAGCTGACCTTGTCTAGGGTTCCCAGGAGCAGCTGGTGGGTTAGCAGTCCAGTGCTTATCCTATAGCGACACACCAGGACTCTGTTATGTTTCATACTGCCAAACGAAATGAAGAGGAACTAAAAATCAGACTTAGGCCACTTCTCTCCGCCTCCCCCAGAGACACTGAGGCGGGTGATCATAGGAAGAAGTAGAGGTCACGATAGGTTTAGCTAATATGGCGTGCCAGGCCCCAATCTAGGAGCTGGGCACTGGTGAAGCTATTCTAGGTTTGGAGAAGCTTAGGAAACAGATAAGGTAAGCCCTTGCTAGCCCCTGAGTATTTTATTTCAAAGTGGGGATCATACGGGGGCCAGGAAGACAATTCAGCTTCACATTGGTGCGTACACCACAGTGTCACGGTCTCCCAGCCCCAGGCGTGACTCCATGTGGTCACTCAGTAGACTCCAAACCAGCCAGAGCCATGTGAGTGTGTGTACCTGCGTTCCTGTGTGTGCGTGCATAGGCATGTAAGGCCCAGGTGAAGTTCCCTTACTCAGTTCCAGTCTACCATTTACCACCAGCATCTCCCAGAAATTAACTTCCTAGTTTGACTTTAAAAGATTATTCCAGGAAGAAGCCTTCTAATTTTATAGCCTAGGTTCCAAAGATCTCTCCTAGAAGTGCTGCTTAACCTTGTTCGGTGCTTAACGTGGACCAGGTTTAGTCAGTGCCCTGAGCGTTCTTGGGAGCAGTTAGATTTCCCACCAAACCAGCTGTTCTCATTCCAACTCAGTGACCCCGTGTGCATCCGAGTAGAACTGTGCTCCCAAGGGCTTTCAGTGGCTGACTTTTCAAAAGTAAACCACTGGGCCTTTCTTCTGAAGTGCCTCTGGGTAGACTTGAACTTCCAACGTTTCAGTTAGCAGCCGAGTGCAGTTAACCGTCTGTACCACCCATAGACTCCAGATCCACCCCCCACAGCTATATTGACAACAAAGACAACGAACAACTGCAGAGGTGGGGCTGAGTTCCACAATTCCCCCCACCCCCACCCCCCAGGAAACTGCTGAACCAAGCAGTCAGACCCCTTCAGGAGGCCCACTCAACCTCTGGCCCCCCCACACATTGCAGCCTGTAAAGTTTTAAAAACATTTTTTGAAATACTTTATTGTGTTTTTAGTGTAGGTTTGCAAGATTTTTCAGTGGCATGGGTCACATTCTTCACAATCATGAACATTCATTCTCCTTATTTCTGTTCTGTTTCTGTTAATCTAGTTTCCCTTACCTCTTACAGTCTCATCTTTCTTATAAAGTAAATGTTGACTATTTGGTCTCCAATAGGTGTTATTTTCAAAAGAACACAGCACTTAAAGATGATATTCATTATTTTTGGAACTGATTTGTTATTTAGCTCCCAGATGACCTCAGGTTAGTTTTGCATTAAGGTGTGAAGACTGTCTCAGGGCAGTAGTCTTGGCAGGAAGTCCTTCAGTAGGTCAGAGTTTGTTTTTTTCCTGTTTTGCATTTTTCTTCTCCTCTCCCGTTCTATCTCTTATGACTGTAATTTCACTACTCTGGGTTTTATGGTACTTACCTTTCCATAAGTCAGACTAACAAGGAGTGGCAGAGGAGGCAGGATTCAGCACTTTCTTAGGTTTGGTCAGTTGGCTTGATGCTCCACAAAGTTGCTCTGCATTCCCAAGCACCACGTGGCTGTCTGACAGGAGCTGCCCCTCCCACTGGAGTTACTTAGATTATTAGTCTAAAGCCCAGCTGAGTGAGCTGAGTGACAGGTAGTAGGAGATGGGGAGGGCGAGGGGAAGGGCTGACCATTAACAAAATTATGGACGGTTTATGGAATAATGTCACTCAAAGATTCTAAGGTATTTGAAAACAACAAAATCACGTGATCTCAAGAAGTGCTTTCGTAAACCATTTCCTGTTCAGCTTGCATTTCCAGCAAGATGAGAAAGGTCTTTTCTAATTTCTCAGTCTGTCTCCATTTTGACATTTCAGCTGGTCAGTTTCCTCCAGGGCAGAAATGACCTCAGTTAAAATAATACCTGGGACTTGGACATTCACTGAAGAAAGCCTGTCAAGTCTTGTCAATAGTTTACTTCTTACATTATCTTGTGGCTAAAGTTTAGTCTTGCCAACTGCAGAGGACCAATAAAGTCTGAGTGGTTTTATTCTTCAAGTAAGTTAATTTTTCAAACTTTGTAAGAAAGAAAGTAGCAGTGTGCCATGTGCAGGTATTTTAGTTCGTTTGAGCCATATACAGACTCTGTTGCTTATTATTATTTTGAATGTTTTATTGTGAATTATGTGATAGTTTACATGGGAGAGCATTAGCTTTACATTCATCCTGTCGTATATCGTTTCATTGCCATGGTTTCAATCCCCTCCATGCATCATCAACCAACCAAAGGGTATATACCCTGCAAGCCTGCCCCCTGGTCGTCAGCACTCAGCCCCTCTCCCTCTCTGGGTCTAAAGTCCCCAGCTGCTCCATCTCTTCACATCATCGTCTCTGCCTCCATCTCTGGTGTCACTGCTTCTCTGGGTAGGGTCTCACACTCCACTCTTCTCCCTTGATGGTCCCAGGGACCTCCACTCCTGGACTGCATAGTCAATCACTCCCCTCCTTTTGCTACAAAATGTCCACCTTTACATTTCCAACCCTCACAGTTAGTCCTGATAACAGTTATTCACGACTGTATCACAAGAGACGTATCCCTATCTGCTTTCATCAGCCCCGCCTAGACAGATTG